>NC_143587.1:65561377-65909854 GCF_048544385.1 Mastigoproctus giganteus
CCTCTCTCTGTCGCTGTTTCTCTGATTTCTCCTCCCTCTCTTTCTAAGATGGAGAAGAGGAAAACAAAAGGTGAGAGAAAAGAGAAGAAATAATTAGAGAGAGAGAGAGAGAGGAAGGAAGAGTGAATGACAGAAGACAGAATCAGAGAGACGGAAGAAAGAATAAGAAACAAAGGGTGGAAAAGACTCGGGAGACCTAGGGAAATAAGAGAAGGAAAGATGGGACTAAGAGAGAAATGAGAGAAAATGAGAGAGCGGAAGAAGAAAGAAGAAACAAAGAATGAGAGAGAGAGAGAGAGAGAGAGAGAGAGAGAGGCAACGTAAAAATGAACACATTAAGATGTGGTTACACCTGGTGAGACAAATTACAAGAAAAAATACAGAAAGAAAGAAAGATGAGGGCAGATGGAAATTTCGAGAAGTGAACTTACGTTTAAAACTAAATGTGAAATAAGAAATGCGAAAAAAGAAATAATAAATCGTAAAGGAGAGAAAAAAGCGAATCATTGATTCCAGTTCCTCACTGGTGTGTCAAATACATCATAGCGGAAAATTAAAAGTGCCTCGTGCAGATAATTTGTTTAAAGGGACGATGGATCACACATGTCAGCCATTTTAATTCCCAGAAACAAAAAGCGGGCCTTCCTCAGTGTTTTCATTATCTGTGCACAGAAGTGAGAGTTTTGTCCGAAAAAATCCACTAAAAAATGCTGATTTAATTTTCTCCTTGCGTAATGATTGTACTACCATTTTTGCCACTAATACCGGCGCATGTTTAAAGGCCTGTCATGATCCCATTAATCACATCACGGGATCCCAGCTCTCCTCTTCCCTCACCGAGTTTCCGTCTTGGCGCGCGCGCACACACACACGTGTCGCGTCTTGTAAGACAACACTATTCTATTCAGAGGCCATAATTGTTTTCTAAAGCACTCACTGATAAATAAATAAAAAAAAAAAAAAAAAAAACCTGAACCGGTTACCATGACAACCGATAGTATCCATTACATTAAGCGTATTACTATTATTATTGCTTTGTCCGTGTGAAGTGAGCTATGACAGTTCTAAGTAAGTGCCCTAACAGACGACATTCATCCGCCGGTGGCACACTGCCCTCTTACGTTTTACAACCCTCATCTCTAAAGCTCCCACGCCATCCAGCCGAAATCTTTGCTTCTCGCCAGATAAATACTTTGCTACCGGACAGTCGTTTGTTGTTTTTATTATTATGGGCGGCACTAGCTGTCCCTTTAATTCTTCTAAAACGAGCGGGGGTTAATCGATATTGGCGGAGCAGTAAATTGCATACTTTCCGGTACACTTTTGAAAAAGTACTTTTTTATTTTTATTTTATTATTATTTTTTTAATATAAGTTAGATGTACGTGGTGGTCAATGAATCCTATTAATAAACTTCTAAATGAAAGTAGTACAAAATTCTATAACAACGAGCTTGGAGTCTGTAAGTCCGTCACTCTGTAAGAAGCAATATGAATATGAAAATTTTGAATTTCAATTCATTTAAAAATTCTGTAGCAGGTACATGATGTGTCCTGCCGCTAGCATATTTAACGTGTTTTACCTTTAAGAGTCATCGGCAGGCGTTAAAAACGTTTTAATTTTCAGATATGAATAAAATTCATGGATAATAATATAACAATGTTTTTATTTTATTAATAATAATTACATATCGGTTACTGAAAGTATTGGTCTGTCATGACTAAAGTAGGATATATCATTTTTATATTGAAGAGATTTTATTTGACTAAATATACCATCTATAGTTGTTCCATTACGTTATCGAAAGATCTGACGACATGTCCAAGTTAAAGAATGTTTTCATAAATGTGCACAACTGTTTTCCAGCCTCAGAATTTAATTGTAAAGAAAAAAATTACATTCAATCTGAAAACACCAGATGATTGAAGCCAGATGCGTTTTCGAATTAACGCATTTCCCAGTTTCCGAAATATCTTAAAACCTTAATATTTCTGTTTCTAATTTCTTTAGCTTTCCAACAATATGCTATACGTCCACATTATCCCGTTTATTACGTTAGAAAATTTCCTTGATCACGTGTTCATATTTTCCACTATCCTGGAAAAACTACTGCAATTTTCAGAGGTTTGAAAGTTTTCCTCTAGTATAGAGGTGAGATGAAGCTTCGTGCAAAATTTCATTAAATTCGGTCCAGTAGAAGATAAATTATTGCTGCCATCATACAAGTATGATTCCAATAATACAAGTTACAATAATTCGCTTCTGGTGGAAGCTGAAGATGACGTCACTTCCGTAACGCTTTTCGCATGACGGTTTTTCGTTACAAAATTTTTGGAATAACTCCAGTAAAAACGTTTTTTACGTCAAAACAGAAGAAAAATACGATTTTTTTGGCAATAAATTAAAATTTTATTTATTTATATAATTTGAATTTTACAACAACACCATATTTTTATGTTTAGGTGTCCTTTTTGAAGGATATGTGCTGACGGACATAATGGAATGATTAGGAATCGAGAGATTTCAATAATCGAAATAATTGAATGATTAGTAGTTACTAACTACTAATCATTCGATTATATCATTCTATTGATTATCGAATGATATAATTGAATGAAATGATCGAATGATATAATTGAATGAAATGATTGAATAATATAAATGAATAGTTACCATAATCGAACGAATCATTTGATTGATATGAGTATAACCGAAATAATGGAATGGTATGAATATACATGTAATTGAAATAATCGAATGATTTGCTATAATCGAAATAATCGATTATGACCTCTCGATTACGCCTATTACTAGCTGGAAGAATATGCTGCCCCTTGTCTGTAAACACTATAAAAAAAAAACTTTTTATAAATTAATAATAATAGCCTAACACAAAAAATTACAAGTTAGGTATTTGGGGCCCCTGAACTTGTGGGACCAAGGCCCTAACTAAGATGTGTCTGGATCCGCCCCTGGCTGTGAATGCCACTGAATAAACTCAACACCAAGTTACATATTTGGGACTCGTGTGGGCCCCAAATAGGCTAAGAAGCTGAATAAATTCAAACGTGCTCACATGATGAGCACATGACGTCATCTATCGATAGAAAGCTGCTTTGCCGCCAGCCTATTTTAAAATTAGATATAAAAAAAAGGTATGTAGATAAATTTCTAATTTACAATGATAAAAACGAAAAAAAAAATCCAAAAATTAATTAAGTTTAAGAAACTGTTTCAATATTTTAATTTTTTTATATAAAATTCACAACAAATACGAGAGTTGTTTTTTATTTTACAAATATTAGTGGATTGGGATAAATTGATCACGTGAACAGTACACAAATCACAGAATGACGTCAACGAACCCGGTTAGAGAGTATAGCCTTGCTAAGTACAGAAAAATATTCGTGTAACTGCGAACCAGAGTTTACGAGGTGAGGAATGTGATTGTTGTTGTGTTACCATATGGCGAAAGGCGATTCAAAACAATCTTGTCTTGTCCTTGGGAAAGCTAAATCGCTTTTCTTCTTCTTCGCAAACGGGATTCCGGTCACGAAAACGGATGGCAGCATCCGAACGAGCGACATTTTCGAGTTTAGTGCCAAAGAAGAAGAGACAATCTTTCAGAAACAGGCCAGAGAAGGGGGATATTTTACGCACCTAAGAAAACGTAACAGCGCGTGCAATCAGTTCAACATTTGCGAGGAAACAAGTCGTCCTGCAGGACCACTCCTCCATAAACACGGCAACGTGACGCAGATACCAAATAAGGGCGGTAGGGGTGAGTTGGAAGAAGTGACATATGTTTGTCTCGGCGTTTTGTTGCCATACATCACGGACAGCATAGCAACGAGATGAGGATGATTTTCTTGTCGTTAGCCATTAAAAAAGATTTGCTTCCTCCGCGGGGATTGACGGTTTGACGGACAGGGCAGCCAACCGTTCTTGGTTACATACAGGTTGCCATGACAGCAGAACGAGAATACGATCTACAGGCGTGTGGTCCAGTTTCCGCGCTCCCTTAAGTCAAGTAATCCAAGCGTATAATTAGGGGGAGAACAGACGCGAGGGGTGTTCTTAAGGGAGTAAATGATAAGTCGCAATGACGGGTCATACATACACATTCGAGAGAAAAGTTTGTACTTGAATGAACTCAGACTGATGGGCGACTACAAGATGCCCTTCTTATTCTTGGGAGAGGCTTAAAGATTTTCTTTTCTAGGGACAGTTCCGTGGAGGCAAAGATACATTGTCAATGGGAATCGTCTAAGTTATAAACAATCTTTAAAGCCCTCGTTTATTTGGATGTTACAACAGCGGCATGGAGATGACAAAACTTCCTTTATACAGGGTTATCCAATTAAAATTTAACCCAGTTTGCAATACAATAAAATTTAATTGAAAACGAATAGGAAATTTAATTAAAATTGGCTCAAAATGTGCTGCAAAGGTCCGTCTTTCTCATGCAGGCATGTATTAACTTCTTTTTGTGTTTATTTTTTATTTATTTTTTTTTTAACTCTATGGAGAATATGTTCATCGATGGAGCAGGTGTAGTCCTGTTTGCATAGTTATTTCTGAAAGTCTCTTTGCATTGTAAAAATGATTTGGATGCAAGGTAATGTTCTATAATAAACGCACTCTTCCCTGGAAAATTGCTGTCACAATGAAACTGCCATCTGTCTCAATTTCACTCAATATCTAATGACATCGTGTATTGGCGCCTCCGTAGCCAGGTGGGAAGGAGCAGCAGTGCGTAGCACACGCTTCTTGATTAGACCGGGGTTCGAGCCCGTGACCACCAAATACGGAGGATGCGGAAAGGTCAGGGAATGACCACCGCATATCCACAGAGCAATATGGCCTTAGTTGCTAATGCTCCTAAAAACCAAATAACAACATCGTGTATTCTGTTGTCATAGTTACTTCAGTGTACACCGTTGACCAATGGGTTGCATGATAAACGCATAACCCCGTATACGTGTCCCCTACGTTGTCGTGATGATCGCTTGGTCCAAATTGGAAATGTAAAATTTGTTAAATTTCATTCCAATATCCTCCTTTATTGGGTCAGTCACAAGGCATTTTCTTTTTGATGTATAAACAAAAACTCAATTGATTACATCAAATAACCAAATAGTATTTAATCACATGATGCAAAGAAGGCTTGCTGCAGTATCCAAAATTATGGCCTTATTAGCCGCAATATATTTAATTTTACAACAACACCATAATAAACGTGTCCTATTTGGACACGTTTTTGTTTGGCGTTAGCAAATTTGTATAATGCGCATATTGTCTCACCACGACCGTCCGTCCGCATGTAACAACTAGATTCTTAGCGGATTGATTTTCTTGAAAATTTATATTTGAACCTCAAATGAAATTGTCGATCCGCGACAACCAGAGATAATGGCAGTTGGGTTACCGTTATACCATTCTGCATGTAATTGCATCCTTTCTTTGAATCTATCGATTGCTAAACTCTGAGAGGGAAGAAAGAGGGAGGGGTTGCAGAGATTCTTGATACCTGCAGTTCGCTCGAAAATTTCTGAGTCGGATTACGAGTTTTAATGTCATGCGTAATTGTCTTTGGTTTACCACATCGTGGGAGATCTATGTTATCCGCCTTTTGTGTCCTAGCTAGAGAAAGCACAATAGCTCTTTCTGTAATACTGGAGAAATTGAAAAGACTATAAGAACTCAGTGATACAGAACTAATATTGATTAAGTCAGTTAATTAATTATTTTATGCAAAACTGTGTATATTCATAGAAATGGTAAACAAACACGAGCAAGTTTTACTCTTAAATAAACACGCCAGATACTCGGAAATAAAATCCCAAATGACACGTGCAAGGAAAGAAACATTGGGGTTCGTACAAAGGAATTTCTATTACCTCATCAAGTTACGTCATCAACCTCCCTGCTATAATTGCATACTCGCTTTTCTAAATAACTCTGGCATGTCTTTATTATTATCACGATCAATACAGAACACAATGGTTAAGTCGGTGTGTTAAGCCTATTTTCCGAAGGGGACGTCAGCATCCTTAAATGCTCGAAGGATAAGCTGATTTTCTAAATAGGGGCATGCGCAGTCTGCTTTTTTACTCTTGTTTCCTGGATGAGACACATTTAATTCGTTAAAGAAAGAAATTTAAGTTTCTACCCCCCTCCCCTTCATCGTTTCTGTAAACTACTGGTGTTCTTATCGAGGAGTTCTTAACATCTTTCCTTATCTTGGGGAGGGAACTTAAGGCACATTTGCAAACTAATATAAAATACTGCAGAGAAAACTTGAACACACATACATACGAGGGAAAAAAAAAATCGCTGATGAAACAAAAACGCGGTGGTTCATGGGAAAAGGGGTTGCGCCGAATTAAAGTAGGAACATAGAATGGAAGGAGCACGGGAGAAATTATAAAGAATAGCATGTTTAAGAGGCTTCGCTTAAACGATGGGAAAGAAAACTATAATGAAGTAAAGAAGAATGAAACGAAATTAATTAGGGAGGTCGAAGAATGGGAAAAGGCCAGGTGAAGAAAAGAACAGGTGGTTTTGGAGAACGATGAATCAGAAACAGTGGAAGATGAATAGGCAGAAATGAGAAATGCGAAATACCGCTTTAAATAATTCCAAGTACTGAAGTTAGTGGCAGCGAAATACCAGAGGATGGATCCAGAATCGAAATCGAAAGTAGAGAGAGAGAGAGAGAGAGAGAGAGAGAGAGAGAGAGAGAGAGATATGAACAAAGTGCATTTAAAAGAAAGCATAACAAAATGAGAAGAGAAGGATAAAAAATGTGAAGTGAATAGAAAGAATAGCAGAGATTTTCAAGAAAAGTGCTTGTACTTTCCTTAAAACCGAAGACGTATTTTAGGGTTCATCGGGGGATCGTGATAAACATCTTGCCTACCCCTAATGTTGGAATAAAATTTATATAGATGGATTAAACTGTTTAAAAACAGTGAACAATATTAGCTTCTATTAAATATCACGTTTCGTTAAGATTCTCATTCAGTTTATTTGAAGCAGTGCAACACCGAGGCAACTCGTTGTGACGGTGGACTTCACAAAAGAATATGCAAATCATTACTTATATCGCTTTAAAACCAATGTACTTATTCTTTAAATATATGTACAGTATATATATATACTCCGGACGACCACATAGTCAGAGGGATTCACCAGATAGAGAGAGAGAATACAAGAAACAGCACCGTATTTAGCAGTCACGAGCTCGAATATCGGCCACACAAAGTACGTGTCATTAATGAATTTGTCTATCTATATGCATAATTAGTATCTCTTTGTATATAAATTTATCGTTCTCTGAGAATAAGCTGTGATCATTTCGTTGGGTTGCCATGGTTCTGCACTACTTAAAAATCAAATTTTGTAAAGCGTGTATAGTTAGAAAAGGAATACTTATTTTTTTCTGAAATTACAAAAAGAAAGCTCTGTTCTCATGGCGAGTTGCCTCGGTATTGCACTATGTCAAAGAAACTCTGAAATTTTAGCTTATCAAAAATCCAATTACAGTTTTTTTTTCTCGTTTGTATTACTATGTTCCTCTGTCATTTTTCGTGACGAATTAAAAGAAAATTTAAAGTAATTATCAGTTTTCAGGGGCTATCAATCATTTTTCAGATTTGAAATACGTATTAGTGAAGGTATCGCAAAATAAAGCATTACTTTTTGAAGTTAATATTTTGACTGAAAATAAATTTTATGCGCGTATTTTGTATTTTATTTTTCTAAAACTCATAATTTTAATCTATAAATATGCATGTATAGTATTTCAGTTTATATTATTTATAAATATACTCTGGTATTGATTTTCATTAATTTGTTAAAGCTTCAGTTTTACGAATATAAGAGAGAGAAGAGCAACGTCAGGGAAAAAGGTCATTCTTCTTCAATACGTCAGTAGCCACAGCCCAGCTGATGGCTGAAAAGAAAAGAAAGGGGAAGGGGAAGAAACTACGGAAAAACCAGTTTTGGATGTTCTTCCCCTTGTAGTCATGATTCCACACGACACACAGAGCAACCCTGTTTGGCGGCGAGGAAAAATAAGGAATTAGATAGCGTGCCCTGCGTGAGAAAGAGCAAAGTACAGACATTAAAAGGTCATCAATCACGGAGCATGTAGCTCTATTGAAATCTGGATCAATGTGCATGAAATCCGGGGAAATGTCAGGCCGTATCTCGGAGTAGACAGATTAGGGAAGCCATAGAGGTGGTCCGCACACCTCTTCTGCAAATTTTAGGTAGTCCGCAGAGAGAGAGAGGGAGCTGCCACAGTAATAATCGGATACCTTCTGCACTGGAGATTACGGAAAAGGTGGATCCGAGAATCTGAGAGGGTTTCTCAGTTCCCACTCACAGGTGTCGCTCTCCTGACAACCGAGTTTCCCCGAGCGAGACTTTAAGACGGTCTTTGAGATTGTCGCTCGTGCGATTTCTGTTCGCGAGAGTTTCGTTGCCCCAGTTTAAGTCCCATACCTGCGCCGAATAATTAATAGCGCTGTTTAGACTCCCATCTCATGACTGCAAGTGCCACTAAGTAATCCCGTCTGATCCCACTGTAATTATGGTCTCATCTGAGCTCCCGAGACTGCACTAATTACTAGCACAACGTCATCCCCATCTTTATTAGCTCCACAAAGGCACACCCCTCGACCGATTCCCTAGACAGCGATAACGCTCAAATAAAAAGACTGACGAAAGTAAGGTTAAAACAGCCAATTAAACGCTGTAACATATATCGAAATCGGGTGGTCATGTGGTCCGTATGATTGTGCATATGCGCGCGCAGAATTAGTGGTCTTACCCTTCGTTGCTTTTCTTTATTATTATTATTTTTTTAATAGTTTTCTACGATGTTCTATTGAATCTTCTCAGTGGTGACAAATATTCGTGCTTTGAGGGCAAGTTTTTTTCTGAAAACAGCATTCGGAGCCACGTATGACCAATAAGGTGAGTAATAACGATTCTGATCAAAAACTGCCTCAAAAAGCACATTATGAACCTGCGCATTGTCATGGTGAAGAAGTCAATCACTAGACTACAGTTCACTCTTCTCGAACCACAGAATTTCTACATAATAAGCTTGACTACCTATTTGATCTAGTGGGATGCATTCTGCATGAACAACATTGTTTCCACATGTGATTTTGACACGCTGGATTTCTTATGTCTAGACTGCGATACTTTTTCTCAGACTTTTCAGCCGTAGAACGTTTTTGCAAATATAAATCTTCCGCGGAATCCCAATATCTTTTAAAAAAAGTAATAGTTAATTAAATAAAAAAAAAAAAATCTAAGATAGAAAATTAACCAGACATTTGGCGAACCTTTTGAAACCCCTTTGCGGAACCAAAGATTCTGCAGTACACTTTGAAACCTACTCCTCTGAAATATTTCTTAACAATATTAAAATATTGTTAATATATCTCAAAAACCCTTATTCAAACAGCTTTCTAATTGTTAGACCCACAGTGTGAAAACCTGTGGGTCTTTAGTATGTTGTAGCTTTTCCTATTTTTCTATACCAATGGGATTTTATAATGTCTTTTAAACTCTGCCCAATTACTTTGGTGAGTTTTTGACGTGAAAACATCTTTGGCGTCACCTACTAAATTTTTCGGACTGAAATAAAACCAATTAGTAACGAAAACGCGAGACGGAAATGACGTCACATCCTAAATTACGGTGATTCGGTAGAGTAAGTAGCGGGCGTGAGCATAAAACGTTACATCGTTCATACTAAATATTTGGGACTGGAGTAAAATCGATTGGTAACGAAAATGCGATACAGAAATGACGCAAATGACGTCACTTCCTAAATGACGCTAACTCAGTCACTAACGTTCATTCGGTAGAGTAAGTAGCGGGCCTGAGCATAGAACCTTACATCGTTCATAACTTCAGTTCTAGCTGTTCAAAGTTGTTTCCCCCCTTATAGAATCACCTTATCCCTCCCTATAAAACTAGTCTACCCCTACCTTTAAGGCTGTTTTACTCCGCCCTATTAAAATTTTCGGTCTCTTTCCATACCCAACTTTATGATCTCTGAAGCTGAAATCCAAAATGGCGCTGATTTCGAAGTAATTAATGTTGTCCATTACTTTGAAAATTGCCATGGAAACTCGGTTATAGGAGCTTATTTAAACAAAATGAGATCTTTTATGGTCCAATAATCACCTATACGCGGTTAAATGCACCAGCAAGGCTTTACTTCGTTAATTAATCCTACCCATTTACGTTGAACGCGAATTCACAAAAACATCGGAAACAGAAGCTTCAAGTTTTACCACCTGGGAATATTCGGTACACTTTTTAACGTTTTAAAACATTTTAACTATAATTTCCTCTTTACGTTAAAGCACGCGCAGCAAATCCGCGGAAAAAGATTTTTCACAGACTACGTTTAATTACGGAATTGTCAGTTGCACTTCTTCAGAGCGATCTCCATTATTACGTTATCTAAAAGTGCGTGCAAAAATGAAAACAGATAATTATTAGTATTCCAAAAGTACAAAGAAGGTACTTCAAGGTAGAGGCACTTTAATTTTCACCTAGCCGGGCGCGCGCGTAATTAATTACATAAACAACGTCGATAATTGTATAAATTCCCCTCTTCGCCGTTATGAAGGAGAAAAGATCAGACGATGTTTTATATCGTCTGCTGCTTCTGAGAGCTCGGACTTTATGAAACGAACATCGAGTTTGCTACTTAACAGTAACTCGCGCCAGATTCAGCACGTGGTGAGCGCGCAGGTGTATAAAGTAACAATTGAGTGCTTTTGCCGGGAAAATAGTTCAGTTGAAAATGTAAGATAAATGAAAATCTCTTTTGTTTTCCGTTTCGAAAGTACTGAAACACTTGTCGGGATGATGGAGAAGGGAGAGTGAGGAAAGGGGGAGGGAGGAAAGGGGGAGGGAGGAAACAGAAAGAAAACGATCAGAAGATGTAGGAAAAAAAAGGGGAATAAAAGAAAGATGGAGAGGTTAGATTTTCAAAGAACATGGCAGAAGATCTGGCGGCTGTTTGTAATTTAAAAGGTTCATCTCACGCGAGAAGGCGATTCTTCATCCACTCTCTGCAGTATTTCGGTAAATGGAAAAGATTTTTGGGTGGAGATTACTTTTATCCCACACACAGAAGAAAAACGAACGAAAATAATATAATCGCTACCTTACTGGTGACAAGTATGGCAATCCAACCATGTCTATGTGGGATTACAGCATTTAAATGCACTTATCGTTAGATGGAGGATAACTTTCGGGTCGTTTGGAGGTTTGAGTTGGGAAAAAGAACAATTTTGTGACAGGCCGATGATGAGCCGTGGAAAGCAAGTGACTGAAAGTTGTCCCTATCCCCCACGTACTCACCCACCCACCAAATAATGTCGTCAATTTGTTCAGCAGAGCATATTGCAGTAGTGAAGTTCATGGCTTCATTCTTTTTTTTTCCTCTCTCTATTTCGTCTTTGTTCTGTTCTGTTTCTCTCAGTCTCTCTTTCTCTTTATATATTTATCTACAATAATAGTAACAACATGCGTTGTTGACGTCATCTAGGTGTTATACAAGACTGACGAATCTTTCTCCTAAAAGCGACACCTGAATGTACTTGGCGCCAAGCTGGATTCCCAGAAGACCACACGATTATGATGTGGCAGATGGAGAGGTCTCACTGACTCATGTATTCCCACGTACGCTCGAGATAAAGTCGATAAATAATTTGTTTTATACCTGAGTAAGGATTTGTCATATACAGCTCTGAAGTGGACGGTTCAACTCATATGAGGGGGGAGGGGGGTATCAAAAAAGTTGGTACCCTTACCTAGAAATAATAGCCCTAGAAAGGTGAACTTCACAGGAACTTTAATCCTTTTCTATGTACTCTCCGTGTATAATAACACATTTCTCCCATATTTGGATCAGTAGTTCAATGCTTTGATCATAGAAGTCTGCACTTTTTGCCTGAAACCACGATTCCACTTCACTGATGACTTCTTGAGATGATTCAAAGCCACTGCTTTGGCATGTCAGTCTCCAGATCATACTGGTACACCCAGCATTCATCATTTGTTACCAACCGATCAAAACAGTTCTCAACATCCGCATTACACAAATCCAACAGTTGGCGAGAACATTGCATTCGACATTGCTTCTGCAAAGGCGTCAGCAATCTTGGAACCCATCGTGCGGGGAGAGAGGAGAGAGAGAGAGAGGAGAGAGAGAGAGAGAGAGAGAGAGAGAGAGAGAATCTTTAATGCCCTTCACGGCCAAAAAGCCAGGGGTTTACATTTTTACAGCCTCTCAAAACTTCCGGGAAAATCGAACAATTATTTACAAAAAGGTAATTTTACAAATGAAAACATATTTTGATACAAAGGAGAGAACTCCTTACGAGAGTTAAGTTTGATTGAGCTGACTTAACATCGTGATAAGAGCACCAGCTCAATCAGACAGGAACAGATGCAAGGTACACATCAGTCATTGCGGATTAGTCCTGCTAGTCATAATTTTTTTCCGGTAAGTCCGGTCAGCAGCGAATTTGTTCAGGTCGGCGTCAAGTGCCTGAGTTTGCTTGAACATCTGCTGAGGGAGGAACCTGTCCGAGAGATGGAGTCGTGCTGAATGCGAGTAGAGCTCGGGATTGGCCCTAAGGGCAGCAGGGGGGGAGGGGATCCTCCAGCCACAAGTATCCCAGAATGAAGGTGTTGCAATTATGCCTGTTATCATCTTGATTGTTGCTAGGAGGCGTTGGTCGTCGACTAAGGTGGGAAGCCGTGGAATCCCGAGAGAGTTGACAAGCTGCGTGGTATGAATCAGAGCTGTAAGGTTGTGCTTCCTGTTGGCCCACTTTAGGAGTCAGAATTCTGTGGCAAAGAGTGGTTTCTTTATTGACGGTGCCGCTGACGCCCAAATTTCAGCAGCATAGAGTAAAGGTGGAAAGATAATTGTTCTTATGTACCTCACGGTTGTCTTTTTATCTCTGATATGAAGGAGATGCTGTTTTGCTATCCACCGGAGTCTTGAAGCACGTGTGAGGAGCATGTCTATGTGGGCGTTGAATCGAAGTTTGGAGTCGAATACAACGCCCAGATCACGATGGCTGGACATAATTGGGATGAGGGTGTTACCGACCGAAGGCTGGAGAGAAGAAGGAGTTTGCTTCAATGAATACACCATAAATTCGGACTTAGCAGGATTGATCTTGAGCCCAAACTGGCAGAGGTAAGCTGTGACTGCAGTGAGAGTGTTGTTAATTTCCGTTTTTACCAGATCAAGGTCTTGACCAGGGATGATGGGAGTGAGTATCTTGATATCATCTGCATAGCTCAGTAGACATCGAGAATGTGCAACCAGTGGGAAGATAATAGATGAGAACAGAAGGCCGGAAAGGACCCCTCCTTGTGGGACTCCTGCGGTGACGGATCTAGTAAGGGTGCGAACTCCTGTATGAAGCTTTATAACTCTGTTATTCAGAAGAGAGGAGAGAAAGCATAATATGTTCCCTGTGATCTGGAAGTGGCATTCCAGGAGAGTGAAGACCTTAGACATGTGCAGATGGTCGTGTAAAATGTTGTGGGCAGACCCATAAACTAATTCCCACTGTATTTGCGATGAAATGAATTGTCACACGTCTGTCATTCAGCACCAGCTGCTCAACCTTTGCAACCGTCTCACTATCTGTGGATGTTGATGGCCTTCCTTCTCTTGACTTGTCAAAGACACTTGTATGACCGCACTGGAACTCCCGTTTCGACTTTTTTACAGTATCATAGGGTGGAAAATTCTGCCCATACACAGCTTTCATTTCTTCGTCAATTTGAGCTTTCTTGCCCTGCAAATGCAGGAACTTGATCACTGCTCGATACTCCACTTTGTCAACCATAGCGTCCTTCCCCAGATTTCGGACTCCACCTCTGGTTTACGATCACTTACGGGAATGAAATCTCATATATTAGTTATTGAAAATATGTAGACAACTTATATTAAAAACGGCATCATCCTACTGATATTTTATCTAGGTCAGGTTACGAAGGTTTTGACTCCCCCTCGTACTAAAAAAAAAAAAGTTCTACTCACATACGATGACAATCAGAGCTTGTTTAACCTACCCTAACTTGAAACAAAATTTAATGTTCACTCTTTGTTCCATCATTTAACACAATGACAGCTACTCGAAAACCAAACGCACTCTAACACAACTGCGTGCGAACGACTTACGATACGGAAATGATTTCTTAGAAAACAGCGGTGAGTAATATTTTTGAAACGAGGGCCAATTCAGAGGAAAAAGTATTCGCGGGTCGCATTAAAAAATTATATATATATTTTTATTATTTTTTTTTTTAAATTATTCCTCTAAAGAGAAATAATTTCCCAGACGTTATAAAGTTAAGTGGAGTTACGAAATATAGAAGATAAATATTAATCCTTTTCATTTATTTATTTTATAGCGAATTCACAGGCACAATTTTTATAAAAATTCAAAAAAAAATCAGCATTATTTGGTATTACACGAAGGGACTTCCTCAGGGGGAAGTTCCTCCCCCTTCCCCGGAATTTAACAATATTATTTTTTAATATTGTGGTTTGACACATCGAGAAACTTGCTCTTGTCTCCTTTTTCTGCCCCCAATAAATGCTCATAGCAGCTGATTTGACAAAATGACAGGGCCAGATCAGACTCACGTACCAACAGGTCGTCTGGAAGAGGAATACGGATTCGTTGGGTGTTTTCTTTCTTTCTACATTGCAAACTTAAGCGATGACATTACTGTTTCCATGGTTATATGATGCACGATAATCATAATAATGAGTGTCTATATAGGATTTTTAATTCAGGCCAAGTAGGTTTTGGTATTTTTCTAAGTTGTAGATCACATGGCGATGTTTTTACCTTTCTTTTTTTTTTTTTTTTTTTTTCTGCCACGCACTGACTGCTTATTCAAACACATAAGGGAACCACGTGATACCGAGTCAAAGAGAGGCAGCTGTTTGCCATCTCTTAAAGTGCCCGATAATCCAGAATAGGTAATTTCCAGTGTCTTCACGCCGTGTACGAAATGGTCGTGTTTAGTCGCGCGAGCACTCACCCATGTATACAAATGTAACTACGTGTTTCGAAGAAAAGCAGCGGCGCCGAAAAATAAAGTCGTTTTAAGATTTTGATGTGCTCTCTCTCTCTCTCTCTCTTTCGCTCCGCTACATTCTTCTTTCTTTCATTCCACCACCGCTGCCATTAATCTTATAGCTAATGACGTCTTGCTCCCTCCAGGTCGACGTCACTCAAGTGGAACTGCGATTAACCGTCACTGAAGAAGCTTAGTAAACACTAAACGGTGATGTAACATTTCCCGTCGACACGGACCTGCCTTTCTGGATGTAAAGTGAAATATCACAACACACGCACACACACACACAAGATCAGGCCTTTGGGATGCGTAAAGTTTATTTTTCTTTTCTTTCTTTTTTTTTTTTTTTACTCTGTCATTTTTCACGTTTATTTAAATGACAAGAAAATCGTAAAGATGTGTCGTTAAGCATCTCAAAGTCATTGTAAACACGTCACTGAGTTAAGAGGCTCGGAGTCATTCATTTGAACATCCCGGTCATTGCACGGAAAAAGTAATCTCGAGCTAAGAGAACCGGAGTCATCCAGTTGAACATTTGACGCTATGAACCTTCTGTCTGTACATCGATACAACATCTCAGTTTAATGATCTTGAGAGTCTCAAGGTCATCGGGGTCAATTTAATGACCTTGAGATTATTTAAGGTCATCGGGGTCGATTTAATGACCTTGAGATTATTTAAGGTCATTGCAATCATTAGAAAACTCAGGATTTCACCTATTGTTTTCTTCAATTAAGTGAAAATTTAAAATTAATGCGTTTGTCGTTTAACGAAACATAATTGGGATGACAATTGCGCCCTCATCGTTTTCTTTGAGTTTTCTGCCACCGACAGAAGCAAGGATGCTCATGAAGACCATCGTTTTCTTTGATTTAAAAGCTATTGCCCATTCAGAATTCTTTTCCCAAGGACGAACTGCTGATTAGACATTTTTCCTTCAAATTCTGAAGAATTTGAAGAAAAGATGTCGCTAATAAGGTGCGAACTGTGACCGGATAACTGTGCTTAAATTACGAAAACGCGCCCACTCACACTACGTTATTGGTGGGGTAATTTCTGACGAAAAAACAGATCCATCAGATGGAGCATCATTCCATCAGAATGATGGGATGATGTTCCATCTGACTTGCTGTTTGCTGGATGAAAAACGGAGTTTCCAGGATCAAAAACCATACTGCCCTCACTAAGACCGACTAACTGAGCCATCTTGTGAAAAAGGCCCATAAAAATTCCTCATGCCGTTGACGGGATTCCAACTCGGGTTACCGTTTGTATTCCCAAGTGTCAAATTACCACATTTTGGGTCTTTGGAGAAAGTTCAATAAGTTCGGCGGAATTATGAATAATATTTCCGATGGTTATTTACAAACAACTGAAAATAGCAAAAATAAAAAATCCCTTTTAATGAGCTTCAGGGTTTAACTTTCCACGTCTCAAATTTCCATCTTTTCGCCACGTTATAATTAAAAGTGACCGACTCAGAGTCAACAACGGTCGAACTTAATCAGGTTTTGGACATAATTATCTTATATTTTTAGGGTAACTGGAGATCGGTAAATTTGAGTAAGTACCACAACACGTGACAGTTTAGGTAATATGTAGGAAACATCCTTCAACGTGCATGTATCAATTTTTAAATATTTGTTGATTAGCGTGTAGCTACAGTTTCAAGTGAGTAGTCCTACGATTAAATATTTCAAGTTGTCACGGGAATTCCCGTTTAGTGCGATCTCTTATTATAAGTTTTCGTTATTAAGCGATGCTTCATTTGGGGAACATCTTAACTACTACCATAATTTCTGATTTAATGCAATTTATATCGATAGAGTGCACCTAAAAATCTGAATTTAGAAACTTCATAGTTATTCCCCACTTTCATAGTGGTCAACTCTAATATTGTTTCTGCCATTTTGCTGTGTGGTAGGCAACAGTTCTCCCATTTGTTTTTCTGTCTTTTTTGGTGTCCCTCAGGGTTTTCCCCTCGGACCGCAATATTTCGAATATTTCATTAAAGCTGCTTAAACTATGAGAAATTCAGAGTCAGTTATTTATTTATTTATTTACCCATTATGTGCACTGAATACTGAGAATCAATAGAAACTAGATGAAATGCTTTTTAAGGATTTTCTGGTTATCGTTGAGGATATAAGACGATTGATATACACTGCCTGGCCACTTTATTAGGACCACGAGATACTAGATTGTTGGGCAGCCCTCGACCTGAATCACTATTCCAACACGATATGGCATAGAGTCAACAAGGTGTTGAGAAGTGACACGAGGAGTATTGGACCATCTATGAGATGAAACTGTCCTCAATTCCTGGAGTGGTACAGTAGGGGGATTGTGCTGATGAACACTCATTTCCTGTTCATTCCACAGAAGCTCAGTGCGATTGAGATTCTAGGATTTAGTTAGCCAGGGCAGATGCTCGAAATCATCTTTCGGACCACATGGCTTTCTTACAGTCCTCTTGCTGCTGTATGTTGGTGAAGAGGTGAAAGTCTCCTCTTCTCGTGGTGGAGAGCATAATCGAACTATTTCCATAATCCAATTCCAAGTGACCTCCTCGTTTTACATTTATATGTATGAATCTTAGCGTATAACCAAAACCTCGATGGTCCTAATAAATTGGCCAGGCAGTGTAGAATACAGTATATTTACTTATACAGAGGTAAAAAAGTATCGTTCGCTTTCCTATTCTACTTACAGTAATAGCCAGTTGTGTAAATAAGTAGGCGAGAACGAAGGCATTCGTTAAACCTACAACTTTCTCGGGCGCATGAGCACGAGAGAAAAGGACTTTCAGGCATATCGGCAACTGCTAAGCCTAGCACATCTCATGCTGCGTGACTTTAATTCCACTGTTCAAAATTCTGCTCGTGCATACGAATCATAACGTCGAAATCAATATCTGTGTGGGAGAAGGGGAGGAAATGAAAGTTTGGGTCGGGGGAGGGTGGGAAGGAGGAGGAGGAGGAAAGGGGTTATGTCTTATAAATGTGCGGCACGCTCCGATGTCACCACAAATGGTGGAGGGAGTCAATGAAGCGGGATGTAATGTTAAACCTCTCCTGCAGTTCTGAGACGTCTGCTGATTTAGCACGGGTGCACGGAAGGTGCGCGCGCGATAGGCTGTCTACAAGAAAAATAAATGTCTTTATAACTGAGTCGAAGATGATGGATGGGAAGTCGGTGTAAAAGGTAACAAAGCTCAAATCCATATCGCGGGATGGTGGGAGGTGAGGAGTCGGGGGAAGGGATTGGGGGAGAAGCCGATGAAGAGGTTCGAAGACGCACCAACTCTAAAACACTATCGGTGTCCATATCGAAGGCGAAATGCGATAAACGAATCACTTGTCAAAGGAAAGCTTTATTTTTCTCGAGACAGAAGTATTTTGAAATGGAAGAGATGAAGTAATTGTAATGTATGATATCGTAGGAGTGCGATCTTTTCGTCCAAAACAAATGGGAGAGTGTAGGAGCCGCTTCGTGTCTTCATCCTGCACTCATAGACTGCTTTTTTTTTTTTCACTTTTAAAGCCAGAGTTTTCGTAAGAGGGTTTTTTCCCATTTCTTTAATCTCTAGACTGCAAAGTGAATGATGGCCGAGAATGAATAAAAGCAGATGTCTCTTGTCTTCCTCCTGAAATATTTCCGAACTTTGCCAGTTCAGTTCTGAGTTAGTCGGTCTTAGGCTATCATCGTAAGTTCATCTCGCAACTAAGGATTGGCGAGTAAATAGGGTTTATCGTTCTTAATCTAACCTTGATCTCGCGAATAGAATTAGTATCAATAAATATCCACCAGGTGTCTCTGATGAATGGGGGAGGTGACATTAGCCTAAAGTGTTTAGAGAATAAAGTCGTGTGACTTTGAGACATTAGCGATTGACACGAATTCCAGTGTTCCCGTTTAAAACGTTCCTCGCTCGAACGATTTACATTAAATCATGCAAGACGTTCGTAGAATGGGATCTGTTATGGCGGAAAACTGCAAGTTTATGGGCTGTCGGTGTTCCTAACGGCCTTTGTATTCTTAAGTGTCATCGTTAAGCTTTCTTTCTCTCTTTACCGAATTCTCAAGATACTCACCCGCCCTAAGGGTCATCTCTGGCACTAAAAGACCACGCGAGACTCCGGTAAACCAGTTTACGGCAAAAATATATAAAAAAAAAAAATCAGCTGCGGGTCCTTTCAGTTCCAAACAAGTCGGTGACTGGCCAACGCCCTCGAAGTCATGCAATGGTAACGCCCCGGGGCTCCGGTGATGAATTGGCGGCGACGGGCGGAATATCGAATACTGGCACACGTGTCGCGTGTCTTTCAAGGCGCGTGGCAAAGAAATGAAAGACCTCGGCCAGTACCGAATGTCACGCCAAATCAGACGGCGTATCGTCACCGGAAACCCGGAGGCTTTGCATGATATAGTGGCACCCACGATGCCGTTTCGTTAGACATCGGGAAGCAGGCGAGTGAAGGGAGGTCGTGGTCGATCGGCTTTATGACTTCTTTCCTCCCTCTCGAAGTATCCTTCCTCCCCCCTCCCCCCCAAACTCCGCTGGTGTCCTCCTCTTTCGGATCCAAAGCCCTGCCGTTTCGGTCTTGTCTAGTCCCAAGCTTTGATAGCATCAAGTCGTCAATAGCTGGCAGAGACAAACCCGGAATGCGTGAATTCCTTCACTGTCTTTGAAAATCCCTGGCCCAGTGTGTGTGGTTCGTCGCATTCTCCTCCCCATCCTCAGCCCTCCCCCCACCCCTTGCCCCACATCGGCATCCTGCCCTCCTCCTCTCCTTCGGTTCTTTTTAATCACGTTATTCTTATTCACTGGAGGATTTACTCTTCTCGCCACTTGGGGGAGCTGTGAATGTAATTTTGACAGTTAATACGAGTTGCACGCTGCTGTGTCTTGAATAAAGGCAGGCAGATGCCCGGATTATGTTAGTTTTCATTAAGTTGGTCCGCTGATATATTGCGACTTTCGAAATAGCTACTTTTCTCCCTTCCGCCGATCTCTTCTTTCCCCTCCCCCCCTAATCTCCCTCCCACCAGTTTCGGATCGATCATGTGATGCCTGTAGAATCCTCGAAACAAAAAGGAGCAACGTAATACGAATCTGTAGAGAGAGAGAGGAAGGGAGGACGGGGGGGGTCGAATTAAAGCGCGAGCTCTTGCATCCATCACGTTTCCGCAGTGAGTACCGTGCCAATGGAATGCAGCTATGTCGTTCAGATCGTGTAGACAAGCAAATGTTGCGCGATCAGTTGCGCGAGACATTTGTTCATTAATGTCTAAACAGATAGGAATATATTAGCGTCTTGTAGAGTGCGTGCTTTACCACGCATGCGCCAATAAAACTTACCACGATATTCATTCGCTTCAATATAAAGTCAGATGTACCTATACTTAAAACGATAAATGTTATTTTGCTTCACCGTTACTTCATTAATCAAAAAAAAAAAAAAAAAAAAATCTTCATTAAAGAAAATGGTTTTAGTTTAAAATTCTCAATTGAATAAAAACCTCCAACTTTGACGAGAGAGGGCGTAGTGTCGCGCACCAGAGACACGTTTCTCTATATATTTTATTTATTTATTTGTTATTTTTATGTCTACAGAACGTGCTAAAACAGGGATGTGTCCGATTATCGGAGGTCCGAGTGAGTATAAAAACAATCGCTTCTGCGACCGATGTTTTCAGCTGGAAGCGACATAAAAGTCGGTTCTCGCATTTCACCAACGGCACGTGATGTCGTGTGAGAATTAGAGTCCAGATTTTTATCGCCACCTTGGGATAAGATATCCCCCCCCCCCCATCGCCGGTAGATCAGCTATTAAAGTTTCAAGGGCAGTTCCACCGATGCTCGTGCAATGGTTAGAACCGTATTTTAACTCGGTGTGTCCACCCTTGTCGCTTGAAATAAAAGTCGGTGACACCATTACCGTTGCCTACGGCTACAGTTCAGGGCATTCGTGCAAGAAGTAGAAATGCCCTAAGGTAGGGAAGATTAAGGGAATCCATCACTGCTTCATTTCTCAGAAAAAAAATAAAAAAAAAAAAAAGATGAACTGGCTAATGATTCTGTGGCTGTAATGACTTTTTTTTTTTTTAAATAACAACTGTTGTTGGATCAAGGACAAACTGGTAGTCGAAGACCTTAGCTTTAATTACACTTCTGGAATTTTCTGTTGTCTTAGCGCTAAATGGATAATTTCATATCGCCCCTTTCTCTTTCCCTTAAACGAATTCGCAATCTCTATGGGAAAGAAAATTTATGGGAAACTATCAGATCCGTCGAAGACAATAGATGGTGGACAGATATAGAAATAATGGTGATGAACAGTGGGCTGATGAAGAGACAGATCATTTAGTGTACTGATCAGTAGTATAGGTAATATTAATAGAATATTTCTTTACCCTGTTCTGATATCAAACATATTTCGCTTCATTATTACAGTTTTCAGCATCTGAACAGCTAGGATTCGAAACGTTGTTGTTGTTGTTGAGTTTTAAAAGCATCGGCAACTAAGCCCATGTTGATTTGTCTGTAATTTTCGTATGTTTCGAAGTCGATTTTCTGTTTTTGCTGGACGAAAAACCCGAGTTTCCGGGAGAAAAAAACCATCTATCTTCGCATGAACTTAGGTCTTTTCCACCCGGTGTGGGGAGGACGGCGGGCCTACCAACTGTGTCGCCCACGAGGGCAAATCTGAAACGTTTTTCAGTACACTAAAAGAGATTTTGGAGCTTCATTTCTCATGATGAGAGAAACCTTTTTTCGATGTCTTACCTACCTATGTATAATTTTGTTTCGTGTATTTAATTATATATCTCTTGTGAGATCTGTTGTGGATTTTGGGTTACCTACCAATTAGGAACCAGAAGAAACAAATTCTTTAACTGTCACTTGGAAGAAATGAAAATATGTAGGCTTATAAAAAAAAAAATATATCAAGAGTGAATCCAAAAAGACTAAGGTTTTGTGATTACAGGGTTGGGAAGTTAATCGCTTTTGAAGGAGACTCCTAGATGAGGCAAAGGAGTTGACAGTAGACGATTTATTAGAGATGAGCGTCCATCTTCGATACTTCTTGATTAGTCCTTGTATTAACATACAGATATTTTCATAATATATTTAGAATACCAAGGAAGCTGGTAGAAAAGCAAATAACAAAAAACCTTTTGATTTGCGCCGTAACTTTTCATGAGAATCTAACTGCCATCCATTTCCCTGTTTTGATTTCTGTACGTTTTTCTCTATAGGGTAATTGAATGTTCGCTTTTTTTTTTAATTTTTTTAAGTTCATAGCTCACGGTGAACACGATATAATGAAGCCGTTGGATATTATAAAGACTCCGAAGCGGAAGGTAAACAGCGTATCTGTACGTTGTAACGTTGTCAGCAGAGGTCCCAAGAGATCTCATTAAAGCATTCGTTAGGAATATCCTACTCCTTCTAGCAGACAACTGAAAATAGGCGCCGTGAAAAGCGAAATAATTATTTATATTACGATGAATGACTTGTGTGATGGGGCTGTTCAACAACTTCGGATTTTCTTTGCTGCCGCGTGTGTTTTACACCTATCAGGAGAAGCCTGCAAAAGCTAATTAGGATCCGAAAATGTAAAAAAAATAAACTGAATTATAGAGAAGCGCCTCTTGTGGCAAAATTTGGAATTAGACCTTAACAGAAAACAGAGATACAATATTTAAAGGAGATGGAATCAACACTCGCTGAGTCTCAAATAATTTTATTTCCCCCCATAGAAAGCGCCATCTATGGGTCAAAATTTAGAATTAGAGATTCTACAGAGCTAACATATTAGAGAAAAAAAAATAATACTTAATATATTTACATATTTATTTCGGTGATGTTAACAGGTCTTGTTTTTTGTGGAAATATACAAATTTATTTGCATACAGCGCCGTCTGCAGGGGAAAAAAATTACCAAATAAAATAACCACTTGTAAAACGACATACATATCAGATTAAGCATTTTAAGCTCGGTGAATATATAAACGTTTAGAAAAAAAATTATAGCGCTTATGTTTCTTTTTATTCAAAGTTTGCGTTTAAGTTCTTCGTGATTACTTTGCATCTCTGGGATGTTTTATAAAGACCGAGAAACTTTTCTAGAAAACACCGTTTTCCTTTTATGATGCAAAGTTAAAGCATCTATTTGAATGCATTTTCTCTTCATACACTTTTTTTCCCCTTTGTTTAAATTGACATTAAAATTCACCCCGTCTCCTAGTAACAGTTTTGTTTACGTGTCACGTGTGTTATCATCCCAACGAGTACCCAGAAACTTGCTTAAAAATCGCGGAATATATTTTTGCATAGGGATTTTGCATTCCGTTAATTTTCTCCCTTTTATCCCCTATGGCATCTTTCCTTCCTTCCATTTCTAACCCCCCTCCACGCTCTTCCCTTACTTCGACCGAATATCAGGTTACCCATCGTTCGGTGTTAATGTGTTTTTCAGGTGCGGCTATATAGGAGTCCGATGACACTGCCATATTAAGGTGAAAAATTGTTTTCTTAACAATAACTTTACATCTTTCATCGCTTTCCCAAGTAAGTCTAATGGATATCGATCGTTTTCTTTCCTCCGTTGAGTCTTCAATGCGCTCTTTCGGATGAAACTTAATATTTAACGTTCAGCATAAATATAATGTTAATAGATGCTCGAGAGCTACTTTGATGGAGATGTCCGAAGGAAATTTTATTCGCGAACAACAGCCAGTCTTGTCCCCATTCGTCCGTAACAGCGTTTATTCAGATCAAAGAGCTGCGGGTTTTGTCTTCGAAAAGATGATAATAGCGTCCCTGCGCCGAAAACAGATCTAAAACATATCGCGAAGGAAAAAAAAACGAATTCGCGAACAAAATGTACGTAGTGATGCATGAGGTTATTTAATACACGAGAGACGTTCGCCATTCAGGAGGTCGACAAAACATCTCATTCCTTAAATAATTTGATCTGGTCTTATCTCTTCTTTGCTTGTTGTTTCTGTCTTATTATATTTGATTTGCTAAAGATAGTGCTCCGTTATTTGGATCTTGGATTTACGTCTGTTTTTACAAGTTCCGACGTCTTTTGATTTGATTTCAGACATATGATATTATATTTCCATTTCGTTTCTTAGCATATTCTATTCATACTTGATTTGTCAACAAATTCTCTTCATACCTGATTTGTCAACAAATTCTCTTCATACCTGATTTGCTAACAAATCTTCATACCTGATTTGCTAACAAATCTTCATACCTGATTTGCTAACAAATTCTCTTCATACCTGATTTGCTAACATATTCTATGCACACTCGATTTGCTAGTATGTTCTCTTCATCCTTGATTTAATAATTAGTCTCTTCATTCTTTATTTGCTAAAAATTTTATTCATACTTGATTTGCTAAATAGCTTTAGCTCTATTCATATTTGATTTGCCGGAAAGTTCTCTTCATACTTGATTTGATAACAAGTTATTTTCATACTTGATTTGCTAGAGAGTTCTCTTCATTCTTGATTTATTAACATATTCTATTCATACTTGATTTACTAAACAATTCTCTTTATACTTGATTTGCTAACAAGTTCTCTTCATTCTTGATTTGCTAACATATTATATTCATGCTTGATTTGCTAACATATTATATTCATGCTTGATTTGCTAGCAAGTTCTCTCTATACTTGATTTGATAACCAAGTTACCTGATTTGCTAACAAGTTCTCTTCATACTTGATTTGTTAATATTTTCTGCTTGTATTAATTTGCTTACGTTTTCTATTTGTATAAATTTTTGGAATTTTTTAGTCGTATTATTTTAAATTTTCTGTCTGTACCCGATTTGTTCACATTTTCTATTTTTCACTTCATGTCCTCGATTTTCGAACATTTTATATTCAGGAGGTTTTTACCTAGTTGATTTGTTAACATTTCATTTGCTACTTGATTTTTTAACATTTTTCTTAGCAATTTATCTGTTAAACTTTTCTATTTGTACAAGGATCATCATATTAACCCCAGGGGCTCACATCTGGTGAGTATGGGCTTGGCACACCCAGGGTCCTGAGCTGGATATCATCATTCTTCTCTTTCTTGGTGATTCCTTTCTACTTCTCTCTCTCTCTCTCTCTCAGGGTAATAGGGAAATTTTTTTTTTTTTTTTTTGGCTGGTGCAGCATAAGCCTCAGGCTTCCTTGCACCATATGGCTATTATTAATAATAATAATAATAATACGAATAACTTGGAATAAAAGCGCGCTAGACGCATGAACTTTACCAGAAATATTCTTTATTCTGCGTGTGGTGTCACTGTCTGTAAAACTACAAATGCGCATGCGCAGTTCGAGCAGTAATGAACATGATCATACAGCACAGCTGAATGCGTTAATGGTGGAACATTACCTCAAAATAGAGTCCTTTAAAACTACTCAACATCACTTTTGCAGGTGATGTCAATGTCCTAAAAGAAAGTTCGAACTTAGCACTGAAGTTTACTTTGTCTTTACCCAATTGCCTTAACTACTTCACCCATCCTTCGTGGGCAGGGTCCTAAAATTCAGTTGGCTTTAGGCCATGTTCAGTACAGCGAAAAAGAGAATTTTACCGCGTTCTGATATGAAAAATTGGACTTAGGCTTAATGTACACTTACTTCCACACCTGACGTTGGATAACCAAACTCCAAGCGTTTATCTGAAATAAAATAAAGCAATATTATTATTTTGATCGATATCCATCAAAATTAAATACTGGAAGTAAACATAATAAATACACAACACAACTTTCAATCAATATTTCATAACAAAACATTGAAACAACGTCTTTAATAAATAAATAAATAAATAAATTTTCTGTTTATACTCCGGGACGACCAAACGGTCAGAGGAGTTCACAAGATAGAGAGAGAGAATACAAGAAATAGCACCGTATTCAGCAGTCACGGACTTGAATCCCGGTCACTCAAGGCACGTGTACTTATGCACCCGCGCGCCTGACCACTAGGCTACAGCGGCCTTATGTTAAAGACATTAAAGATTTGCTTAGTGTTGAGGAAAGGTTGCGTTTATTTAAATTATTTGATTTTCGCTCTTAGATACACTTAATGAAATTTAAATGACGTATTGTAATAAAGAAAAGTTAAAATCTGCAGCCTTACCAGGAATAACTGCTCGATGATTAGTTATTTTCATTTCCGATGGTGCTTTTTGATACAAACTACCACCAAATTTTCATAGCGAAAATCCAAAACTTAGCGGTGATCCGCATTGAATCTGTCCCCCGCCCCCCCCAATCTCCGTTCCAAAACCATTTCAATTACTTCAGCGACACAAGTTTTCTTACGATGGCTTAAGGTCTTTGTCTTTGTCCATGTCTTTGTGCCCGCAGTCTACTGCAGGTCTTACTAACAGACAAACGCAGTAGGGGAAGACAGAAGAATAGAAATAAGAAGAAAAGAAGGGAAAAAACAATCTCGCGCGAACGGACTCAGGTGGTCATGCCCTCGGAGACTGTCCGCGACCTAACGCAGTTGTCTTATAGGCCGGTAGCTGTAGTCGCGTCCTTGCATCTTCGTACACGTGCCTAGAAAACTGTCGGACCAGTTTCGGGGGGCAAACGGCAACATCAACGACACATTCTTCGTGGAAGTTCAGCCTCACACGGGTACCCTCGGGCCACTTACGTCCTGGCGTTTGTTCTCAAAGTTTTCAAGATGTGCACTTGCGCTCGCAGGCAGCCAGGAGATTTGCTATTGGACAAAGGAGTAATTGGGAAATGAGAATTGTGTGTTTGTGCGTGCGGCTGATGCTGCACCGGCACTTAATGAACTCCCAGTTTTTCATTGGACTGTTTTTTGAAATGACACTTGACTCTCTGCAGAGAAAGAGTGCCTGTATAGTAAAAGATAGTCTTGTTGCTAAGTAACGACTGAAAAAAAAAAAAAAAAAAACCTAGTTCCATTGTTGGGCTCGAGATCAACGTTAACAATCGATCACGCTACAATCTACAAATATCTTATTGTTGCATCAGCGCATCTATTAACAATATCGCGTGGCAGACCACGCGAGAAACAAGCACGTTCTCTTCTTTCCTGCACGTGATAAATAAACGTGCAACGCTCTCAATTATTGCGAATGTTTTTTCTAATTTCGCAGTTACAAGTTAGCTTCTGAAAGGGAGATCTTTAATGGTGAAATCGGCTAATTTTTCATCGAGAAAATTGCCCTCTTTCCTACTAATAACAGATTAAGTTGGTTGAAAACAAAAATGCGAATGACTTTTAGCTGCCACCGCATCCGTTTTCTTTCGGCTCATTTTATTGCCAAGTACAAAGAAAGAAACCATATATTTTCCAAGACAGTTTTTCTCATTAAGACTGTCTACGACAAAACGATGCGAGTTAACTCTCCCAATGGCAGGTTTCTCCTCGGACTTTGTCAAGCGTATTCTACGCTATGTAAATGAGTGTACAGCTCTTTTCTTCAATTTCTCGGTCCATTTCTTCTTACCCTCCACCTTTAATGTATCAATTTCTGCTGAGCAAGACAGATAGATGGCAAGATAAACAGAGAGAGGAAGAGAGGCCTCGAAAGAACCATGGCAGCGTGTCGGAGAGCCAGTCAGCACACCAGGTACATGATTTAGGGATGGTGGGATCACAGCCAGGTAACTGCACCGGAAAAAGGGGAGGAAGGGAAGACGTACCAACGAAAGCTACCTTAATGTAGCGTGTGTGTGCTTTGTGTGACGCTAATAACCGCTGTACTGTTTTCGACATAAATCTTCATCACTTTGCAAGAGAGATGCTAAGGCCCTGATTACTAACTAAGGAATGAAGATTCCTGCAGTTGATTGTGCGCTGTTTTATTTGTTTAGTTCTGCTCCTACATAATTACCTTCTTTTCTTCCGCAAATATCTATACAATTCTTCACCTCCCTCCCCGTGCCACTTTCCATTTATTTCTCTATACATTATCCGTCTCTCTCTCTCTCTCTACGTAATCCTTCTGTTTGTTTCAGACTATTTCTGTCTATCCCCCTTCTCTTTCTCCTCACTTCTTTCTCTTTTTATCTCTGTCTATCCGTCTCTCCTCATGTCTTTCTTGTTCATCCATTCCTTACATTTTTGCCTACCCGTCCATTCTTTCTCTTTCATATTTACATTTATTTTTATTTTTATTTTATTTTGGGAATTGATGGGCATAATCGATTATTCTCATATCAATCAAATGATTCATCCATTACAGAAACTCATTCGATTATTTCATTAGGATATAATCGAATGTTTTACCACTAGTTATGCGATTACACTAGTCACTACTTTTGTGTGTGTCGGTCCGGGTTCGGTTCCCTTCGAAGTCCGGATGAATTTCTAAGGTCCTCTTGGGGAGGATTCCTCCCCTCATGAGTACCTTAAGAGTTTGTCAGTCCGCTCAAATGCCCAGTCAGCCCAGGAACACACACGCACGTATACTCTCTGCTCGCGTACTTGTCTGTTTGTATACCTTCCATATTTGTACCTTTTGTCTGTCCCTCCTCCTCTTCTATATTTGCACCTTTAATCTGTCTGTCCGTCCTCTTCTTCCATCGCCTCATTATTTCTGTACTAAGGGAAGAGGGGGTGACCGAATAACGAATACACACAGTTTACAGACAGTCTAGAGACCTGAATGCAAGTCAGACAATATCTGAGCCTAAGCACGCAACTTTAGAACAAAACTAGAACTGAATACGAAAGAGATTGAATTTTTTTCTTTCGTTCATTTCGGTCACCGAAAAGACCGGCATTGTGGTCATTAATCCCAGATCAAAATTGGACCGTGCATAATTTTTTTCGAAGCCTATTTTAAATTTCTTCCAACGGGGCGTTAACCAATCAGCCCTTTATGCATTCGCAGACGCCCGGAGCAGAGGGAGATTATCCCAGTAGAAAAAAAACACAATAATAAAAGGAAAGAAAACGGGGTCATTCTTTGGAGACCGAAACACCATTACAATAATCCGAAGGCCCCTAGAGTTAGGAGAAGGAGAAAGCATTACTGCAGAAAGATGCAGGGCAGAGACGTAACAGAGCAGAAATTTGTTCGTATGAGCCTGAGGTAGTGGAGGCAAAGTTGTTTTGCAGGCACCTCTCAAAGTCAGCAATGTGCAGGCGACAACTTTTCATATTTCTCTCCAGTTTCACAGTGTGCAATTGGTTTAAATCAATGTCAGCAAAAACGAAAAAAAAAAAAATAAATAAAATAATAAAAATAAAAAAATTGTTGGCATTTGGCCAACTATTACAGGCTGGAAGTTTTCCCAAAGATGCCCGCCTGGTGCTGAAAAGGGTTTCTGTGAATGACTTTTTTTTTTTTCAGCTCATTCGTCCCCTCTGCTTTCTTTCTCCGTATGCTCGTTCCCCCTTTTCGAACCCTCTACTAGATGGTCCCACTTTAACATGCTCCACAGATCTGGCGAATGATCGCTTTTAACTTTCTCCTCTGATTCGCTGGTTGGCTTTCAAACTGGCATTAGAGACACAAGAAACAGCGTTCGTTTTTGGTACTTAACAATTCTTTTGTTTTTGTCTCCACCCCTTTGCCCATTCCATGTCCCCCCCTCCGTTTTCTTTTTGCTCTTCTTCGATGATTTACGGAGAAAGTGAACTGTGTTTTTGCAGCTTGTCTGCCCAGATTAAACAAGAAGCATTTCAAATGATTCTAACAACAGAAATTTGGTAAAAAAAAATTAAATGTAATTCTTGTTCACTGCAACTTGTAATTACGCTTCTGGGACTCGCAGACTGCTGTATATTGTAATTATCCTGTAATCCATAAGTACTTCGCTCCTATGAGCTTGTACTCTTTATTTCTAATTTTTTTTCCCCAGAGAGTTGCCTTTGTTAATTGGATTTTACTCGATAATGACGAAATGACCTAAAAAACAAATGCCCTTTCGGTAGGCTTACGTGAAGGCAACATTAAAAAATGTGTTTATGAGAGACAGAATGCCGATTTCGCGAAATACGCAAAACATGGAATCCCCGAGGAATGGTGCAGTCACAAAAAAGTCCATTCGACGATTTATTGGACATTTGAGAATTAATCTGCTTAATATTTTTAATGAGCGAAATATTCGTTGTTTTCAGCTTAAATATGCAAAGGTGTTACCTCATTCAGGAAATCAAAGAAGTTGTTTTGGGATGGGGGGTGAAAGAAGCAGTCCATTAAATACTAACCTGCCACTGTCGTTATAGTGCAGTTCAGTGTTATGTCTGAGAGACAGAGAGAGGATGAAGGCGGAGAAGTGCAAATTTAGAAAGAGAATGGTATACAAGGAAAAGAAAAGAATAAATAAAGAACGATGGAAACAGTTAAGAGAGAGAGAGAGAGAGAGAGAGAGAGACAAGCAAAAAGAGATAGACAGACAGAAATAAAGAGAGAGAGACAGAGAGAGATGAAAGGACGAAGAGAAATAATTGAAATTTTAGAAATAGAATGGCATGTAAAGGAAACAGAAGACTAAATAAACGATAAATGATAGAAAAAAAAAAAAAAAAAAAAACAGTTGAGAGAGAGAACAAAGGAGGAAGGTAAAAAAAGTGTAAATTTAGAAAAATATTGGTATATAAGGGAGAAGAAGAATAAATAAATAAATAAAGAATGAATGAAAAATAAAAAGAAACAGTTGAGAGAGAAGAGAGACAGAACGATACAGTGAGGGAGATAGACAAAGAGACAGAAAGATAAGGAGAAAGAGAGAGAGAGACAGAAAGACAGAAATTAGAGAGAAAGAGACAGACAGAAAGATAGAGAAAGATAAAGAGAGAGACAGGCAGAGAGAGAGAGAGAGAGAGAGAGAGAGAGAAAGGCAGGCAGGCTGAAAGACAGACAGATACACAGACAGACAGAGAAATGCAGGCAGAAAGACAGAGAGAGAGAGAGAGAGAGAGAGAGAGAGAGAGAGAGAGAGAGAGAGAGAGAGAGAGAGAAAAAGAAATGCAGGCAGAAAGACAGACAGATACACAGACAGACAGACAGAGAGAGAAATGCAGGCAGAAAGACAGAGAGAGAGAGACAGGTAGAAAGACAGACAGATACACAAAGAGAGAGAGAGAGAGAGATGTATAAAGATAAAAATAGTTATAAAGAGAAAAACCGACAAGCATAAAGACAGAGAAAGAGACAGACAGGCATAAAGAGAGAGAGAGAGAAAGAATTGCAGTTTTATGGTTATGGGTGTACGATTTTTTAAGTTCCATTTTGGAAAGTTTAGTTTAGTATTGGGCTGATTTGGGCTTACTTCTCACTTAGCAATTTTAACTTTGCACATTCCACTAAACTTTCGTCAAATCACGTGGTTCACTATTTTTATTTAAATCTTAGTAAACTGCCTGGAAATGTCCTTTTACAAACTGCGCATATTTAAACGAAGATATTTCGTGAAACTGGAAGAGTTGCCATTAAAGAAATCACAAGTGTTAGTTAGGCTTAAATTCCTCATTTTATGGCATCATTTTTCTTAAACGCAAACACATTCCCAATATTTCGAGAGGCAAAAGGAGAGCCATCGAACTGCAAGTTTCCACGCAAGGTGTCAAATCACGCTTCCACCATTTCCTGCAAGGAAACTGCAATGCGAAGGAAAAGTGAAACAGGACAAACTGTATTAAGCCATCTTCTACGAAATGTCTTAAGAGTGAAGAGTGACGATATTATTAAAAACACACCAAACAGCAGCAGCCAGACGAACATCGCTCACCAACTTTATATCCTCAGATAGGCCGGCCAGGCCACCGTTGCAATCACCATTTCCGCTCACTTGGAAAATTGAAGAGTTCCTTGCCGAGATAAGGAAGTCTCGTTTTCATCTCAACTGTCCGTTACAGATAAGCAAATGTCGGGCAACTCGGGGAGCATTAGAAAAATGGGGGGCACCAAGGGTATGCCAATCCTCCGATAGCAGCTACTTGCGCGTGTTGTCACGCTAATGTTACGAGGTCATATGGAAAACCGCCCGCGCTTCCCTTGATGGTGATGATCATGATGGCGGGCCGAATCATCGCCAATTGCCAGCCATAACCATTTAGTGGTAATGGACGGTCCACTGTTCATCACGGGGTTGGTTGTGCGCTAATGACAACGCACAATCATTGTCCTCGCTGCCCGATCTGCGCAGACCTTACGGGAGGAAGCGGTGGCCCCGCATTCCAGAGTGTGCAACCGTCATTGGAGGGGGGGGTCAACCGAATTCCGGCGCGTGTCATATCGAAGTCGGAATTCACCTGTGGTTTTCTGCAATGCTCCAATTACGCTAACAACCGGAGATGAGGGAACCGCACGCGCTGGAATCCTCGACCACGGCGACTGGTAAAGTCAGGGTGCGTGAAGGGCGATTAATTTAAAAATGGCGACGCGGACTTTTCCAGGTCCGATTACAAACATTTGGTGAGCGGCGTTTGATAGAAAAATCGGAGAAGTGCAAAGCGTTCCCCACCTGACTTCTTAGCAGAATTATCTCGCTCGGCTATTTCCCCCTCTCATGCGAGACGCGAACTTCTTTACGAGGAAACTATTTTCACACTCTTCCGAAGAGTTTGTTACGGATCGATGTAAGTTTCCATGAAGTGGCGATCTTCTGCCCATCTACCGTCTAAATATGGATTACATGGGGTTGTAAAACGTGGCAAGCTGCGAAGCCAGCAGGCACGCGGCAGTTTCGTGTTACACCATTTAAAAGTGGAGACTCAACAGTGCTTTATTGCTAATAAAAGATCGCTCGGGGAAACACGCCCGCTTCCGAAGAGAAAATGTACGCAAAAGCGGGTTGCCTCTTTTGCGCCGGGGTCGGCCATCAATGCCCGATAATCGGAAAGATGTTTCGCGGAATGTGCCCGTATGAATAGTGCATGAAAGGTGAGGGAGGGGGGAAAGAGAGTGGATGTAGTGAGGGCATACGTACTTTTTCCTATTAAATATGTATTTATAAAATCGCATCTCTTTTGAAAGCTTTGGAAAAAATTGATGTGTGGGACTTCCGCCAGATGGCGTTGAACTTGGAGGTACTGATACGTTTATTAATAATTTTGGGTACTTAATAAATTATCAATGAAGACATTAATCTCCATTCTGACGACTACGGAGGGCAGTTATGAAAAGTGAATTTTTTTTTTGGACGTACTGTACACACTCTGGTGGTTTTGCGTGCACGGGCAGCTGAGGCTGTGCTGGATGCTAAACGTGAGGCGAGTTGAAGTAATGAAAGCTATAAAAATGATCGAAGTATGACAATCGAGAAAATCGATTTTTTTTTTTTTTCTGTTTTTTTCTGACTTATCAATTTTACGGCTGTACAAAGGAGAGGTTTTAGAGTGGTGAATTCATAGCACGCGATGCTCATTTTTAATGCCAAAGTCAGCAATGGAATTCCGACGTTATAGCTGGGTCATCCCTGGATGGGTTGAGGGGGGGACGCAGGGATGGAGTAGTTTATGCGACAATGGTTACGATTAAAGTGGTACTTAAAGATATCGTTCGTGGATTTTAGACTAACAGGATTAGAGCGAGCAGAGAAAGGTTTTTGCTTCCTTACAATTAATCCACTTATTAGCAAGAATATAAGAAACAACAAAAAAAGGCTCTTCGCTTTTAGAGACGGCACCAGAAACTCCATATGCAGCTGCCAAGTGGGTCACTGTAGCACTGATTTCCTGATTTATACATACAGTGTGTGTATGCCTTTCAGACGCAGAAAAGAAAACAAAAAGGAATAAAAATATGAAGAGAGAGGGAAATGAGAAACAGAGAAAAGAGAGACAGATGTAGAGAAGGAAAGAAAAAATTAGAAACCAAGTCAAATGAAAGTGGATCAAGAGGCACGGTATGAAAATATTACGTTTACTGTACTTCGAAAATGTTTTAGGGCACTGTGAGATATTTTTATGGTGGGTGGAAAACATAGGGTAAGCTGAGCGAACTATCCGGAAGCCGCTTTGTCACTTCCGGATATTTTTCCAAATACGAATTCCGTTTGGAGAAATATTCGGAAGTTACAAATTGACAAAACCTGGATTGTATCAATATTTAACATCAGAATCTATTTCTGTTTGTTTGGAAGTATATTTATTGAGGGGAGGGGGGAATGGGAGTAATTCTTCTTCGACAGCGCCAAGAGACTTCCAAGTCTATATTGTTACAGCTGTCATAATCTTTCCACGGACACAAGAACAGGTTGATAACACGTTAGATTAAGTACACTACCTCTCAAATATTTTGGACACCAATAATAAGAACAAAGATTTTTTAAAGAAATTAAGGTTAAACTCCAGAACATGGTTACCACTTTGCAGGTTTGCTTTCTTTTGCTTGAATCCGTCCAGAATTAGTGGCGTGAAATAACATAACCTTTCTTCATTAGCCAAAAATGAAAGTCTATTAAAAAAAACCCACACTTCTTTTGCTTAAATCCGTCCCGAATTCGCCCACGCCCTTAACGCGATGACTCGGGTGTACCCATGTTCTGGATGTTCAACCGAAATTAATAACAAACTCATCCCTGGTGTTCATTTGAAAATCAAATCATCATCGTGGAAGTGGACAGTTTGGCCTCGCCCAACGCTACAGCTGGCGTTCTTCAGGATTCAGATGACTACTTCCCTCCCCCGTTAACTTTGAAAGCATCAAAGACTCTTCCAACCACCAAAATTACAACCAACGATCTCCTTAGAAACTCCACAAACACCTTACTCATACGTGAAGCAGCCGACATCTGTATTTCCTGTACAGTTTCGTCAGTTATGCGCATGCGCCTAACTGACACCGTTCGCCACCTTCGGAGAGGGTGTCCGCATACTTTTGAGAAGGTAGTATATATTGATGAATTTTGGAGCATTTTTTTTTTTTGTAAAATAAATAAGGGAAATGAATTAGAAAGAACGAACGATAAAGGCAAAGAGAGAGAGAAAAAAAAAATAGAAAGAAAGCAACAGCTTGATTAATGTTATTAAATACGACACAAATCCGGCAGCCTTACTGATGACATTTTCAACTGGTTCGCGCGCCCGTGCGCAACCCCCCAGCGCAGAAGGGAATGAGCACAAATAAGTGATTTTGTGTGCAGGGCTGACCGCATTCTCGGAGCACTTATCCAACATACCGAATGCAAGAGTTCATAATTAAGTACCATTGGGTATCTGAGGAGATGAAAAATGAACAGTCGTCCGTGGAACGTGCGTGAATCTGTCACTGTCTCCCAGCGGCAGTAACGTAGGTCGTAGACAAATTACCAGAATAATTTTCGATAAGCCTTATAAGTCGTTCCTTAGAGAAAGGACTTCGGAGAAGGAATTGTTTCCTTCCCTAGGAAACCAACTTGCAGCACGGACTTAGAATATTATCGAAGTACGCAGTTTCTGTAATGAAATAGAGAATGTGGCCTTTATTAACTTTACTCGTCGTTATTATGATCTTTTCCTGCAGGAATGGAGGAAATGTCTAGTGAAAAGGTGCTTAATGAGAGAGTTGCCAATTATCCTGCGGAACTCGAAAGATGTGAAATGTTTTGCGCGCTACAATCACCTTCAAACTGCGCGACACTGACATCTAGTGATTAACTGTGAACAGAACTGCCCTTAAAAAAAAAAAAAAGAGAGAGAGAGAGAAAAAAAAATTAAACTTTCAACGCATTAACACGCTGCGTTATATTGGCAAATAACAATAACAATTAGCTGGATAGCATTTCTTCTGTGGGCCGTGCAAACAAATGATCCAGTTTTAAACAATGGCAGTTACCATAGTAACGCACAGGGTCACGTACAGCAAATAATGGTGCGCGGTGTATTATTTAAACGTGCTAAACGGATCGTTTGTATTAATTAAAAACTATCACTCACGCTGTTATTTTAAATAACCGATTTTTTTTAAAGACCGGGCTACAAGAGACGTCTGCTGTTGAGAGTAACCAGAGGGAGTGTTCTGGTGGTCGTTTATTTAAATAATGGAGAAGTTGGCGATTTTGAAAAGGAAATTGGGGGTAAAAAATGATTATTTTTCTTTCTAATGATATTCGTGATTGTACAAATAGGAGAGAAGATATTTATAGATGTACTTACCTTTTTAATGGGATTCGAAACTTCTTAAATCATTTTCTGGCGTTCAGACGCAGCAAATTATGACCTACTGTTGTTTTAAACCGAATTGGGGGTTCAGTGTACTTCGATTAAGGAAGAGAATGTGAGAGACCGTGCGGAGACACCTGCTCTAACTTTAAGCGTCTGCTGCATGCTTACGCAGACAGGTGGGCAAACATGACACCCGTAGGGGGTATCAGATAGCTTGTTAGGTCAGCGTACCGGACAGGATATAGATACGTGTGTGTGTATACAATAGTTCTTTTTAGCGATTCAGTGCATGATACTTATTATAATTAAGCATGTTTCTAGATTTAATGAGGTGTTTTCATGGCGCCATCTGTCGACTGCACTGTGAAACATCTTTACAATATATTTTGCCATTTTTTAATGCTAGGCACGTATTAACATTACTTGGTGATTGTTTTAGCCTATAGGAAATGAAAGTTACGCTGCTCGGTGTATTCTACACTCATTGCTCAAAACATTAGAAGCAGTTATTCAGTATCTAGTAGGACGAGCTTTTGCCCGATTACAGTCCGTACACGTTGTGGCACGGATTCAACTAGGTTTCTGAGGGAATCCATCTCCAAAATGCAGGGCTGGTTTTAGGGCAAGGCCGAGTAGGCACTGGCCTAGGAGCGCCAACGCTCCTAAACCATGGCGCAAATTGATAAAATTAATCATTCTAAAAAATAAAAATCTGCGCATCCGCGGGAGGGGGAACCATCAGGCAGTGTGGTGTAGGGGCGCCATATACCCTTGAGCCGGCCTTGCCAAAATGTTTCTGATTTTTTTGTCAGTGAGTGTATGCCTAGCCTGCTTGCTTTACTAGATGATAAACCCTAGTTTATACGAAAAAAAAAAATTCTTAACCGTATATTCAACGACTTCTACTTGTTCCCGTGGATAAAAGAGATATTGTGAGGACGCCATTTTCTGGAGCAATAGGAAGTATGTTTCCTTTGTTACTATCCACCACAAAATCGTTTATATTTATTTGTAGCGAGCATATCTGCGGGTTCCCAGTGGCCACTTCTGTCAAGACATTACGTCTAATCAACTGTGGCTGCATCCTGGCGATTATATTTGTTTCTGGTAGGTGGCATTACTCCAAGGATTCTCGCCTATGATCGGATGCGCGTACCGTAATCCACTAAGATCGTCTGCCCGCGATTGGATTGTTGCAGTCGAGCACGAGACAATGAGAAGTGATAAAGAAATTCTCTTGGCTATAACAGGATGTCTTTCCCCAACTCTTCTTCTCCTCTATTAATTGCAAGCTAAGGAGAGAAGTACGAGAGAGAGAGAGAGAGAGAGAGAGAGAGAGAGAGAGAGAGAGAGAGAGAGAGAGAGAGAGAGTTAATATTCTATTGTAGTCCATAGGAAGCTTTAATTATCTACAATGCTTGTGAACAGTAATAGGATACTAAATCACTGGTAATAACTCTTCCCAAATGTTAAATCACACGCAAAAGATTCTGTCTGATGGAAATCCAATATCACTTCTGTGTTAATTAACCACGTAGCTAAAATTCTGGTAGGTCTCTTATAAGATAAAATTATATTAAGAATACTAGTTTCTTGACGTTGTTCTTTCGAGGAAGAGAAAGATCGTAGTAGCAGAGAGGACCTCCGGAGGAATGGAGGAAGGTATACAGGGCGAGAAAAAAGTTTTAGAATCGCTGGTTTAAAGCATATAAAGCAGGTTGAATGGCGAAACTATGTGCCGGATATGTCTACAAATAAATATTGTTGATGCGAAGCATCCTTTTAAATCTGATCGGTCACGAAAAATGCATCACGGAAGTGACGTCATCCTCGGCTTCCGGGCCAATCGCCTAATTACCCATTTAATTGTAGTCATTTGTTGAACAGTATGACGTCAAAATCATACTTCCTAAAGGAACTATGAATTCACATCGTGCACTGCAGCGGGGTTTATGATCTTATCGTCATGCCGGATTATGGAGGATGCGATAATATAGTGAACCATTGATTTAAAGTTTTTATAGGGCTCAAAGAAAAAACGTAAAATTGAGGAAAACGTAAAACTGAGGAGATGATTAATCTGGCCAAAAACAGCAAAAAAAAAAAAAAAAAAAACAAACAAACATATTTGCTTATTACACAACCAGATAGAGCGATATAAACGCCAAATGTATAGGTAGTTCTATTTTGTATGCAAATACCGGTTCACGAGACAATGTACTTATTTCCGGGATGAAAAGTCCAACACACAAAAAGAAGAAGAAAAAAAATTAAAATGCATGGATGCTTCCCCATTCATCCTCAAGTGCAAATTGGTCCAGTAGGAGGGTGCAGCGAGAAGAAAAAAACTCGACCAATCGACGTACAGGTGGCACCACGTGGAATTCATCATCCCAAAACGGTTAGCACGGTAACACAGCCATTCGTAAATAATAAGACGTTCGACTTAACATCAGGTGCCATCCCTGATTGATGCGCACACCTACCCTACCTTGTGCTCGTGACAGCGAGGGGTAATCTTTAACGGCAACTAGCCGGCGTTTTGCCATTACGGTGTAAAAATAGAATTATTGACCTCTCCCCGCTTCGGCGTTGCGAAAAGGTCGCACGGAAACTCTTTCCCCTCCGAGGATTCGCAAAAGGCGAATCGACTGAGCACGTGGAATTCTGCAGGGTTAATAAAGAACGTTTAAATACTTCGCCCGCTTTTGCCTGACCCGCTTCTGTCACGGAGTGAGTGAAGGTTCACGGCTTGTATCGGGCCGTGGAATTACGGCCGAAATTCGATAGAATGTGTGCGGAGGAATGCATTTCGCCTCTTTACAACTCATCAGTCAGGATCGCTCTCGTTTATCTGAGCCTCACACGTTATTCTAAAATGCCCGAAATCTTATTCGAAGTCATCCATCCATCTCCGACGATTGACCCCTGTCTGACCTCTCCCTGATCCACCCACCCTTGTCGGAGTTTCTGCTTTTGGTTACTCGATAGGCTTCTTAAGCTCGCTCTGATTACAACGCCGCTGTGACGATTATTTCGTTTTATTTTGGGTCATTCTGTTCCGCAGTTGACGACGTTTTGAAGCGTTTGTTTTATCGCCAATTTAAATCGAAAGGTGGTACGGAAGCATCCATAAATACCGAGGCACTTAAAACGTATTTCTTTCCACATTCGACCGTGTACACCGTCTCGGATATTAAATTTTATAAATAGAATTATCTGGCCCGGAAGTGGTTGATTTACGATCGGTTGTTTTTCCCCATTATTATCCTCGCAAATATAAGGGCGAAATTACTGGAATCCCCGGAGAAAAGAAAGAAGAGTCCATATTTATAGACTTTTATCGGTTTAGCGAATTCGCTGCGATTGTGTTATCTTTTTGTTTTTTTTATTTGATAGGCCGCGGACATAATACTCGGGAGTTAATAAAGCTATTAGACAAGAGCGGGCTAACTGTAGTGTCAACGGGGGTGGGGGGGCAGGGGAGGATCGCATTTCCTTATATCAGCCGCGTAATAGATTCCTCGGTACAGTAATTTATTGGCCGCCCCAGATGGGAGGAAAAATTGAAGGGACATGTGAGAGAAGCTGATAAAGCCGACATGTTTTATTCAAAAACGAAGAAGACGTGACGCCAGCCGCATCAACACCGAGAGAGCCGAAAAGGAAGGGGGGGGGGGGACACACGCGCTCGCCAAACGCCCCTAGATTACTTTGTGTTTGAAATCCGCCTCACGTCCACGAGTTCTTTGTATCCTTCCGTATTCTTCTTCTCTCTGTCCGCTTTCTTTCTTTCTCTGGGTCCCCTCCCCTCCCCTCGGCTGGGCTCCCCCTCCCCCAAACAACTTATTCAGAACCCCTCCATTAAACAATTCTCGACCTATTCCAGCAGGTCGGTGCGTGTCGCTTGCTGTCAGCAGTTTTTTAAAGTGAGTGGGGCCGACATAAATGAATGGGGGATCGCAGTGCGGAGCATCGGGATGTGGGAAGTGGAAGATAATACCGCACTTCTCCCGAAGTTAAGGCTCCATGACAAATGGAGAGCTGAAGTGTGGGGGCGCTTCTGTTCCCGGCAACATCACTCATTTCGGGGAGCATCACGCTGCGAATTCTGACACGAGAATTACAACAAACCCGGCTTAACTGGCATTACACTGTTAACTCGCTCTTTTAGCTGAGAGAGAGAGAGAGAGAGAGAGAGAGAGAGATGCTGGAAAGGGAGAGATGGCAAAGAGGTCATAGGTCACCGACAAGAAAATATTGGCGACGTAAGAATGTGTAATTTATTTATGTGACGTCTTTTCTGCGTTCTGTCTATCTCTATCTCTTTCCATCTTTTCTGTTTTTTTCTTTCTACTCCTGCTCAGTGCGTGTGGTTTCTATTTTCTCACCACATATTCCACTTATTTCTGCCATTTTTACCTCTCGTTCCTTCACTCATTCTTTATCATTTCAGCCATTCTCTCTTTCCCATTTAACTCTCTTCTTCTTCTTCTCCTCCCTCTCTGTTTTTCTTTCTTTCCTGTCTCTCCCTCTGTTTCTCTCTCGTTCTCATTATTACTCTCTTTTCTCTGAATTCCACCTCTCTCTACCTCTATCTCTGTTTTTGTCTTTATCAGTCCCTTTTTCTCTCTCCTCCTTTTCACCCTTTTTCTCTTTTTGTACCCTTCTCTCTGTTTCTCTTTCTCTTTTATTTTTCCTTCTCTCTATCTTTGATTTTCTTTTTTCATGATTGTCTTTCTTTCTCTATATATATGTTTCTCTCTCTCTCTCTCTCTCTCTCACTCTTGGATTTTCTCTCTTTATGACTTCTTATTTTTTTTTCTCTTATCGCTCTCTCTTTCCCCCTGTATATCTTATCCTATCGTATTTCTCTCTCTTTCTTTGATTTTCTATCTTTATGACTTCTCTTTTTCGCTCTTTGTTTTTTCTCTCTCTCTCTCTCTGTATACATTTCCTTTTCTGTTTTTGTCTCTCTCTTTATCACCATGTATTTCTTTCTGTCTCTCCCTTTCTGTTTTCTCTCTTTTTCTTCGTCTCTCTATCTCTCTCTCTCTCAACTCTTCTGTCACTTTCCCTGTTTCGATCTCTCTTTGTCTTATTTTGTTCTCTTTATTCTTCCTTTATTTGTTTCTCTTTCATTCTCTCTTTTTTTGTTTTTCTTTATTTTTTACTCTTTCTCTCTGTTTTTCTTTCTTTATCTTTGCCTTTCACACACTCTCTCTCAGATTTCTCATTTTTCTAACTTGATCCATTCCTTCTACTTTAGTTTCCTCTCTACATCTTGCTGTTTATTTCTGCTCTCTCTGTCTCACTTTCTTTCAAGTTAAAGTGCATCCAGTAATTTTCTAATTTGATGGAATTCGTAGTGCAAGAAAGGATGTAAATATAACGTGGCAACATTCGAAATGAATTTAATTCGAAACGACTTCTCTTGCATACTAAACTTGGCGCGATTGGGTTCAGTCAAAATGCCACACAAACAGCGTTTCTTATGAATGGATAAACTGCATCACGTCTCGGAGCAAAAGTGGAAAAGATGGGCACCACGCTGTGGGAGCAATATGACCTTAGTTGCTAATGCTCCTAAAAAAAAAAAAAAAAAAAAAACACCATACTGCAATGTTTTCTTCAATACCACGCAGCTTGCCACACTACCAAGCCTACTGTCTGTACTTGGGTTCGGTGCTCTCTTTGTTTCGGCACCCTAGCACATGCACCCTCCTTGCTCCGTCCCTGGACCTGCGAGTCACGCTGCTCCTCGCGTCAAGCTGCCCTACCAGAAGAGAAGTTTCTGGTTAGGCGATTATTCCCGGCGGGATTACGCACCCTAGCAGAGGTCACGTGAGGGGCCTTCGCAGAAGGCCGAATTAACTCACAATATACGAGAACGGAGCGGGCACGAATTCCCGAATCCATCGAGGATTAGTCGCCAAATCTCGTAAACAAATCACCGGCCACGGAAAGAAACGCAACAGATGAGCGCCACCATTTTATAGCCGCTGTTTACACGCGTTTAACATCAAATCCCTGTCGTCAGCTGCAAAGTCACAACAACCCCAACTGGGCATCATTAACGACACTCCGGAGGAGAGACGGAGGGGGGGGGGGAAGAGAGAGAGAGAGAGAGAGAGAGAGAGAGAGGCAGAGTACTCGACGAATAACAACGAACTAAGTGGCAGAAAATTAGAACCGACCACGCCGTCAGCCCCGCCGTGGCCACGACATAATTAACAGCGAGTCGCCCTTTTACGGGCCTATAAAGGAACGCCCGGTTACGTTTCGTAAAGGAAAGACCCTTTTGTGAACCTCTTTGGAGGACAAGCGGAAGTGGAGGTCAACAACTTCCGGTTTAACCCACACCGGTTATTACTTCCGCTTTTTGAGTCCGCTACCTCTTTTCGTCGGTGCCGCAGCCTCCCCGTCACCCGTACCTACGCTTGCGGACGATGGTTTAACACTCGCTCTAGTCTGGCGGTGGTGGTGGTGGCGGTGCCCCCCCCCCCGTCCGTCCTCATAACATCGACTGAACGTTCGTTTAATTTACGGCTCGCCCGAGAATTAGCGCAGACGTTTGAAAAGTGGCGATAGCGTGCAATTCGCTATCCGCTTTTAGTTAGCGGCCATTTGACGTACCATAAAGACGAACCCGATGTGGCAAGACGAGTAATTACCCCTCTACCTAGACACCGCCTGATAAGGAGGGGAAAATGTTCCACACCATGTGTTTCGCTTTGAGTCCCGGCGAGGTGGGGGGGAGAGAAATACCGTCGCGTAAGCTTCCCCCCTGCACCTTTTCTCGCTCCCCTCCCCTTCCAACCTCTGGTGGAGCGCTCATTACATACCGTAAACAGCGCGAAAGAATTCGAACAATCGTCATAGTGGGGTTTTTGTGGAAAGAAGTTGCCTCTCGAAGAGAGAAATGGATTTATTAAATGTGGCACTAATTAGCCGGTGCCGCGAATGCATCTGCGCCGTGTGTTGTTCGACGACGATTTTTGTTTCCCTCGCACTTCGAAGTCCCTTCGATGGCTGCGCGATACGAGAAGAATGTTATTAAAATCTTGATTAAAATAAGGAAGTCCATTTGAACCTCCCGAGGTTTTTCTGCATTTACACATTATATTTAGTTCGTCATCCAGAAAGCAGGCTTACGAGAACACTGTGTGTGTGTGTTCTCTCCAAAAGTTCTTCTCACTACCATTGGAATGGAAAGAACTTCTATCGGCTTTTGAACTCGTGGCTGAGTTAGTTGGTCTTAATCGAAGGTTGTACGAATTTTTATCCCGCGAAACAGTCAAATCAACCATGGAACACGCGCATTTTAGACAAAATAATATACTTCCTCATTGCCTTAGTTCCCTTGTTTAATTCTGGCAAAATTCAGCGCGAAGTCTCCGGCTAACTTAAAGTTAAGCTCTTTCTCGCTCCCATTGGATTTGAAAGAACTTTTATCGGCGTTTGAACTCGTGGCTGAGTCAGTTGGTTTCGATCGAATTTTTATCCCGAAAACGAGACTTCTTCATCCCGCGAAACAGTCAAACCAACCCTGGAACGCACAATTTACAGACACAATAATAAACTTCCTCATTGTCTTGTGTAAACCTTGCACATTTCTGAGCAACGTCTTCAGCTGTCTGCCAGATAAAAGTTCTTTCTCACTATCATTGAAATAGAAAGAACTTTTATCGGCTATTGAACTCGAAGCTGAGTTAGTTGGTCTCGATTGAAGGTTGTACGGATTTTTATCCCGAAAACGAAAGTTCTTCGTCTCGTGAAACAATCAACATAACCATGGAACACATGCAATTTATAGACATAATAATATATTGCTTCATTGCTTTAGTTGCCTTGTGTAAATCTAGCACATTTCTGCGCGAAGTCTCCAGCTCACTTCCATATTTTCAGTCCTCAAACGTTTATTATAATAGACCATTAATAGTGTTTACCTATGGCAGGGGGATATTCAGGGGCAGCAGAGGGGCATATGCCCCCTTAACCATGAGTGTAAGTTTATGCGCATAAGTGTTCCTAGGTATTAGTATTAGTATTAGTATTAGTAACGGCCGCATGGTGCAAGAAAGCCTATGGCTTATGCTGCACCAGCCAAAAAAAAAAAAATAATAAAAAATAAAAAAATAATAAAAAAAAAAAAATAAAATAAAATAAAAAAATAAAAAAAATAAATAAAAAATAAAAAATATATATAAATCCGAACAAAACAATGATAAAAACAAAAAAAAAATAAATAATAAATAAATAACTAAATAATAATAATTAATAAAATAAAAAATAAATAAAAAGGAAATTAAACCTATCATCCTATGTGCTTCCCTTACCCGAAAGTACTATCCAGATGACCTTTGAATTTCCCCAAACTGTCGGCCTCTACCACCCATGAAGGCAACTTATTCCAGTAATTTATAACTCGCTGGCTAAAATAGAACTTCCTGCAATCCAATCTAAACATTTCCCCCCGTAACTTGAATTTATGTCCCCTAGTTCTAGCATCATTTGTAATCTTGAAAATTTTGTCCTCATTCATTTTACTGATGCCTCTCAGAGCCTTAAACACCTCAAACAAATCTCCTCTAAGGTGTCTAGTTTCCAAACTCTGCAACCCACATATTCGAAGTCTTTCTTCATAAGGACGCCCTTTTGCCGATCTCACCAGGCGAGTTACCCTTCTTTGCACCCTTTCAAGAAGCTCGATGTCTTTCTTCAGGTGCGGTCTCCATACTTGAACACAGTATTCCAAGTGTGGTCTAACATAAGCCTTATATAATGGGATTATCACGTCCCTATCTCTACTTGCAAAAGTTCGATAGATCATTGATAGGACACCATGGGCCTTCCTTGCAACCTGTTTACAATGCTCAGAGAATTTCATGTCTGACCGTATCGTAACACCCAAGTCCCTTTCCTCCAGTACTGGCTTTAGTTGAACTCCACCAAGTGAATAAGTTATTTTGGGATTACTGTTTCCCAGGTGTAATACCTTACACTTTGTTGGATTAAAGCACAGCTGCCATTTTTCTGACCATTCCTGAAGTCTATCTAGGTCTCTCTGAAGAAGCTCAGCTTGACAGTGATCATTAACTACTCTACCAATTTTAACATCATCTGCAAATTTAGACATCACGCCCTCTATCCCTTCATCAATGTCGTTTATGAAAATTAAAAACAACAGTGGTCCTAATACTGATCCTTGGGGAACCCCACTTCTTACACCAACCCAATCTGAGGAATAGCCATTTATCACAACCCTCTGCCTCCTGCCCTGAAGCCATCCTTCTATCCATCTAAGGATTTTCCCAGTGATTCCAACCTGTTCCAGCTTATAAAGCAACCGCTCATGTGGGACTGAGTCAAAAGCTTTGCTGAAATCTAAATAAACAATGTCGAAATTATTCCCTAAATCCAGCTCGTGAGTGACCCTTTCGAAATAGCGAACCAGATTTGTTAAACATGATTTTCCCTTTACGAAACCATGCTGAGTATCCTTGAGAATTTCAATTCGATCCAAATGATCCTGAATTCCACCCTTGATCATTGCCTCCATGATTTTCCCTACTACTGAAGTCAGACTGACAGGTCGATAATTTCCAACTTCACTTTTAGAGCCACCCTTATGTATGGGAGATACATTTGCACTTTTCCAATCCAAGGGAATCTCCCCAGAGTCTAATGATGCTCGCATAATTAGCCTCAATGGTTCAATGCACTCGCTTGCCGCCTCTCTTAAGATTATAGGGTATATTCCATCAACTCCAGGAGCCTTACTGGTCTGTAGGCTCGAAAGTTTTTTCATTAAATAATCTTGCGAAATTTCAATATCATTAATTACATATTTTTTAACTTCGCTCCCACAATTTCCCTTTGCCACAAAAGGCTTTTCATTTGTAAATATCGATGCAAAATAACTGTTGAGTTCATCTGCAACGGCAGCTGGTGTATTTATTACTATCCCCTTTCCCTTACATAAAGGTCCGATCTGGTTTGTCCTGCTCTTCTTGGCATTTATATATGTGAAGAATTCTTTATCCCCCCTCTTTGCTCTGTTTGCTAGTGATTTCTCATAAACTGCCTTTGCCTGTCGAACCTTTTCTGTGGCTCTATTACACATCACCTTGTAGCTGTTATAGGCTTCAGTACTTTTTATTGCTCTGTAACTTTTCCATGCCACCTTTTTCTGCTCAAGTAATGTGGCAACTTCACTATTCATCCAACTTGGAACCCTTCTCGTGGAGTATTTTTTTAATGGTATATACGCATTCAAGGCATCTGTGATTAATGTCTTAAAAGCGTACCACAGTTCAATTGTATTCATTCTCTGCGCGATATCTACCCAGTTAATAGAGGCCATGTAGTACCTTAAGGCATCGTAATTTCCTTTTCTGAAATTAAAACCCATTCCTTTGCCTTTTACTTCTGCTTCCTCTCTCGTCATCATCCACCGTAGAACTCCGTGATCACTTCCTGCTACTGGTTCCTCTACTGTCAGCCCTGTTATGTCATCTGATTCATGTGTGATGATGAGGTCTAGGATATTCTTTTCTCTAGTACTTTCCCTGACATGTTGATACAAATAACAGTCATCTAGTTGATTTAAAAATTTTGTTCCCCATGTCGAGTTTCCTTCCCATTTACTCCAATCAATCAGAGGCAGATTGAAATCACCCATAATAAGGCATTGACGCTTACTTGCCCATTCCATTTGCATGTAGAGGCTTTTGTCATAATCTTCACAATCACCTGGTCTGTAGATTACTCCTACTCGCGTTATACCTTTGTTTCCAACTATCTCACACCATACAGACTCTGTACTAGCATGTGAAACGTCTGAATCCGGGAAAGCTATCGTCGCACTCAGGCTGCTTCTGATAAGAAGCATTACCCCACCACCCCTTCTATCTAACCTATCCTTCCTAAATACATTATACAAGCCGTACTGAAACTCATCATCGCCAATTTCCGGGTGGCACCACGTCTCTGTAAGCCCTATTATGTCCGCGTTACTTGTTTTAACCAGCAGTTCGAATTCGCTCATTTTATTGAGGTCTATCTAAAAAACACTCAAAAACCTGGTCGTCATGCCCCTTACGATGATACCTGGATGCGGTACTGTCTCGTACCACCGCTAGAACCCCTAAAATTTTGCTGAAATCCTGCGGATATCCTTTGCTGAAAACGAATTAATTAAATATTAAATAAATTAAATTAAATATACGCTCTAATATAAATCAGTTTTATTCTTAAAGAACGCATCAAACTTATAAATATACAGTTTCGCTCTAGGGATGGTGTCACTCAGCTCAAACAATATAGTAACTATCAGTAGATGGAAATTGTAAAGCTTGGATTTGTATCTGATAAAAAGTTTTAATAAAACGACTCGAAACGTTAACCTGGTGTTCTGCAAAACTAACTGAACAGAATAAAAGGATTATTTTTAGCAGAATACAAATGTTAGTGAATCTACTCCCGCCATATAATTATAAATTACAGTGCATATCGGATGTAACGCTTTCCCGCTTTTAAAATTCAAAACCATCTCTACGATATGTAACCGATATTTCAAAATCAAATAAAGTGACAAGTATGATACGTTCATAGAATATAGACTACAGTCGTCAACTTCCAGTGAAGGTATTGACTATATAAACAACCATTGAAACAATGTGGAAACAGCAGTACGCCATTTTGAGTTCTTTCAAGGACGGTTACCAAGGTGATCGAAATCTAATTTTCTTCGGAAGATACCTTGCGAGAAGGAGACAATGAGTAAGAAAAGAGTAAATATAAAAAAAAAAAATAAATAAATAAACAAATAAAAAAATTAAAAGACTAGCAAACCACGTGACCATGTTCAATCAGCCTCCGCGCGTCTTAGAAAGATAAATAGGACCGAGAAAAGTCGAAAAAGAAGAAGAAAAGGAATTTTCCCGAAGCAGGCCAAACCTCCTAATTACAACCACCTAACGACACGTAGGGGCGGTGAAAAGAAGACGCGCCATGGCATGGCATGGCGGATAATTAAAGAAGTTCTTTTGATGGACTGGCCGATCCCCAGGTGGCTCTGCAAAAGGGCTAAGTTTCGCAATTCGAGTGATCTATAGTATTGGAAAAACATTTGACGCCTCAGTCAGGCCTAACTTGTTAAAGGAAGACTCGTTCCGGTTCATTTAACCCTTTATAGAAGCGACCCCGTAATGAGAGTCGCAGCCTGGTGGTCAGTGAATATCTCAGGTGTGTTTCTGTTGCCAGGATTTCTGCATAATCTACTTGGTGTTGCTGTTTGGGGATGGCAGGCATTGATTCAGCGGTCCTCAATTGGCATGTTCGGCTGTTAATAGGACACTATTGCTCCGAGGCCACGCTGGAGGAATAGGGAAGGCGCGATTCATACATTTTAATGAAGGATCTCTTAATAGACCAACAATATACAGGCTAAACCAATACGGTCACCTTAGCACGCTTAATGGCAACATAGTTGGAGCTGCTTCATACGGGCATTTTCCATGCGCAGACTGTCAAAGGTTTACCGAACAAGCCGCATATTCCATAATGAGTTTAAAACTATTAACTGATTTCCCTCTGGAGGAAACATCTCGGGGGGATTTCGATTCTAAAGATTTATTCGGTGTACAGTTGTTTGTTGGATCTCTCCCCCTTCAGAGATTGATGAGAATTCGGAAAGTAAATAATTTTGGTTGTGATACTACAAACGCAATATGCATCAGCTTTCAGAAAACAATTGGATGGGTGACACGAACGAAAGAGCCAATGACGTCATGGGGAATCCAAGTTACTTGCACCGGTTGGCTGAGTTTACTTCGAAGTGGAAAACCTCTCCTAGCATCGGTGGAAGACAATAAGAATCCATCGTTCTCCATTGAGATAAATTCCACAAGGTAGATTTCTATCATCGCAAATGTGGGAATACATTTAAAACCTGAAAACCCATGAATTGCTCGCGCTTCTTGAATTGGGGTTGACCAAAGCGTGTATAGTTAGAAGGTGATATATACACGAGGACCCTGTTGAGAGAGAGAGAGCACATTTCTACATTTCTTTTGAAATTTAGTGCTGCTCAGTCTTTTTTCCATCAGGGTCGGCGCTGTCCTGAAGTCATCCTGGCTAAGACTATGAATATCATGCCCGAAATGTAATGCAGAGCGTTACTTTTCAGGCATTTGGGTGGCTCGACAAATCCTAATAGAGCCAAATATAACATTTCACGAAAATTCATCCACAGAGAGGAGAGGCGTATTCAGGGGGAGCAGAGGGGGAATATTACCCCCTTAATCATGCGTATAAGTGTATCCATATACGTGTTCCTAGGTCTATCTAAAATAAAACACTCAAAAACCTGATCGTCATGCCCCCTTACGATAATACCCGGATACGGTACTGATTGAGAGTCGCGTTATTAAATGCTGACGGACGGACGGACGGACAAACAAAGAAAATTTCCTGATTGCTATTGGTCAGATTTTAATAAAATTTAGGACGGCTCGGCAAATCTTTCTGAAAGGTCAAAATTTAAAATTTTATCAAACCCATCTACTGGGAACCGAGTTATTACATGCGGACGGACAAAGATGTAATAATTGCCGGATTTTTCGTCTGATTTTAATGAAATTTGGGATGCTTCGACGAGATGTTCTAAAATAGCCAAATATAAAATTTTATGAAAGCCATTGGGAATCAGTTATTACATGAGGACGGACGGACATGAACTACAAATATTTATTCTTGTTAATCGCTTTACTTCGTATCCTAAAAAGCCCCAAATTTATTTTCTAACCAGTATTTCACTTCCGGGAATGTTTTCTTAGCTAATTGACGAACTTCCCTTCCGACAATGATCCCTGAAAGACTTATCCGCGAACTCGGAGAAAGTCAGAGTGGGCGCAATACGAAACAGATTGGATTTTGTTCGGGAGATCGAGTGTACATACGATTACTTGTCAACGAGCATCCCCCGAAGCCAACGCATCGCTGATAAGTGACAGCCTATTTTCCAGTGGTGTCACACAGATGCACGTGTCGCCGCTGGTTTGAACAATCTCGCAGATACAGACTGGTTGTGCCATCAGCTGCACTGTTTGATCTTTGTAATGGATCAGTTTTGCCGGTAACTTTATCAGCCGGCGTAATGCGCCAATTCTGTTGCCCCCGCAGCCCCTGAAGCTGTGTCAGAGTGGCATCCATCGGCCGCTCAGATTATTAGTGTTTTGTTAGGACAATGCGTGTTTGCTCGGGGCTCGAGCTGTACTTGTAGGGTTTAATGCGGTGTCAGCCAGTCGTTGCGAGATGGTTTTAGCGTTGGGGTGTAATCGTGTAAGCATCCCTGTAACCTTGAGGGGGGTGGGAAAGTGCATTAGAAACAATCAACTGGTGATCGTGGATAACAATGGAGGTTGTCGACGGCTGTTACGAGATCGTCTGATCGGATTGGTAACCAAAAGAAAGACCGGGGTTGCTCTGAGGTAACCGCAAAAATGAAAGCAAAAAAAAAAAAAGAAAGAAATCAAGGATAGAGATAAATAGAGATGTAAAAAGAGGAAGAAAAGAAAGTAATGAATAGAGAAAAAGAACGCTAAAGAACAAGGAAGGAGAAATAAAAGGACAGATAGAAGAAGAAGAAGAAAGGAGAATGAAGACAGAGAAAGATAGGGAGAGGAGAAAAGAAAAGAAAGATGAAGAGAAAAGGAAGATAGATAAATAGACAGATACACAGATCGAAACAGGGAGGGAGAGAGAAAGAGAGAGAATGAAGGAGGAAGGGGGAAAATAAGAAAAGAAAGTTAAGAGAAAAGGCAGATAAATAGAGAGAGAGAGAGAAGGAGCAAAAGGTGAAAATAAGAAAGATAAAGCGAGAAAAGGAAGATTGGTAGGTAGAAAGTGAGAAGAGAGGGAAAGAAAAGAACGGAAAAAGTGAAGATAAGAGGGGAGAGAGTGACAAAAGAAAATTGGGATGAGGAGGGAAAAGGAGATGAATGAGAAAAGCGTGAAAAATTGAAAAGAGAAACGTAAAGAAGGGGCTCTAAAAATAAAAAAAAAAAGGAGCAGAAAGAGAGAGAGATTAGCAAAAAAGGAGGAAGAGGAAAGCGACACTTGAATAGGCAGAAGAGAGAAGTCTGGTGAGATGAGAAAGGTAAATGGAAAAGGGGAAGGGACAAAGAAGGGAGAGAGAGAAAAGAGGGACGCGAATTCAGAAAACAATAGAGAAGGGTGCCGCCCCTCTCCAAAGAGGAAAACCAAACGGGGGTATCATTTGGCAACCCATCCTTCCAGCCCCATACTTTTTTACGCGCGCTTTTATGTGCGTCTTTGCCATCTCTCTCCATCCTGCTGGACAAGACATTACAGAATGGTCCTCTCGCAGCTTCCGTCGTTTCTTGAGTGTTTTCTCCATATAGCCGCCAGTCTCGGAGAAGATAACGGCCCCACGGCTGACATGGCAGGAACATTGTCGAGCAGAAGCGATGCCATAGCCGGCCCTGGCGTCCGTTAGCAGCGACAGAGAACGGTATTTATCTGACTCAAGTCGAAGATGGCGCTTCCTGTATGACACAAACCCCCGATGGTTGACATCCACAGTCCGTTTCGGCGTACACACGAGCGGAGGCCAAGGGAAGAGGTGAGAGCGGAAATGGATCTCGTAGCTCTCGCCATAACGATTTTATTGCGGGCTGCCACGGGGGATAAATCATGGGCCGGCCAGCAGCCAGGAAGTGCCCGGACGATGTATTTCTTCCCAAATTACGTGCAGTTCAGCCCATTACCACGATCGCTGTCGAGCCACGAGGTGACAAAGAGGTGCCGAAGAAGTGGGAGGGGGGCACTCGAGGCATGCGCATTCCAATATGTCTACGTCCGAATAACGATGCGCCGGGTCTGGCTACGAGACAGCTTACAAATGGCACGAACGAAACACGCGTACAGTGGCAGCCACGGAAGTACGTGTGTTCTTGGGATCATCTGTATTGTTGCGAAGTCAGTTTTCAGTGGGGCCGTGTGCGGAGAATTACTCGAAGCAATATTCGGGTGACAGAAGGAGAGAAGGAAGTATTGCTCTGTCAACAGCAGATGTGAGATCTTGTTCTTGTCAGGCGCAAAGCATGGCGGTTGGCACCACTGCAGGCTACGACTTCGTTTTCCCTCCTGCGAACAAGTATGTCGAGGAGGTGATGATTTTGTTGCCTCCACTACCGGAAGGCTTCAAAGGTCACGTCACGGCTTCGTGAAACTCCGGGAAAGTTCCTTTTATTCTGTATTTTCTTAATCCACCCAGCTTACTCTGTAAATGGAAACCGCGAAAGAAAAATACGTCTGAGAGATGGAATCTTTACGAAGTAGGCAATTGCCAGACGAATTGCATACGTAGCGAACAGCGCATCAAATATCTTTACGCTTCGTGTATATATTTTTTAGATCCGGCACACGCTAAGTCGATTTCGTTAAACAAAAATAAGTTCTGCTGCGCAGAAAGATTTTTTTTAACAATTAAACACGCGCACACGTGGTAACAATTAGCGATTGTGTACATTTCATTTTTTTTTTTTTTTCTTTCCCAACAATTGATCGCGTGACGCGAACAAACAATTTTGTAGATTTCCACGCGTATTATTTAAAACGTCAACAACCACGGAGAGGGCGCTAAGAGAACAATTAACTTTTCCACCAATTACGATTTAATTGTCTATTACGTCATAATGAAGCCACGGAGGCTAAGTTTATTGTCGATTTCATTCGTAATTTGAAAAACAACAACAATGAAAAAAGACAAAAACGCGTCGATCGATTGCGATTTGATAAAAGATAAGTTTCATTATTGATCCAAACAACACTGTTTATGAAGATGAGTTTAATAAAAGCGACATCGTCAGTTTTCGCCAGCGTGTGACTCATCTATTTTGCAGTATGCGGAAAGCATTATTAAGCAGAAGGCTAACGCGAAGTCCACGATATAAATTGGATTCGGTGACGGGCAGTTAACAACAACAGCAACAACGGGATGAGTTTTAAATAAATATCAGTCACGTGATTAGCTCATCACTGCGATCGGACTCGGAAGAAACGCATTTTATTGTAGACATTATCAGCGCTCATGTCGGAGTGAGTATTAGACTGTCAACCAAACGCATGGCATATTCCCCGCCCCACCTTTTCTTCTTCCGCGTCAAACAACGAGACACCGCCTTTGCTCCAATAAATCAACGAGAACACCGAACATCACGGGCCGGCTTTGATGAGTTGCGAAGAAGTATTTCGTTCTTTAAATTCTTTGTGTTATTTGCACGTGTTTAGTTTATCTGACACAACTGGACGCATTTGTCAGCGCACCTCTTATCTTCCCTCGTTTCTCCATCACTCCTTGCACAAGGTGACAGCACTCCAAGTGCCTTTTTAAACGCAGATTTTAACCAAATTAAATCTCTAACAGCTTGTGGTAGCAGGCGTGTGTAAGAGGATGGAATTCTTAACGTTGAAGTGCTTATGAGTTGACGTGACCTTTGTTCTACGGTCGCTTAAATGTCGACCCTGGTTCTTACGAACAGTACATTAGCCTTGAATTCCTCATCCGAGTCCTTTAATAAGGTATCCTTAATCCTTAAGAGTTCTTCAGTAAGCCTAAAGCAAAAGCCTCAAGCTATGAACTCTGTATATTGTACATGTCCGGCCTAGCCTCTTTCTGCAGATATCTATGAGCAAACCTTAAAAAAGAACAAGCAAATGCAGCCGCTCTCGTGTCTTTATAAAAACCAATATTATTTAGCCTTTAATTATTTAAGTACAGTTTTCAACCTTTAATTCTTTGTTTGCAACTTTTTAATCCTCTGATTCTTTAGTCATGATAGCTTTTAATTCTTACGATATTTATGTAAATAAATCATGTGCCTAAATATCGCTGATGTACAATATTTAGCCTTCGGTCCGTTAATTGCACTTTTTACCCTTTAATTGTTTAATCACGATATTCATATATGTTCTGTGTACCATCCTCTTTCTATGACGATAAACATCATGACGAAAAGACGGACAAACGGACAGCCACTATAGACTCCTCCTTAAAGCAGATATATAGCCTTTAATTACTAAGCGGGCCGATTGTCCTTTAATTATTAAGTAGATAACAAAGCATTAATTATTAAACAAACCATTTAGCCTTTAATTATTAAGTATATCACTTGGCCTTGAATTCAACAAAGATTTTTAGCTTTGAATCCCTTGCATACGAATGATTTAATAATCCTTTTTAAAATATTTTTTTTGTCTTAGAATTCTTTCCATACGGCTTCTTTAAGTATGTTATTTAGCCTTAGATTTGTGCTTGTATTAGCCTTTAATCTTTGTTTACCAGACCGTGTAATAATTACCCTGTTAGAATGAAAAAGGAAACTTATGAGATCCCCCATATTAAAGAGCCATTGTCATGGAAGACTACACTGACTTACAAAAAAATTAGAAATCTTTATTCAGTATCTGGTAGTGCCGCCTTTTGTCTGATTTATAGCCTTTGCACATCGTGGCATGGATTCCATTAGGTGTCTGAGGAAGTCAAGCTCCATATTTGACCATTCTTCCATCAGGATATTTGTCAGCTGCTGTATTGTGGACGGTAGAGAAGGGCTGCCTTTTCCAACATATCCCAGACATCCTAGATTGGGTTGAGATGTGAAGAATTAGACAGCCAGAGTAGATGTTTCTGAAAATCAGAAAAATCACCCGTCCCTCCCATGACTGGATCGATTAAAATTCCCCCAGGTAAGCATACAGTATTGCAAAAGGGGTTCTAATTTTTTGGCCAGCGAATGCACACAACAATTACATATCAAAAGAGAGTAGACAGGGAATGGTCAACAACTAATGTTCCATATCCGATGATTCTTTCGGGTTTCCCAAAGTATTCACAAGCGAATGGTTGAGACGCAGTGACTTTGATTGTCACCAGATCATTTCGGATTAAATCCCCCGACGAAATACATCATCTTGGAGTTTATCGTTCCACCACCCATCGCACTTTTAGGGGACCCAGAAGAGGAGATTACGAACACATCAGCAAACCAACAAAGCTAATATTCCCGATGTTCAAACAAAGGAACGGACAGTCAAGAGGTCAAAGAGTTATGTTTATTACCGTTTCTGGCCACCCAAACAAGTTCTGCGATCCCCTAGTGACGTTTGTGATGTAGCTACCGAGACCACAGGTAGTGCCCATTATGGCGTTCCTCTAATGATCCGCCAGTCCAATAGGAGACGTGTAAGAGTGAGTTGGCCACCCATCTTTGTTAGTAGAGACATTTACAACGTAGTAATGTTCCTTGAGCTTCGTGTCCCGCTCACCATTAGACCTCTCGTGGACAACACACACACACACACACACCGCGTTTCTACGTGAATACAGCTCCTTTGTGCGCAGGGACAATACCGATTACTCATAGAAATCTAGTGTGCTTCTGACAGATGGCCTTGTGCGAAATCGGGTTGGACAGTAAAATTCCGGCCAGTTTCATCAAAACACGTGCATTGAATTATTAACCGTGGTGAAGAAGAAAAAAAAAAAAAAACGGGAAGAGTTATCAAAATTAAATAAATTTACAACCGGAAAAAATTAATGGGAGGTAACAGACGCCAAGCCATACAATTAGGCTTAACTGAAGCTAAGCCTAATTGTATGGCAATCCACCATTCAAATTAAGTTAAACTTACTACGAAGGGCGGGAGGGTGGCGAAGGGGGTGGAATCTAAATCTGGAACTTCATTGCCTTCGTCTTCATCATCATCTCTTAAAGGAGCAGCGAGAAGGAAGTGGAGGGGGTGGGTGGGATTATTTTGATAGCGAAAGAATAATTAGGGCCAACAGCCATTCAACTATTAAGTGTCGGGAACTCTCGACTTTTGACGCCACCAGTATCTAGTTGGCAGATTCTTTACAAATAACCTCCCAAGATCGACCCTACGGTGAGGGTCTACGTCATCATCGCTTTTCTCCTATAGCCACCGTCATTACCAGGCAAGATTAATGACTTCTGCTATGGCGAGCTTTATTCCTTTGAACAGTGGCGTCTCACTCGAACAGTTTCGAAGGAAATTGTAACTAGACTTCGCCATACCTGTGGAGTGTGTGTGTGCCCGGAACTCGGGGATCATGCAACTAATGAGGAACGCTTACTTCCTGCTGCAAGTGAAGCAAAATAGATGGCAACACTAACCCCTCTTCCTCCTCCTCCTCCCCCTCTTTCCTCCAACTTCCCAACCTCAGCAACGCTCCTGTTTCACGCCTTTGTTTAGTTTGATAGTGTGGAAAGAGAAATTTCGTTGTTTATAAGGAACATAGCGAAGCGGATGCCATGGCAACCAGCCCAAATATGTAAACGTGTGAAGTCGTATAGACATATAGATAGATAAAAGTGGAAAGATAGAGAAGGAGAGAAATGGCGAGTAACTTAATATTCATAAATAGAGAGAGACAGACAGATAGAAAGGGAAAAAAAATAAAACTCTACATATCTGTCTCGGTGCTAGGGCGTATCTATGTCTCTATGTCTTTTCTAAGATGTATTTATATCTCTCTGCTAAGGTGTGTCTGAGGAATTGGTGAAAGAAATGAAAGAGGTGAAAGACTTGTGGAATTTGCAGAATCTCAAGGATTGTCAATAATGAACTCTTTTTTTCAAGAAATGGATGAACAGAAAGTGGACATGGAAAGGTCCATATGGATTGACAACTAATGAAATCGACTTCATCCTCACTAACAGAAGATATATCGAGAATGATGTTATCGTCCTGAACAAGATAAATGTTGGAAGTGATCACAGAATGATAAGATGCACATTTGATATAGATGTAAGAAAAGAAAGGAAAAAACTGACTCGAGTAAATAATACGAAGGTGTTTGAGATAACAGAAGAGGAGAAAAAACAGTATGTACTGGAACTTAAGAACAAGTTTGAGCTTCTGCAGACTGCTCAGGACCAAGATATCGACGAGGAATATTACAACTTTCTGAAAGTGATAAACCCCAAGAAACCTATAGGTAAAAAGAAATCCAAAGAAGAAACATTAGTTAAGAAACTCTTGGCATGATGAACCGAAGACGACAAATGAAGAGCAAGATAAACTGACAAGGACAAAACTGAGAAAGAGACTCAAAGAGGACATAAGAAGATTTAACACAAGAAAAGTAGAACTTAAGGGAAAACAAAGGACTTAAATCAGCAGCCATGAGCAGTAATACAGAAAGACAAATGATACTGAAACTGAAGAATAGCGATGGGGGGTACTTATAAATAGCACAGAAAGCATAATTCAAATAGTAGAAGACTACTATAAAGAATTATTATTAGTAACATACGACATACCTGATATCTATCCTGATGAGGTAGAACATTCATTGAAGAAAATGAAGAATCAGGAAGCCCCGGGGGAAGATGAAGTTACTGTAGAGTTGTTAAAATCGGGAGGAAGAGACATGACACAGAAACTAGCAAGACTCTTCACAAAATGCATTAGAAAAGGTGTGATGCCTAAGGAGTGGAATAATGCAATCACAATTTTGCTGCATAAGAAAGGAGATAAATCAGAAATTGGAAATTATAGCCCAATTAGCTTGTTATCCCACATCTACAAGTTGTTCACAAGGGTCATTACTAACAGATTAAAAAGAATACTTGATGAGAACCAACCTAAAGAGCAAGCTGACTTTAGGACAGGATTCTCAACTATGGATCACCTTCACGTAATATCACAGCTAATGGAGAAAGCAAATGAATATAAAACACCATTATGCCTGGCATTTCTGGATTATAAAAAGACATTTGCACTGGAGAGACAAGGCATAGATACCCCATATATTATGATTTTGAAGAAAATATATGAGAGTGCTACCTCCTTTATTAGACTAGACAAAGACAGTAGAAAATTTAAAATCGAGAAAGGAGTTCGACAAGGAGACACAATATCTCCGAAGTTCTTTACTGCTGCCTTTGAGGAAGCTTTCAGAAGATTAGACTGATCGCAGAAAGGAGTCAATGTGAATGGAGAGTACCTAAATCATTCACGATTTGCAGATGACATTGTGGTCATAAGCCACGATCTCAAAGAATTAGAGGAAAATCTTAATCAGTTATGCACAGCTAGTAAGGATTTAGGACTAAAGATGAATATGGCTAAAACAAAAGTAATGATGAACAAGTATGCCACGGAAAGGGACATCATGGTTGAAGGAGCAGTAATTGAAAAGGTGGAGTCATATACTTATTTGGGACAAGTTATTAGCTCTAATAATGATAAATGGCTGGAAGTCAAGAGAAGAATAAATTTCGGATGGATAGCATTCAGGAAATATAGTCACATACTGAGGAGCAATATCATCCCAATTTGTTTGAAACGTAAAATAATGAATCAATGTATACTCCCCACCATGACTTATGGAAGTGAAACTTGGGCACTCACCAAAAGAATGGAAGAGAAGCTGAGAACTACACAGCGAAGAATGGAACGAATTATATTAGGAATCAGACTGTTAGATAAGAAGAGAAACACATGGATTAAGCAGCAAACACAAGAAAAGGAAATTCTTATCAAAACCAAAGAACTAAAACGGTCTTGGGCAGGACAGAAAAAGATAGCTTGAAGATATGACAGACGGACTAAGAAAATAACAGAATGGTACGCAAGAGGAGCTAGATGAAAACCTGGAAGACAACGACGGAGATGGACAGATGAAATTCGTGAGTTCGTGGGTAGTAAATGGATGGCCATGGCACAAAACAGAAGAAACGGGAAAGTTGCTGGAGAGGCCTTCATTTTGCAGTGGATTAAAAATGGCTGATGATGATGATGAAGGTGAATCTATGTTTCTATGTCATCGTGACTATTCTTATTTCGTACATTTTTCTTGTAAGGTTGTGCCGACCGGGCTAGCCAGGTGGGTAAAGTGCCTGCCTGGCAACCCAAAGGTCGCGGGTTCGAATCCCGCCTCGGGCATGGATCAAAGTACTGTAAAAACCTTTGGAGGTGCACTATGGCCACAGAAGCCGATGCGCCAACAACTACCAAAATTAAAAAAAAAAAAAAAAAAAACTTGTAAGGTTGCAAGTGGGGGCAGGTAGCATGGTGGTTGTAAGCGCCGGATGGAAAAGGCCCGGTTTCTAATTATTTTACGAGATTTTTTCCACTCGGTAGTTGAACTAATCGGTGTCAGCGTGGGTGGCAAGGGTTTTGATGTGGAAACATCTTTGGAGGGAGGGCCTAATAAATTTTTTTTTCTCTTTCTTTTTTTTATAAAGATTACAAGCCAATTTGTGAATATATTCTGCTAATATCTTCTGGGATTCCGACCAAGGCCATCATGAGCTCTTTAAATATAGCAAATATAGTATTTCTAGTGTACTTTGTTACTGCACTGAAATCTAATAAAGATCCGCGTTGTTTCCTGCATAGCCTTCCGAAACAGAAATCTGCAACAGCATCAGTTGTCCCAGTTACCATGGTAACAAACTATCAACAGCTGTGCGTGTAGGATCCCCCCTCTCCTCCTCCTCCTCCCTTTCCATCCCAACTAAGGGAGTGTGGGGTGAATGGTGGGGAGATAAAGGGGAGGGAGAGCGCCAGGAGGAAAAACTTTCCACTTGATAAATGTGCCAATGCTTACGAAGTTAGCTAAGAGAGTGGATTTTCTTGATTCCGTTCTTATTTATTTCTTACGTGCGCGCGATTAATTTTAACAGTGTTGGTGTAAACGATTTCAGTACGAGAGTTGCACGTGATTTGACCTCTCCATTGCGGTCCTACGTCCTCCATTGCAGTGTGTTCTGGATAGTTCCATTGATTAATTGTAAAACTGGCCCGTATCGCCGGGAGAAATTAACCTTTCGTCTGGCATGACCATCTGTCTCAGGCCATTATTCTTTGCTTGTGACGGCATGTTGTTTTCTTCTGTTTAGTCTCCTGTTGTGCCTTTCCTCTCTCCGACGATTATGTAAAAAAAAAAAAAAAAAAAATGACGTCATATTATGCCATACGGCAAAGTATCACCCTTAAAAGTCGTAATAAAAAAAAGGACTTTTACATCGGGACATTGCTAACTTGTAAACCCAGCTGTTGTAAGAGGATATATGTTCCTGTAACTCCCCCTCCCCACTGTCTATCCCCCAGTATCTTTCCCAGCCTTCATTTCGAGTATAATGTTCTGCCGTGTAGGGCGCTATCATCAGTCCCGACGCACCAGTTCGCATTAGTTCATGTATTACATGGTGAGCTACAAGTCCGAGCTACTGTCTCACCCTCTGTATCTGGGCGCGGGTCAGCGTAATCGTCAAGGGCGTTTCTTTCCCCCTCCCCCTTACGACACTGTTAACAAATCAATTTCCTGACGCGGCCACAGAATGAAAGTTTTTGTGTGTGTGTGTGTGTGTGTGTGCGCGCGCAGAAGTCAGGGAAAGAGATAGTGAAACAATAACAGACTCCTGGAAGCTCAGGGACTGAACGCCTGGTCACACGGTGGCGCCCGGGGAAGAAACATATTTCCTCTTACTGATTGAGAACGCCCGTGAAAGGCGATGCGTTCGACTGGAAGCGAGTCGAAGGTTGAAACGACTGAGACACGGGCACATATACACTACACTAATAAATACCGAGTTTCTACATATGAGGCAACTCTCTCTCTCTCTCTCTCTTTCGTTTTCTTTCTTTTCAGTGTACCCATCTTGAAGACAGACATTGTGATGAGTATCCAGTTCGCATAAGATGCGAATCTCTTTCTTCAGGAAAGAAAAGAAAGAAGAAAAGAAACCCTTGGAGACGTTATTGACATTCTGAATCATATATGCCAAGAATTCGTATATTGTCTTGGTCCTCAGCAAATAACTAGCATTGCCCTGGATGAAAAGCAGCTATAAACACATTTGAACGTAAAACATAAATGCTTAGCTAATTTCCAGCTCCCTCTAGCGGTATTGTCCAAAAGCTTCTACTGAAAACAATAAATTTTAAAATGAAAGTGGTGAAAGGATTAAATAAAATAAATAAATTTTCTGTTTATACTCTGGGACGACCAAATGGTCAGAGGAGTTCACAAGATAGACAGAAGACAAGAAACTGCACCGTATTCAGCAGTCGCGGGCTTGAACCCCGGTCACTCAAGGCACGTGTACTTACGTACCCGCGCGCCTAACCACTAGGCTACGAAGGTGGTGAATAGGATAAAGGATTTAGAATGTGGCGAAACGTTAGGAGATTAGAATAAAGGATTAGAAGGTATGAATAGGATAAAGGATTAGAAGGTATGAATAGGATAAAGGATTAGAAGGTATGAATAGGATAAAGGATTAGAAGGTATGAATAGGATAAATGATTAGATTAGAATTAGTATAAACGATTGGAAGGTGGTGAAATGTTAAGTGATCAGAATAAAGGTTTTAAAAGGTAATGAATAGGATAAAGGATTAGATAGGTGGTTAGTAGAAATATATTAGAATTAGGATAAAGGATTAAAAGAAGTTGGTTTTTACCAACTTTTAGAAGTTGGTAAAAAGGATAAAGTTTTAGAAGGTGGAATAGAGACGACGACGGATTTTCAGTTGGGGGGGGGGGGGCTGATTAATCAACCCCCCAATTGATAACGACAAAAGCAGTTTCAAACGGCTTAGATTAAAAAATCCGAATAAATTTTTTAGGCATATTTCGGCGTACCAGACGGATAACACCAATGCCACGCTCATAATCTAACTTTAAATATTGGACTTCCCTAAGTGTGCATAACACCTACGAACCCTTTAAATGATTCACCAGATTGGCAGCCGGTTAATAAAGAATTTATCATAATGATACAGTAACCCAAACGTAGAGACATTCCTCTTTAAGCATCCATGACATAATGGCGACCACAAGTGCGTGTCGACTGATTATTTTTTCATATACCTGTAATTAATATCCTAAAAGAGAACTTTATTCTCCAGAGAACGTAAAAAAAATAGGCCATAATAAAAGAGTACTTCGTCTGAATAAAAATGAACTATTAAATAAAGGTAATAGGTTTTTGCTCTTCTTTTATTGATGGTAAGTAGCGAACGTCTCTTTTAATATAAATAAAGGCTTTGCCCCTAGGATATGAAACTGAAAAGCCGTGTTGAAAGTAGAACATAGAGAGAGAGAGAGAGACTAAAAATAACACACCTGAAATTTGTGGTTAAAAACCAGCAAAAAAATTGCAAAATAGATTATCGCGTCCAGTTTCAATCTTTCTATTCTATGATGCATACAGAGAGAGAGAGAGAGAGAGAACTTAAAAAATGACTGGCTAGATTAATTACGAGATTTTAATTAATGCATGGTAATAATGTTCTGGCTGCAAAGTAATTACATCAGCTGTTTGTTCTTACAACCTTCAATTGTCTTGGCTACAGGGATTTGGACTTAATACATTGCACTCAACCAAAGCTCCTGCTAATTTAAATTGAATTGTTCTAAAACTTTCCTACTTTTTATTCCGAATATAAACTGAAAAGGCAAGGCCAAGCTTAGTGTACCTGCGTACGTAATGCGCTACAGTGTCACATGACTTTCTGTCGCCATTTGTAAATAATATTTAAGACATTCGGAGTTTGTTTGGGTGTGCCCCAAGGCAAGCTCGGGTTATGAGGCAGCGTATCGTTCGGTTTTAGAGAGGCGATAATGTGTGTAAAAACTAGTGTGTTCTAAGGTATGTTAGTCTGTTCTTGAAATCTCTGTGTGACATTTCGACTGACAAGTTCCACTTTCTTAAGACAACACCCACAAACTCTTGACGTTGACGTTGTTTGCCGTACGGAACAATGTGCGTGACCCAGTTGGAATGACTCAATGGCTGTTCGTCTTGAAGTGCGGTTGGCCGACAGAACAAGACATCCTGCCAAGACCGAAAGTGTAACAGAGCGGAGCATCTCCATATAAATCACTAGATTAGTGGGTTAAATCACAGGTGGTCCACTCCCAGTCTCGTTACTCACCCCGTTCCCTCTACTGCTACTCTCCAAGATTATCTTCTTGGAGTTAAAGAAAGCGTCAGGTTGCGTCCGTGCTCCTTCGCCGAACGTGACAAATAGTCGAGGACCCGCAGCTCGAGGATAACGACTTGTAATGTAGTTGACAGCCCACCCAAACCTTGTTAACGCGCCACCTTGCCATTTCCGCCAACTCCATTAAGAAACTGTGTCTGACATCAAAATGTGTTTCTCTTTGTCTTCGATTCTCCCTCATTACCGTTCGAGCAAAGCACACACACACACATATACGCTGGATGCACTCACCATCCTCATCTCTGCCTCCTGCAATTTCCACTTCGAAAAAGACTCCTGCACAGTTGAAATCCTTGCAAGCACTTCACAACGACTGCACCACCGCCCTCTACCGATAGTTTCAGTTCATGGATAGGGGGGAAAAAAATAAAGAAATCGAAAAATGCTCGTAACAGATATAATTTACGAGTATAGCTACCTCACCGAAAAATCCTAATCTCTATCAATGAGGAATGTGTGGTGTACCACAACTTTAGCCATTCCGAGTGAAATGTTGGCAAGCCACCAACGTTAAATTACCTTTATGGAAAATAAAAGGGAAACTACCAAGTGGATTCCAACCTCATCATCGGTAACTCAGACAATGACATTGTACGGGATGAAAATATTTGGACTAAATCCCAAGAAAATCATTAGATTTCTGTCTGAGACTACGCCAACGATCCAAAAAGTTGGAATCCGGTTTCAGGTTTGACCGAAGTCTTTCGCTAGAGACACGTACATCATTGATAACCTCATCAGCCAACACAAGAAACCTAATTTCACAAGGTACCCGAAGCTGGTGGCACTCAGCAAATACACACAAGATAAGTAGTTTGTACCCTCGCTTGCCGAAGTGGTTATTCCATAGTTAATCTATTACCAAAATAAGGGGCCAATTATTTCGCTATTCGCTATCAAGAGACTGCATTTATTACTCTAAAGGTCCCAATATCACAATGCTTGACCCGAGTGGGACTGGTCTCCTTCAAAGACCAAGATATGTACGTACATCAGTTGTGTTAAGTGACAGCAAAATTCATTATCTTGAATTACTTATTACTCCATATATGTACCAGTATACAACTCGGGGAAGCTGCAGTAATGGCTTTGTAGTCCCTAATGGGCTTTAAGTTAGCTATAGATGGTCTGGGATACTTCACCGTATATCCTATCTACGAATATGTTTCATTTGGGACTGTCTAAACAAAATATATTATTCTGTAAGTAGCAGTAGACATGGATTGGACTAGTTTCTCGACTAGAGTAATATATCAAGCTGGATAGAAGTGGATTTATTTGGGACACGTAGCTTAAACATAGATATCTCTTACGTAATATATAGTAAGGAAAATTCCATATTGTCATTTCTGTTATTTAGTAATATTACGGCAACGTATCCAGTAGCTGCAATCCGCCCCCCCCCCGCGGAGGCTGAGTAAATTGGAACAAATGGTGTGTGTTTTATAATATTAAGAGAGTATGCCATTTATAAAGCTGGACTGTCAACGCCAATATTGCCAACTTTATATCGCCAATTAACAAATACGTGTTAACGCATATGATAAGTTTATAATGCATAATTATATCCTTAAAAAATGAAAATTAATCATATTTATTGACTAACCAACGAGATGAGTTAATGTTTATAAGTTTAAATTTTTAAGTTTCACGCTCACAGCTGAACACGCTTTACCAGAACGATGAGTTGCCCTGGTATTGTACTACTATACAAGCAACTATTTATTTACATAGATTTTATTTTAATAATCTTCTTGAGAACATCTATTTAATATAAAAATTAATTTTCTTTTATGCTCACCTTGAAGTAAATCAATATATTTATAAATAGTAATGCCACACCTTTTTAAGTTAAAAGAAAAGAAATCTATTTAATTTTTTCGGTAGCTCTTTTCTAGTTTCATCTCATAACATTAAAGTGGTGCCCTTAGTGAATAGGCCAATGGAAGGTTAGATTCGTTTCCTCAGGGATCAATTCTTAGACCGAATCGACAAAATCACTGGTCGGCAAGTCTACAAAGTAAAACTTTGCTCGATAATGAGGGATCCAGTGAGTCGGTGCACGTCGAAGTTTAACTCCGAATCAAGGTGTTCAACAGGGATCTAACCTGCTTTCGCACCGAGTCCAAGTGGCTATCCTCCCCTGATGATTATAGAGAGCAATGATTGCATCTATCCAATGAGATAGACACTTTCTCTAGAGCTGCAAAGTGTGCACCAAGTCCTATACTTGCCAAGTCCCAATAGGGCTCTACACAGCGGCGAGAACGAGAGCAACGAACGTGCCAAAGATACCATTATGGAGGTATTTTACGAACGCACCGCAACGCTCACAGCCGCGTTCCACCAAGAGAATATAATGGGCAGTTTGGGTGGAACGTGGAAAGAATGGTAAACTAGAAAATGCACCCTGGTAGGTGAAACTGGCTACCGCATATTTCGCCTTCGTGTTACTCTTCTTTAAAAAAAAGAATCGTCACATTCTCAGGCTAATAGGCAATACGTATCAAAAATAAGGATAAATATACCCAATAAATGTCTATTATCCGCTATGTTAATAATAATTGCCGATTTAGGTGCATTACTATATGCTCACCGGGTGGCGTTACTGGTACATCGTTTTTATTATTAATTTGATAATTTTGAATTTATAAAATTGTAGTTTTGGAATACTTGAATGTGCCGATAAAATATTACCAGTGTAGTTGATTTACATAATTAGTATTATCTGGTAATCGCATCTACTCGAATATTTTTTAACGTCATCTGGGAGAGATGAAGGTCAGACTCGGCCGGTACAATTAATCATGACAGATAAGACCTTCAGTGGTTTTAAACGATATCTTATTACATATAGTGCAGACTTGTATCTCATTAAGCCCTTATGGTTAGTTAATGAGTGTGGTAATCCTCTATCCCACTGCAAAACAGTTGCTAATGAGGAGAATCGTTCTTAGTCTGAAGACAGAGCGCATGTGTTTCTCGTAAATGGAGATGTCAGAAAGAATATATCATTGACTTCTTACAAAAAAAAAAAAAAAGTTTTGAACTAAGTTGAAAAAAAAAAACAAAACAAGTTCTACCCAAGAGTATAAATAATAAATTATAAATACAACAAAAAGACAAGGTTTAGTCAAAAGGTTAGATGAATGACTTTATAATTTAGATATACATCGAATATATATCTTGTGTATGGATATGGCCCAGAGCCTAAGGTTTGAAGCTCTCAGTGGAAAATAACGCCACCATCGAGGCAGTAAAAATCATGTGATCACGTTGATTACATTTTGACAACGAGTGTTATCATGCAGCCCTACACTAAGAAGTTTTACAACGGTTGAGAAGCGCAGTAAACCGTAAGAGATCTGCAAAAATGGCGAAATGGTCCACTTCTTCACCACGACAATGCGCCGTGTCACACATCACTCGCCGTCCTGCAATTTTTAGGTGACAAAAGGACCCCATGCAGAAGTAGATTTATTCTCCCGATTTGGCATCATGCGACTTTTGGCTGTTCTTAACATTAAAACACATTCACAAAAGAACACGTCCATAAAAGTTTATAGATTATATTAAAGAATACACAATATAAGCATTTATCATTAAATTAAATTAAGTTTATGCACAATTCACCGAACTTTTTAATCAAACCTTATAAACTCAGCCTTTAAGGGTTTGGTGGGCCCCTCAAGGGGAGGGTTATTCAATTCATCCACATTTTAAAACACATCCACTTCCAATCCTGTGTACGCAAGACAGGAAACAAAAAAAATAATAATAAAAAATGTTATCCAGATTAAGGCTTGGACTTCCTCTGTAGTATAGTAAGTATTCCGCGTTCCACACACGCTTTATTCATGGATGCATCGCCAGGATTACGTCTCACGCACTGAGACACATTCTCGACATTATTTTCGTCAACCGTTTCATGGCACAGTGCCAACGGACGCAAGTAGAGTGAAGAGAAAGAGAGAGAGATACCCCTCCCAGTGGATCGGGAGGCATTGGTTGTGGAATTCTACGCCCGAATAAGGGCGAGAGTTAAAATGCAACTAACCGGGTCTCGCTACACAATCATAAGTCACTTGTCCACGCGGATGGACTCGATATGATGGTGGAAAATTCCACGCTGAGGTTTGACATTAAAATTTCATCACCATCTGGGCCTGATGGTTTAGCGATTGTTGCTCCAAATATTGAGGAATAGATGGGAATGGGGAATAGAGAGAGAGGGAGAGGATGTCAAGAAGATTTGACAGGAAAAGATATCATATTCTATCTTATCAAAAGGTATAGAGGTTTCCAAGAGTTACCGTGGCAGAACAACAGTAAATGTTATTTTTGTTTTACGAGGTGTACAAACAGGAATTCTATGGAAGACACTTTTTAAGTGCACTCTCTGAAATGGAACTAATTTTTCCTGATTTCGAACACTTTCTTGAAAATCAAATTATCCCAACACGACCAGAGACTTATTTCATCCCAAATGCTGCAGACAACCGGAAATATTTATTACCCAAACCAACCCATTCTTTATAAACAACACTCGCATTTGCCTTTTCAAAATCCCTCTTTTCTTTCTTTTTTATTCTTGCAATCGAACGGTGTCAATCTATCATTGGCAGTTAAAGCCTTAATCGATTTTCTTTATTGCAAACAGAGCCCCCATAATGCTGGTATTTTTATTCTCTTTCCACGCAACCATACGAGAAAAAATAGGACAAGAGGGGGTACAACTTCAAACTGACATCCGTGATCACCGTAAGAGAAAGGAATGGTTTTGTAAAACTACATGACTGCTTGGCATCTGGAATCTATCTCAGTATAACAGAGAAGAACAGAACGCAAACTGACAGTAACTAATACAAAAATTGTATAAAGGCGGTAGTTCGGTTTCGGTTTGAACCCTCTGGAAGGGTCTGTAATAAACTATCTGGAAAATTTGCTCCTACTTATAAAAAAAAAAATAAAATATATATATATATACTCGGTGATCACTGAATTATGACCACAAAAAACTTATGCCCTAGAACATCTCGATTCTTGTTCTAAACTTTAACTATTCTCAACTGATGTATACACCCAGTGGTCATAATTCTGTGACCATTGAGTGTATATATCAGTTGACAATAGTTGAGGTGTAGAACAAGTATGGAGATGTTGTAGGTCATAGGTTTTTAAATTGGTTTCCATGGGATTTTTTATGAGAGTGAAATTTTACAGTCTCTGTTATTGTTTTTTATGAGAGGGGAAGATAATTTGGAAAAAATGTCTGCGATAAAGGATATATTGATATTGCAAATATTTTAATACTGATTAAGAAATATCAAAGACTTAGAAATATCTGAAGCAGTGGTTTGTTCAAAGTGTGTACCCTGTGTCCTGCAAAGGTAATTCAGAAAATTCGTTTACCCACTCTAAAGAAACAAATTTAAAGTCTCCAGCCACCTCCCAGATCCTTGCATGAGTTATGACCTGCTTTCCTGGAAGAGTGAACTCTTCAAGGACCTTGAAGGCTGTCATTAAGAGCATGGCAGTCCAATGTGAATGTTACCTGATTGCTTTGTAGATCCTCTCGGGTTGCGTCGTGGTTACAATCCTTTTACACTGCATGGAAAAGGCCTGGGTTCGATTCCATCAAAGAGGGAAGATTTTTTTTTTGAGCTGGGTTTTTTCACGGGACTCTCGAGCTCTTCCTTCATCCTGTAGCACAAATAAAGCTAAGATCTTGACCCAATGATTTTTTGCAAGTTATTTAACTCTCCCCCTCACTCTCTCAATCCATCTCTCTGTCTGTCTATCTTTAAATCGAAGTTTCCACCATCTTCCCTTCTGCGAAGTTACCAATTTTATAAAGGAAGGAAAACGAAGTCGCAACACTCATAAATAACCGAATTCTGGAAGGGAGGGATCATATACGAGAAATGAAGTAATGGAAAGGTTATCACCTCATCCCCATCCCTTCCCCCAACTCTCCCCCGCCCTCTACTTACCACATCTTCGAATCTACTCGTCGGACACAGTCGAACTCCTTTCATCACAATGCGTGTTAATTAATCAGTCGATGTAGCCGTAACAGAGACCGACCGAAGATCTTTCTCTCCCCCATCCTTCCATGTCCCTCAATAAGAGCTTACGAGTACCACCTGCCGCCGTCTCGCAGCAATTCTTGCGGACGACCTGAGTGGAAAGGGAATAAATCTGCACTTATCAGTCGGAGCGAGTATGGCTTCGGTTGATACGTTCTTCATTTTGGTTTCTGTCTTTATTTCTCCCCCCCCCATCCCTCACTGCAGTGGCGCGAGCAATTACTTGAGCATATGACAAAGGAGTCTAATAAGTCGGTGACTGAAGGTGGCGAAGCACGAGCTTTATCACCCACGAGGGAGTCGTCACTGCGTACGTTTTCCGTACAGCGGGAAAGTGCCGTCATTTCGATAACAAACAAGTGCGCTCTGTTATTGGGGGAAAGGGGAGGGGTAGAGTTGGTGGCAAAAAGACGAGGATTTGTCTTCGATAAGCGCATCTATCAGAGCGAGTCACGTGACTGTCGAGCGTACGCCGGGATATCCCTTCTCCGAAAGGGTTGTTCCTCCACTAACGCACAGGAACGGAAGTTGCGTCATTGCATCGTTTCCGCCTGAAACTAAACCACTTGCCCAACCTTCTCCCGTAGTTCTCCAGAGACCGCCAAATCATGGCAGATCGAGTTACTGAGTTTTGTTTGTTTTAATGTCATCAGGTCTCGTGGCAACCCATGGGGCGCGGAGGCGGTTATCGCATCTTCAGTTGATTGTCAGGTCGCGACTTTACTACAGTAGACACGACAACTCGACCACATCCGGGTACTTACAGTAATTGTTTACGTATAACATTACCAAGATGTTTTAGAGGAATCACCTTTGGTTTAAAGAAAACCTTATGTACGCTGATGCCTTTTCTTCCGTTGTTTTTAAGAAAAGCATCCATCCCTTGGGAAGAAATAACACTCCTGTGAGAGCGAATCTGCTTCCCTTGCCTTTTATTTCTTCCTTTTCTCTCCCTACCTTTTTTTCTTTATTAACGTATCACTCCAAAACTGCAATTGTAATTAATATTAACAAAAAATGGCGAAAAAGATGAAAGGGAATCTTATGATACCCTTTCATCTATAACTCCTATGGAAATAATTTTTATTCCTCTTTCTAGCTTTTAAATTTCTCATTTCAGCTTCTCTTTCTCGCCTACACATCCTCTCCTATTTATTACATCAGATTTCCAATTTTTCATTCATTACAAACATTACAAAGAGAGCTAAAAAGTAAAATGCGCTTTTGGCAAAATTCGATAGCATCCTCAAAGGATTACTTCTAATAAATATCGCATCTCTGAGACTTCATCTTGACTTCATCGAGATACATGACGTTGATACATGTGCTTCACTTTAAGAACCTCGTTGTGGGTTTATTTGTATCCTACAGAGTGCTTCTTCCCCCTCCTACTCAACCCTGTTGCTGCACAGAGAAGAAAAAAAAAAAAAAAATAAATAAAATATCTATGCATGAAGCATCCATGTTTGTCTTTCATATTTAATTTAAATTTTAAATGTAATTCGTATTTGAACCTTACGAAAAATCTCTTCCATAAGCTACTTTTCTTGCCGAAATGGAAATTTCGGCTTTGATGAGAAGAAATATGCGTCATTTTCTTCGAAATAGCCCGTACTCTCTTACAAACACTAATTTTCGAATTCTAAAATATCTTCTTCCGATCATCCCTTATATTACATGCGCGACTTGCATCGAATATTTGCAGTAATATCAGTTTTGAATAATAAAGTTACATAGTTGACGGGCTAATGAAAAAGTTCAGGACGAAACGCAACAGAAAGAAAGGGGAAAAAATGAAGAGATAAAAAAATCCATATTCATAGGAAAAAAAACATTAAACATGTTTTTCATATGAAGTAATTACAGTAGCAAACGGATGTCGAAACAAGATGACAGAGAGAAAGAAAGTGAGAGTCAGTGGCTCTGCATAACTTTCGAAATACTGTAGTGATTTTTTTGTTAAAATTTCATTTGCCTTTCACTTCAGAAAGGTACTCACGGTTGTTTATTGTGTGTAGAGATGACTGCACCTCTTTTCCCTTCAATTTGTAGCCTTCGTGTCTCCTATTTGAAGCAAGAAATATTTTACGAATATATTTCGAGAAAGAACAAAAGCGATTCGGATTTATATAATAAAACGATGTGTTCCTTATTAATATTGAAATATTTAATTTTTTTTGGTTTTATTTCTTTTAACCTTTTTTTTTTTTCAATATTGTATTTAGACTACCTTTCGGTTTTTTTCATATTAGAATTTAAATAAAGCTGTTCAAAGGAGAAGGAAAGATCTGCAAAATCTTTTTCATTTCCAAATGTTAGTTCATAAATGTTCAAACTTCTTTGAACATTTAATTATAATAAATTCTTCAATTATAATAAAAAATTATTTTAATTAATTTAAAAATCTTTGGTAAAAAGGTTATCTGGAAAACGTAAGTAGATGCTCCTAGGACAATATAAGAATTTCTATTACTTGTTCATTGACTTAATACGCAAAATATATTTTTAAATTATTTTAAAAATAAATTTTAAAATTTGTGATTTAATTACTATTTCTTTTTTCATCTTTGATGGTATGCACCACTTAATTTTAAAAATGAATACTAAATGTTACGAAGTCTTAGTTTTGACACTTACATCTGTTTTTCGTTAGCATATATGCATAATGCGCCCATTGTCTTCAATGTCTGTATGTCTGTCCGTATGTAATAACTCTGCTTCTAGGACAGACTATCATGAAATTTTATATTTGACCATTTAAAAAGATTATTAGTTTTTTACCAATTATTATTAGCATTAGTAGAGGCATATGATGCAAGAAAGCACGCTTATAGAGCATCAGCCAAAAAAACAAAAAAACCTTCCCATTTCACCCATCCAACGAGAGATGGAAGTTTGTTCCAGCAATCAACCACCCGCTGGCTAAAGGCAAATTTCCGCACATCTATACTAGCACTATCTTTCCTCAATTTGAATTTATGCCCCCTCAGGTTCTTAATCTGAGCAAGAGGACGAATTCCATCAACATTGAGCCTATTCAAGGCCTTAAACACCTAAATCAGATCACCTCACGGGTGTCTAGGCTTCAGATGCTGCAATTTGCAGAACTGAAGCCTTTCTTGGTAAGAGTACCCTTTTGTTCTCCTCACCAATCTTGTTGCTCTTCTCTATACTCGTTCTAGTATTATTACTTTATCCGTCCGTTCGTCCGCATGTAATAACTCGACTCCCAATAGATATAAAATTGTTATTATATTCAAATAAAAAAAAAATTCCATTGATAACTTTTAAGTATGAATTCCTATCAGTTATACTTTAATAATTCCTGTTTATTTTTTCCTCAGTAGTGGGGATATTACGAAAGTGTTGATTAATCGAATTTGAAAACTGATTTGGAGGTAAGTGAAAGTCGAAACTACTACTATATATTTTTGTTAAATATAATAAAAGTATTCTTAACAATGCATTATTTAAAAGCATTCAATCATCAGTCTCTATTAAAGTCCAATTACGAAAAGGCTAACTAAGGCGCATTTAGGGCTAGAGCCTCAAGCTGCGAACAAATTTAGACTATGTATATAAAGTGCTTAGCATCATAATACACAGCCATTTCTGAATAAACAGAAAATTTTTAAGGTGGCATCGTTTTAGGTTATATCTCATATTGTGAATACCTTCACAACGAGTTGCCATGATATTGCACTACTTCGAATAAGTAACGCTTCACCTAAGGAGAAGACTAGTGTTACTTATTCTCAGATAGGTACCACCACCCAGACAGCACTGTTTCAGGGCTATTTATGTATGTATGTGAATATCTACTCGAATATCCACTTGTCCCTATTAGACTTAGAAAAGCAAAAAAGGTAGAGGGAAAGTTATAGTAGGAGTGGAAGAGGAAAAGAAACAGTGTAGAAGAATGAAAGGGACAGTAACTCCTTCAACTCACACCACTCAAAAACTCATGAACTCCTCGAATAGGCAACGCTTCCCCAGTGGAGAAGGCTGGTGTTACCTATTCTTGGAAACTCCGGACATCATCAAGCTCCCCCCAGCAGCACTGTTTCAGGGCTATTTGGCCCTTCGTCAGTGAGTGGGTAGGTACCCAAGTGATGCAATGATGGCAAAAACAGTTATGAAGTATAACTCCACAATATGAGAGATGCCTGATGGTGTATGATGTATTTAGACTAAGGCGCATTTAGGGCTAGAGCCTCAAGCTGCGAACAAATTTAGACTCCGGACATCATCAAGCTCCCCCCAGCAGCACTGTTTCAGGGCTATTTGGCCCTTCGTCAGTGAGTGGGTAGGTACCCAAGTGATGCAATGATGGCAAAAACAGTTATGAAGTATAACTCCACAATATGAGAGATGCCTGATGGTGTATGATGTATTTAGACTAAGGCGCATTTAGGGCTAGAGCCTCAAGCTGCGAACAAATTTAGACTATGTATATAAAGTGCTTAGCATCATAATACACAGCCATTTCTGAATAACCTAAAACGATGCCACCTTAAAAATTTTCTGTTTATTCAGAAATGGCTGTGTATTATGATGCTAAGCACTTTATATACATAGTCTAAATTTGTTCGCAGCTTGAGGCTCTAGCCCTAAATGCGCCTTAGTCTAAATACATCATACACCATCAGGCATCTCTCATATTGTGGAGTTATACTTCATAACTGTTTTTGCCATCATTGCATCACTTGGGTACCTACCCACTCACTGACGAAGGGCCAAATAGCCCTGAAACAGTGCTGCTAGGGGGAGCTTGATGATGTCCGGAGTTTCCGAGAATAGGTAACAACAGCCTTCTCCACTGGGGAAGCGTTGCCTATTCGAGGAGTTTATGAGTTTTTGAGTGGTGTGAGTTGAAGGAGTTACTGTCCCTTTCATTCTTCTACACTGTTTCTTTTCCTCTTCCACTCCTACTATAACTTTCCCTCTACCTTTTTTGCTTTTCTAAGTCTAATAGGGACAAGTGGATATTCGAGTAGATATTCACATACATACATCAAATAGCCCTGAAACAGTGCTGCTAGGGGGAGCTTGATGATGTCCGGAGTTTCCAAGAATAGGTAACACCAGCCTTCTCCACTGGGGAAGCGTTGCCTATTCGAGGAGTTTATGAGTTTTTGAGTGGTGTGAGTTGAAGGAGTTACTGTCCCTTTCATTTTTCTACACTGTTTCTTTTCCTCTTCCACTCCTACTATAACTTTCCCTCTACCTTTTTTGCTTTTCTAAGTCTAATAGGGACAAGTGGATATTCGAGTAGATATTCACATACATACATAAATAGCCCTGAAACAGTGCTGTCTGGGTGGTGGTACCTATCTGAGAATAAGTAACACTAGTCTTCTCCTTAGGTGAAGCGTTACTTATTCGAAGTAGTGCAATATCATGGCAACTCGTTGTGAAGGTATTCACAATATGAGATATAACCTAAAACGATGCCACCTTAAAAATTTTCTGTTTATTCAGAAATGGCTGTGTAAAAAGGCTAACTTAATTTTTTTATCCATCTTTTTGATGTGTAAAAGAATTTTTTGGCTGACTGGGTAGATACAGAACGGAAAATTACCGAGGATAATAAAAGCAGTTCTGTGTAGCTGCTTAACAATTCGTTTTGGTTCTCAACTATGCGGACGCGTGAAAACCAATTACACCGAGGTTTTATTTGCACTGATGGAGCAAAATTGCAGATAAAGAAAGCATAAACAGTTCACCAACCAACATAAGTTTTCCGCATCAATGGACTGAGGCAAAAATAGTGCGATTGATTTATTCTTCTAGATTTTAATAAACTGTATGAGAGTACGAGATTCTCTATGCGTAATCGACTTACTCGGAAAGTATGAAAAATGTTTAATAGTAGGAAGACCGTTCGAATACAGAACACAAATGTATATTTGATATCCAATATGGCCTTGGGGGGGGGGGGGAGTAGAGGAAGTATGAGGTATTCGTACGCTTGTGGTGAAAATGCTAAAGCGAAAAACTTGTGGTTCGAAAACTGCTCGGGGTGGAAATCGTTATAAGTCGCAAAACAAGAGTGGGATGTCTGCACGAGCATCTAAGAATGGCCCACAAGTCAGGAGCGCAGATATTTTTTTCGATTTTATGTTTTATTCGTATTAATTCATACCAATAGAAGAAAGTGGTCACTTGCTGTTTCAACTCACTTGAGCGGTTTGGAGCGTACTTTTAAAATCCAAGAAATAAATCGAAGTTTCTGAATTCATAGAAAAAAAAGTTAATCTTACTTCTGCAGCCCAAGATTGATTTCCCATAAATTTCGATGTTTTTCTTGCTCTTTTTTTTTTTTTTTTTTTTTTCCAAGGGAAATTGCAGACTGTTACAAGTCACTGTATTCTTTTATTTAGACTGAATGATAAGTAAACATAAATGCCAATTACACAACCGTATTTCTAATTGATTCCTGGATCTTCATTCTGGTTATTTATACATTATCTTCTAAAGACACATTTCAGACTGCTAATGAGTTGATATTCTTTCTCTTTAGTAGAAGAAGAAGGAAAAAAATCACTTTAAAGTGTGGATAATTGGAAAACAAATTTATAATTGCCACTTGGAAGAATTTCATTTTTATTACAAATCTCTAAGTATAAATGGCTAGTGACAACGAGCAGAAATATTTTTAATAGCTTCGAGAATTAACATAAATTGTATCAGAACGAAATAAGTCCAGTTGTTTAAAAAATTGCACTCAATTGTATAGCTAATATTGAGAGAGAGAGAGAGAGAGAGAGAGAGATGTGCATTTGTTTTGCAAGTTGGCTTTCGTACATTTGCTTCTTCTACATCGATTACGTCTAGAAAAATTAAATTAGCGCCCAGAGAGTTTCTCACCTATAAAAATGATTTATAAACAGTGATATTTTTCTTAATAGCGGCCAGAACGAACTTCCTAAGTGAATACATTTTCCCCTGGATGATGGAACAACTTAAAGCATAAGTGGAGCTCTTTATTGAAAGATGGACATTCAATAAGAAAATGTTTTACTGTTAGAACTGATTAGATTAGAGATTGATTAGAGCCTCCCCAATTTATACATCGTGGAGGCTCTTCTGCTCGTATTAGATAGGAATGAGTTAGATTTCTATGACCAATTTAGAGTCGGATGAGGACTAATTCTTCTTAAAAGATTTTACGTATGCTAGACTGATATGGTGAGATTGATGATTTAATTTGGCTTAGCTTTGAATTAATATAAGGTAGTGACTTTGCTTCTTGATCATCTATTTTGTTTCCTCTGCCCCGACATGTCCTGGGATCCAACAGAAACGGATATCACAATTTTCTTTGAACGTAGACAACAGACACTGGATCTGGAAAAGGTTTGGGTGAGAATACTGTTTACCACTTTGTCCAGCTTGTAGCGTACTTAAGACTCTATACATAAATATCCGTGTATTATGATGCATTCTAAGGGGAGTCTACTTGATGGAGTTGTCTGGGAAGACCACGGCTGCTCCTGTTAGAGAGTTTCAGATTTCGAACCATCACTGTCAACTGGTGTATAATTAGCAACCGAGAACGGTAGGCCGTATGTTGGAAGCCAAGAGCAGGTGGGCTATTCTTTTCTCGCTCCAAGATTGATAGATTACAAGCTTATTCCAGGAAATTTTACTCTGCGCTAACAAATATCCTGTGGACGTTAGGTTGTCCACGTTTATCAAATCATATTTAGTACATATAAAATTAACCTTAATTATATTCAATAATTTTATATATATTTATTTAAATAAATTCAGAAAATTTTAAAGAAAAATAAGAAATTAAAACAATATATATAACTTTATTTTTGGAAATTAAGTTGCATTCGTATTTTACAGTTATCATTGGCAAATATTTCTAATTATTATTATTTTTTTTATCATGATAATCTTCAAAGATGTTTCTTGGATTTGCCAGACTAAGAAGCTCCTGGGAAAATTATCAACGTAACGTAACAGGCTGCCTCCATCGATAACATTAACCTTATCAAACCCGATTGCCCAACTTGCTAAACTCGCGAAATGGCTGTTTTTATCATGTCCGTGAAATCGCTGACTCTTTTAAATTAAAATTTCATTTCTCGAGGGATCACTGCTCCCTTGGTCACACTGTATTTGTTATCATTTAGCATCCACATCTGCAAAAGATGTTCCATTAGTAAATTTAATTTGTTATCGTGATTAAAAGCTTGATGTTCAAAAGTTGCATTCATTTACTGTGACTGTCTTTTACTAAAGATCAAAGATATGCGCTTTCCCGGATGACCACAAAGAAGTACGAAACTTCCATTTGCTTTGAACCACTCTAATGAGTAAATAAATTTTCGAAAGTTATTATACTCTCTTTAACGATGTTTACTTTTCTTAATTCTGCAGTTGTATTTTCCTTAACTTTGTTATTAGAGTGTACAAATTATCTTTATTTTGTGATAGTTTTCCCAATGACGTCACAATCACATGATACGATGTTTTGCATCACTGCACTCTTAAACTTTATTACTGCCAAATACATAAAACAGAAAGAGGTGTTTAAATAAACGTTGATTAAAAAACTATTAAATTTAAAAACTAAATGATTATTTTATTATTAATTTTTTTAAATATAAATTATCGCATTCTATTTAGGGTTTCTTAACAGAGATGTTAAAAGGTTAGAGTTGTTAATTAAGAATAATATAATACGTTTTTATTAAAACTTTGTAATGTTCTTGATTCAGAACTGTTCGTTAATTGTACAACTCTTAGATACAAAAGATTGGATTTATAAATGCGACATTTTGAATTATAACTATCATTTATATTTATATACTGTAATTGGAATTTCTCTGTTATACAAAAGCTCTCTGTTAGGCAGGAAACTAATCACCTGATAGTAAAGCCAAACAGGAAGTGACGTCATGGCAAACACATCAGGAAAGATATAATGGTACTATATGGTTCAGAAGAATGGCTGCACTTAAGCTTAAAATAGTTGGGAGATCTGAGAAAAACTTTACATTATTACTGAATAAGTATCAAAATATAGTAATATAAAGAAAATGGCAGAAGTAGAAACTTCACTGTTATGGTAGCCACACAGACAGTGCGTACTCTACTTTTCTTATAAATCCGCAGAACCAGATACACAATAGATATATATTTTTTTATGTATATTTTTTTAAGACAAAAAGAGACTTTTTTTTCTACTTTGACTCCTTTGCTCTCTATGGTCATTTTCTCTGCTCATCTTTTCTTTTCAAATGCTGATGTTCGGAATATATACAGAGCGTCTAAATAAAATCCGCGGAAGATTAGTTCTCTTCTGATTTCATTTCTAGTCAAGACAAGCGAACGGAGAGAAAGAGCCGGGAGGGGGGAAGGAAAAAAAATCTCGCGACATAATGAGATCTGAATGTAAAAGTCCACTAAATGAATATTAGACTGGCATGGGTTCTCGGAAACTAATCGGCCGATGGCTGATTTACATTTCCAACTACCTACGGAGAATATTGCAGCCTTCCTCCAACTCCCTCTTTGAACAAAGGATCACATGACCCCGCGGTGGTATTAGAATACGAAATTGGAAGGATATTGTGACTTGGGGCTTCCATTTACAGTCACAAAGCTAATAAGGATGGTTTTATTTTGTTTGGTGTAATTTCCATTTTAAAACTTGATGGCTGGTTCAGCTGGCCTGAAACAATAACTGCCAACAATATAGTCGAGTAAGAGAAGGCTTTTCTTTTGCCCTAATTGCTCAGGGGAGAATTGGACAAATGTTATCTCCGTACAATGAAACCGCATCTTTATTAGCTCGCGTATTTAAACCAGTAGATTACTGTATGGCGAAAGATGTTCTAAAGGGCTTATTACGTTGCCATACCCCTTCCTCCCTCCCTCTTTCGTTCTCGCTGTAATTCTGTTTGCAAATGCCCACGAATGTCTTGCTGTGTCATTATCACATCCCTTTATATCCATTTCAAATTAGCTTGATTGTTTTTCTAAAAGGTATCGGAATCCATTGCCGGAGGTTTAGCAACTTCGGATATCTATAAGGATAGATGATGTGTAGTGAAACTGCAGACTGAAGATAAAAAAAGGATTTTTATATGAGTATATTACAAAATTATATGAAAATTCGTGGATTCTTAATATACACTGTATTAATAAGTATAGTAAGATTAAGAATTGGTTCCAGTCTTTCTTAAGTTTTTTTTTTTTTTTTTTCTTTTCCGGCTTTGGTTTATCGTAAAAAATTGGTGTTTCCAGACTTATTTTCTCCGGTATGAAATTTTAAAAGCGATAACTATTAATCATAATAGGGATGACAGCTTGAATAGGATTATTGGAATTATTGCAATCACTGTGTTTTCCGTAGTTTATCTGTAGCAAAAATTTTCCTTTACGTTCCTTACCTGTGCTTGATAATTCTGTACAGTGATTTATGGGATCTTCTCTTTTTCTTAGTGCTGTTAATATGGTTTTAGGGATAAATTCAATAAATTACTTCATCCTGTTATGAATTGTGGGGGTATATATTCCCCTATGCTGTTATTTAAATAGCGAAAAAATGAATGAACCGTTATAATCTGGAACATTTTTGAAATTATCATTGCTTTCCTTTTCGAACTACTACTCAATAGAATGATATATGCCTCAATTGCCGAAAGGTTAAAGGCTTATTAGGCGAGTAAATATTTTGTATGAAAGGCAGCTATTTATTCTTCTAATCCCAACGAAATAAAGAATTATTTAAGGTTCACATTAGCGCAGGTTAAGAAACTGAATTTGAAATGGCATTATCGGAGGTTATGATGATGTCGTATGTTTCATTTAAAAGATTTGGTTGAACTTCCAATTGAAATCATTTAACATTCTCAGCGCAGTTTTCATTTAAGGTGATTTTACTTTGCTTTATAATCAGATTTATATTTTGGGAATTATTAATAAACAGTTAATGCTTATAGATGGGCATAATGTGTTTCTGATAATTGCCTGATAAAGGCTTTTTCAAACACAAATTCCATAACGTAAAACTGAACGAAGTATACAGCGTCTTCACCTCCCTAGATTATCTCCCTGTAATTTTTAGGTGGTGGGGGAAATACAAACTTGGAAAAAATATCTTAAGGATTCAGTTTTTGCTAGCATCGTACAGGACTAGGGATATAACAATAGATCCCGTTCAAAGTGTTCTTCCTCTCAAGAAGTCTGAGTCTGATACGCTCTCAACTTCGCAGGCAAGAGGACATCGCATTGTGCGAATAAAATGTTCGCATATCTGACATAATAGGTTTTTACAGATTCGCCGATCTATTGCTGATCTGTTCTAATCTTCTTTTGAATGATAGCTGAACATAAACTACCGGGACACTATGTTAGGATCGTCGTTGACAGTGTGTTGGACCATGGTTGGTCCGAATTACTACTCCCACACGACAAGGCAATCAACAACTTTATCGACAATCAAACCTCTTTGGAAGAACGTGAGACTATTCATTTCCCATTTCCGGTAACAAAACTGTCTTCAGTTCCTGGAAGAGTGACATTAGCAGAGGGTTATGTTGACGAGAAGTCTTTCTAGTTCATCTCACGGACGCTTAAATGGGATTGAGATCAGTGGATTGGGCTGGCCACGGCAGCTACTTGAAGTCTTCCTCTCATTTTGAAACCACTCTTTCGCGCATTTGGCGGATGGATGGTTGAATAGTTGAGTCTTGAAAGCACCCCTTTCCACAGGGTTGTAGCGTTCTTTGTAGGATTCTTCGCATGATTCGGTACTCACACCCTGTGATGTTCCTGCACTAAATTCAAAAGTTATTTATTTATCGACAATCAAACCTCTTTGGAAGAACGTGAGACTATTCATTTCCCATTTCCGGTAAACTAATTTGGCACTAGTCGAGTAACATGTATTCATAGTGCTTTCTTGAAGACGTCACATACTATGTGGCATCTTCGGTTTAATATTTTTGCACACTAATTGTTATATATAGCCTCAACCTCCATGATCCTTAATAAAGTGGAGGCACAGGCATGTAGATTATAAGGGATATTACTCTTATCTAGGTTTAAAACCCGTGCTGCATTAGAAAACAAGTTCTCTGTAATGTCACTGGAATACTTCCACCTTCACAACGAACTGCCTTGGTATTGCACTATTTTAAATAAACAGCTTCCGCATCGACACAGTTAAGTACTATTTATTTACATATGGATTGCTCTTCAATTTCACAACGAGGTTCCTAGGTTTTGCATTACTGAAAACTGCACTTCCCCATCGATATACAGAAGTGTTGTATGAGGTAGTTCAAGCTGAGGTGACATATTGGGAAATTGGAGTGTGCGCCCTGAACTGAGAGAACTGTGCAATATACAAAAGAAAAAATATTTTTTGTTTTTAATTAACACATCTGAAATAGTACAATACCGAGGCAACTTATTATGAGAGAGATCTATACCATTATCGGTAAAAACTCTTTTTTTTTGCCTTTCCTAATACTACGCTGATTTCTATAAGTATATTCTAAGCCTAAAGTAAGGAAAGGACATACATGAAACTATAATTTTTATGTTTATAATATACTATAAGGATGAAGTGCTTAGAATAATGGGTTCTTATGATTCTGTCATCTCTTAATTGTGTTTGTCAACTCTTATTTTCTGGGAGTCAAGATTAAATTCGAAATTCCAATTTAATTTTGACCCCGATTCCCCTTAAGTTGTTTTTTTAAGAAGCCCATGTTGTTTGTCCAGTCAAAAATATCTTAAGTGGGTTTCATTGTACTACCGCTTTCTGTAAGTTACTTTAAAAAACACACCCATTAGTAAGAGTCAAAAATGCACACATCATAAAAAAAAAAAACAGAACACAAACCACAACCAACCAAAATATTTAAAATATTTCAAACGTTAAAGAAACCAGCTGTACCACAACATAATCCAATTGCTTTGTTTGATTTCCTCAACAAGAAAATGAATAAACTAGCCAATAATTAACGTTTTTATAGATGAGATGGTATAATTAGTTTTTCTTTTGAACTTAATCCTTAATGTTTTTAGTACTCCGAGAAAAACACATCTGTTAGGGCCTTAGATGAGTGCCAAGAGACCAGGGAAGTTATTAAACAGTGAGTTAGTGTTCTTCATCTCACAGCTGCTAGAGGGCGTGTTGTTTTTACAAGCACGGGTATCTCAATTTACAAAACAAATTGCTCTCAGAATCACTTAGTAAACAGTGTTGGCCTGCTTGACTCATAGATGGTCGAAGGATAAGGATATATGAGATATCTTAAGAAGAAACACCGACTTATTAGCGAGTACTGAGCTATCTTTTCAGAGAAAATACGTGACTTTAAAAAAATGATTAAAATTTTACACTTTTGTTGAATATCTTCTGATTACAAGAAGCTGTTCCTAAGAGCAATAATTACAATGTATTACACTCAAGTTTAGAGAGACAGAAAGATTATTTCCAATATCAGGATTACATCGTTGAAAATACATTACATTAATGAGTTGTCACTATAGGCAAATAAATCCTCCAACAATCTCCATCCATTAAGCCCGACACAACCCTCCTTTATAATGACATCAAAATGATTCAGACAAGGACAATAAACACTGTTTAGAATTCTAATTAAAGCAATTGTTTAGACATCGAATTTTTTCCCCATCAGTACAAGTTGCATTCATCTCGTTGTTATGGTTACGTCCGTGCGTGTGTGTGCGGTGTATTGACCTATTGTTGTGTTTGACAGTAAGTTTAATTACAACTATATTTTTGGTAAGGAAATTATTAGGTGAGCGAACATTTTGGACACATGGTTTAGACAAGAGGTCTGAATACTCTAGACAGAATCGATATTCTGAAATGAATAAACTGAATTTCAGGATTATTTTGTACTGTTTTACTCCAAAGATAATTATTTTGTTTACCGTATAAAAGCGAATCAACAGGGAAATAAATTTTCACCGTGATTTGTTTACAACAAGAGCAGAGTAGCCAATTCTTCGCAAATATGTTGACTCTTTTAAATATAGATGGCGCTGTTCGCTTTTAATTTATTTTTATACTTTGAAAGACTAGTTTTTGCCTGAATATTTAATACTGAATACCCTAGCGGCCTCTAGCGATTTTTTCTCTAACTTTGTTAAGCCTATATATAGGATTTTATTCATAGAAAAATATGTATTAATTAAAGGTAAAATTAACAATTGAAGATTTAAAATTGATATAAGAACCTGTTGCAGTTGTTCAAAGAGAAAATCATTAATTTAGCGGGCGGATAATTCACGTTATGATCAGACATGTGTAGATGAGCAATAAAGAGATGTTTTCATAAATCCAAACAAATGACCATAAGATTCTTTGACCTGGCATCTGTGGCCTGATTTAATAGACTGCTTGTCAGGTTCATAACTCCGAACATGTCAAAAGGCGCAAAATACGGATGAAAAGAAAACAAAGAAGTAAAGAAAAAAAAAAAAAAAAAAAGAAAGAACAGCACAGTCTGGGCTTTGGTTGTTCGATAAACGAATTCCTGACGTCGCCTCTTCATTGCGTCTTCGTCTTAGCTCTTCCATGGGACTGCTGTCGAACTGTGTCTCTTCGTTTAACTCTAACAGGCTGACAGGTACTTAATGAAGGTTTGGAACGCGCAAGGAAAGCTTTGGGATTTAAGGGATTTACCCCAACGGACGATACACACGTTTAGGCCTAAGTAGTAAGCAAGATACCGAAGTCCTCTATGGAAATCTGAAAATCCGGTTGGCGGACACCTAAGTAATGACCTTTCGCCTTGAGCGCCTCCTAGTAGCGACGCAGTAATTTTCTTGTTCTACGTGAACCAATTCGTTGATCGCTAGCTTCTGCTAAAGGACATATTTACATTAAGTCGAGATCCGCATCTCTTCCAAAACTGTCTAGGGAAATATATACTTTTAGAGAAGACAGTCTTTATAATCATCTAGTCCAAAACTGGGATTGAAATTAATCCAAAGGGTCCTCTTGTACGAGGGTCATAGACTTCCCGTAGTGAATGTCAACACGCGCAATAACTTATTAACCAAAAACCATAAAGAGGGAACTTTATCAAGACCAGTAAAAAAACAACTTCTTTAACGGCAAATCAATCGAAAAAACAATAAAAGAAAATTTTCGAAGGCACAGTAGAAAGAGTGGTAAAAAAATAGAAACAATAGAAAAGCAAAATTTATTGTTTATTTTTAGAAAAATGTCAAAGCGAATGAGAAATTCATTAAGTGTCATTGCGTTGATAAGAAACACGTGTGATTTATATGTCTAATTCTGTCTAGAGATAAAAGGTTATCATCCTAGTATTAATTTCTGTAAGTAGGTAGAGATTATCTTGCCAAAATATTTATATTCAATTCTGGTTTCAGGAAATCAAATAACGTAATATGGCGACTGAGTTTTCAATAAATGAGTTCTATCTGATAGATGGAAGGCAGTTGGTGCTGTTATCACGGAAGTATGTTATAATCAGCCAATCAATAAAAACGTGTAGAGTTTTTTTTTTTTTTTAGGACGTCATATCTCCCCTCCCCCCTAAATTTCACGTTGACAAAACCTTATCGAGATAATTCATATTAGGGTTCAATAAAATGTAAAAATCAACAATTTTTAAACTTTGAATTTCTTATAAGGAACCTTCGTTAGACATTGTACACTAGCGTCCTCTGTAGATCAACATAAGCAGTGATTTAAAGTGAAATACAAGATGGGTTTTTTTTTTAGGTGAAAACAGAAGCATCTTGCAATCCGCAGACAGCTTATAGCTTAACTGTTTGTGCGTGCATCTCGTGGACCGGACCGTTGATTTTGGGTCATCAGGAGAGAGAGAGAGAGAGAAGGAGCGGACTCAAAAGATAAATGATAGTAGCAATGGCATGTTTGGACAATGGCGGCTTGCGGTGAAAGATAAGCTAAAAGGAGATAAATTACTTTAAGATTTACCGGTAATGTCGCTTATTCCACTCTCCCTAAATGCAAACTATTTTCCAAGTTATTATATGAATGTTCCACTTTAGGTGATGATAAAATTGAGATTGCTTCTTTCTATTCCAGACACGCAGTGTACCAGTGTTTGTGTTAGTCTGAACAATTGATTACTTATGTCAGAGGAAGTAGTTACCAATAAGTTAGAAGGTACAAGAGGAAATAGAGGAGGAGAAAGAGAGTGCACATCACATACTGGGAATCTTTAGACTCGACACCAGCTGCCCTGGCTCAGAAAATAACAACAAAATCTGTCTTACGAAAAGAAATGCGAATTCCGTATTTTATTTAAAACCTATCGAGTTAAATTCGTCGACAAGACAATCACAGCAACATGCAAAAGAAGAATAATTTCGCAGTCGTTGAAAAAAAGGAAGCTACAGTGTAGCCTTGTTGATATACTTTAAGTGGAGCGGGCCATGGCGATGCGGCAACAGCTGTTTCTTAACAGATTACAAAGTATTGATTGAAAGAGATAAAAAAACAAACAAACAAGAGGCTTCTTTGACGATTCATGTCAGTTTTTCCAAAAACTTAGGAAGCGGGTATTCAATGGGATCAACCATTAGGAAAATAAAAATCAATAAGATGAAAAACCCGAGTACTTATGAGAGGCTAAAGAGATAAGAGAGAGAGAGAGAAGAGGCCAAGAAGGCTGTAATAGTTGGATTTAAAAAAAAAGATAAATAAAAAAATAATACTTAAACAATGGTCGTTTCGAATTTCATCCATTGTTCAGCTGAAAACACTTACATTATCGAAGGCACATAAGATTCACTTGACTTGGTTTCAATTTAGTTAAAAAGACCTTAATGCTTCCAATGTTAATCATATAAAATAAGATTAACCAGAGACCCATGCGTAAGTTGATTGATTTAGCTTCGAGCGCTGAACACATTACAATATAAAGTGCTACTTAATGAATTCAATTCTTAAAAGAAATTGCAATTCCTTTGTTTTAAGTAAAAAAAAAAAAATAATAATGAAATTTGTCGCACAGATTATCCGAAAAATATTTAAGAAACTAGCTTCTGGCTATTTCAACGCTAATATATAATTTCTTATAAAACAAATTATGGTATATAATTTATTATAAAATTATTTAGAAAATAAATTAAAGATAATTAGATTGATTAAAACATTTATATAAAATTATATTGCATAAGTTATTATATATGTATTATAAAAAATAAACTGTTTTAAATATAAGATAAAATTGGTAAATCATATCAAATAATACACGTACAGCCATATTTCTAATCACAATTTATAATTCTACGTTCTGTTGAAGTCGCGGCTGATATTAGACAGTAAGAAAGAGTTATTTATCCGTTAAAATGCTATATTACGTGAGTGAGCAATAATGCATGGGGTGGACTCACATGCACGCTGATCCTGCGACGTCACTAAGATCTGTCAGGTAGGATTTATCCGGTAGTTACAGTCAGTGATCGTAGCCCGTTGGTCTGGAATCAGACGGCAGCAGCCACGGAAGAGAGCGGAGCTATCCAGGAAAGCCACATTGTCCCAGTTAATGTTCGGGTTATGGAAGCCACCCGGGACAGTTTGGACCAGCAAGCATCGCAGAACTTTTAACACTGCACCGTCCTCCGTTAGTCAGGTACCTCGCTCCAAAAGAGCGAGAAATGTGTGAGTGCGCGCGGTGCAGAAAAGCCCGCGCTTCCTCTTTCTCTCACACACACACTCTCCCTCCCTACAACTACTTCTACAACTACAACTACTACTGCTGCTGCTAGCACGGACCCCAGAGCTGCATCTCGGGAGCTCTAGAACGCCCCGACGTAACGCCAAACCTCCTCCGAATGTTTGCCGCTCACAAAGACGATCTCGACTGGCACATAGCGTGCAGTGAGGGGGATCTGACTGAGCAACACGCGTTGGGTGTGCGGACGCATCACGTGACTCCATGTGACGTGGAGATGGCAGCGTAGTGAATACCGTTATTATGATTGCGATCATGAGAACATGGAATCCTGCCCGTAGGTGAGGCCGTGTTGACACTGGCGGACTGCTTGATAGACTGCACGGAACGCACACAAAGAACCGGGAAGAATGGCTCGCTGCTGTTGTTCGAGTGGTAACGGGATTCGTCCATTTTTCCCAAGACACACTTCTTGTTGCTCTGCGAAAGCCTTAAGGAATGATTAGCGATCTTTATTAGTCCTTCAGAGCTTTCGGCATCGGATGAAATTAATTTGACTATTGTGAGTACCTCGAGCCTTTAAACATTACTGAAAAGCAGAGACTTACACGGGTTCTCTGACTGAGATAATAGTTCCTGGCTGTTTAAATACGCAGCTTATCTGAGATATGTTTTATAATAATGTTTTTCTTATTAGCTGTATATCTCAACTTTTTTTTCTACCTCTTTTCTTAATGGCTACTGTTTGTTTCCGATGGTCATCTCTGTTTACAATAATAATGTCTCTTTTACGAAAATTTATTTTCAATTTAACAATCTTTACAGCCTGAAATACTATTTTCTGTGTTTTAAATAACATTTCCCTTTTTTAGATAGTAGTTTTCTCCTGGGATAATAATTTCAGTCAGGGGTAATTTGCCTTATTTCTCAAACACATAAAATATTCTTCCTGAGGCTGCTATCATTTGTCTCTCTTTGATGATAGTATCAGGCCTTGCAAAAAATATTTTTCTTTTAGCAAAAAGTTTCTATTCTTGCTTCTAAAGACATAATTATTATTGCTTACTATTTTTGAAATACGAATCGAATGCTATTGTAAATCTCGCTTTAAAATAAACTTCCGCCTTTTTTAATAATACTTTTCTACTAAGATTCCATCCTTGTACAATTTCTTTTCATTCTTTCACTTAAGTAAATATAATAACGTCCTGTGTATGTTACGCAAGGTCAAAAATAAAGTGTATCCAGAGATCTTGGAAAATTCTACAGGATAATCGAAGCAATAACACGCTCCTATAAACAAGAAAACTCATTCCTCACTACCATAAGGAAGTTGGAGACTGTGAGGAAGTTCACTACTCCTCTTTAACATTTTCAAAGCATCATAATGCGTAACACATTTCATTTTAGATATAAGACGGGTATTAATTAATTTTCTGATAGTTTTAGTGCACATAAAATAATTAATTATATATTTAAAATTTTTTCTTCTCTTTTGAGTTTTCCATTCGCATCCAAAATACTTTTTGATTACTATCTTGAACTGTAGTACGTCCACCATTTTGTATGAAAGAAACATCTTATTTCTTTTCTTGTTCTATGTCATCAACCCTTGAACCATTTCGGATCATCCAGTTTAATAACGTACTTGTAATTCGCTTTTAATTTTTGACGATTAGGTATTTTACTTTGTATTTATATATCTATTATGTGTTTGTCTCTCTAAGAATTATCTGTCTCTAACACTGCTGTTGAAAATTATAGGAGAAGAAAGAAAGCGTTTCTCCCAATCCATCACGCAGATCGTATACCGCGTGCAATCTTATGATTAATATCCGGGAAATGAACTGTGATAGCTACATAGAATACTGATTTAGCTTCGAGTAATTTTTCACCTTTTCGAAAAGGAATCTAGCTTGGTTGTAATCACTTCATGATAAACAAAGTAATTTATCGTCAAAGACTCGATGTGATTTAATGTAGTATGAAGGAATAACTCTTAAGAAGCTTTTTTTTTTTTTAGATGCTTAGAGAAAAGTTACTTTGCTACTGAAATATTGTAATCCACATACTAAAATTAAAAGAATAAGGTACCGATGGAACGCTTAAATTTTATTACAAAAAATCCTAAAGATGAGGATCGTGTTTATTTATGAGTGACCTGAAGTTGGGACCTGTGTTTATCTATTATCGTAATGCCATGAAGTTAGGCTTAGCAGTTTTGATTAAGATGATCAATATTGTTTCTTTTTTCTTAGGGTTCTGCTGTAGTTTGTTATTAGTAGGGGGGGGGGGCGTTGACTGTTGCCTCAAAACTACCCCTTTTCGTGGTGTCGCTAGCACTGTTTCCCTCTCATCTTCGTTCACCTCCCCCCACCCAGCTTTCGCAAAGGTCTCTCAAAGTGGGGCAAAGAAAAATGAATCTTTGGCACAAGATGGCGCTGAGCAATAAGGGGAGCGTAATGATATTCCCTGCAACAGCCTTTCTTTTAGCGTGACTCCGAGTATCATCATCATTAGCATAGTCACTCCATCTATCATGCAGCCTCAGCTGCCTCCACTATTCAAGATGAGTTGTGGATGACAGCAAAAGTAACAGTGGTGTAATGGGGGATGCTTGAGGGACGCATGACGTCACGCCTGAGGTTCACCCTCGTGTCATGGTTAAGTTAACCCGCTTTTACAACGCCGTCTTGACCTGAAACTTATGGGCACGAAGGGGTAGCAATTAGAACATCAACTAATTACCTAAAAGTTTTTTTTTTTTCTCTCCGGTGCTGCCACCTGCTGACTTCGTCAGTGATTTCTAATGGGTCTGTCTTCTCTTTTCCCCCCTTTGACAAGGTGCTAACTGAACGCAATTAGTGTTCGGGCAAAAGAAAATTCATTACCTAAACAATCATTACCCAATTAGCGGTCCCTCGGAGGCCCTGACATATTGGCATTTAATATGATGCCAGCGGACACACTAATTCCATCACTGGCTGAAATTAAAGTGGTGGTTCTCCTCCGCATCCTGCTTCCAACAACAGTCTCAAAGATGGGGAAGCACATGGGAAAAAGCAAATCGAAGATTTATGCGGGAAGAAAGTCTTAAATTGTGGTTTCAACCGATTGTTAGACTAACATAATTGGTTCATTTATTTTCGTTTTCTTTAATTTACTACGATTGTAAAATTGATGCGATGTATAATTTAGAATGGCTTTTCCTATTAAATAGAAAGAATATATATACTTAAGATATATTAAGGCAAAGATTACATAAATAAGGTTTTTATTGAAATTATTTTTAATTAATTTTTCTTATTTAGAAAATAAACTTACAATAAACGAATGTTGCCACTTACCGGAAGAATGGTATACTAAATTTAATGTTTTTGAAATTTTACTTTATTCCTGTAATGTAGGATGGAGAAGGAAGATTCGAAAAGCTTTTAAGTTCTCTTATTTATTACTTGTTCATTTTTAGTTTAACACGTTTTCTTAATGCTTATTTTTTGTCATAAGTCCGTGAAATATTCTCCTAAAAACTTAAAATGTAATGGCAGCATCCATAATGGCACCTAGCACAATCTGGTATGATACTACTTTGTTGACATTGGTTTTTCGAAGTGTTCAACACACACACACACACACGCACATACTTTGGAAAGCAAAAACAGATATTTAACGAAACAGCTTTTCTGTTCGTTGCTGCCCAATTTCCGATTCTCATCATACAATTACTTAGTGTTAATGATGGAAGAAGAAAAAATTGGCAAACATTTCTTGGCGAATTAAGCGGGACAAACTTCGCTAAGGCATTGATGCAATTAAGACCAGCCATGCAAGCTCTGTGAAAGCCAAAGGAAATTATTTGTAACGCAGAAGCTCATGAAATTGTCAGTTTTTTTGGTTCTTCACCCCAATGTGATGTGTCGTAAATTTCTCTTCTTCTCGCTTGCTGTCTTTGCAGATCCGATAGCTTTTTTTTTTACATTTTTTTTTCTATACGTGCTAGCGCTCATGCTGCAGACTTTGGCCTTAGTGTTGTTGATAAACGTGCTCGCCAATCAAGTAAGACAAACAGTATAAATTCTTCACTTTGCAATAAGGTTTGAAATCCAAATGTTGAGCGAATCTTGCGAACACATCAAGTCTTCTTACCAGAAATTCACTGGGGGAATTTTTGCTCGTTCTTTTCCCCTCTCTTTCTCCACCTACCCCTACACTGATCAATAGAGAACTATAGTAGACCACCAGCTTTTTCTTCTTGGTCAAAGTTTGATCCAACGGTTGGAAGAAGAAAAAATCTTTAACGATTACCGACAAATGAAGGGTACATTCTTTGTAACAACCGACTTGCGTCCAGACTATTGGAAAACATAAACATTACATTGTCTGTATGATGGATTTTATAGCTTCCAGTCCTCCTCGATAACTATTACCTTTTTTAAAGGTTCGAGAAATGTGTTTGATACATCGAAGAAAACGTTTAACAAAGAAATACGGAGGATGAAGGGAAGCGAAGAATCATTGCGTGGTGTTGTGAAAGTATGAGGTTTGACAGTTCTAAAATATTCATATATGATAATTTTGACATTTTTATTGTCTACAGACGCATGTTGTATTGCTCTACCAAATTTATTCCAATATTACTTTTGATTGCCCATCTGGAACAAGGGTTATTAAACAGTTTCGAAAAATAACAGCTGGCCTAAATAATTATAGAGTAGTTCTACGTTAACAGACACTTCTGGTTATTTATAAAGAAAAATAGATAGTTTACAGTAAGGGAGTGTTTGAGAACCACTATATATTATCGCTGAGTATGTGTAAAAATAAATGTGTGCATTGAAAGATCATTGTTATAACCGGTTATACAGAACACGTCTATAAAATAAATATCCACTGAAAGGTCTGCTAAAGAAATAATATCATCACGAAAAATATAAAAAAACTCTTTAAAATCCAGCAGTATCGGGGATTGAGAGGTTCGGGATTTTAGAGAGGCACACCTAGTGGATGAGCAGTTTTAGAGGAACAGATTTCAATAAATATTGAGGAGCAAACTGAATTTATTTATATCTGTAAATATTTATTATGAGTGACTTGTTTTTCATGTTTTGTGGCCAGAAGGATTTAAAGTTTATGATAATGCAATGTAGCTAATTATCGCAGAGGGATTAAAGAAAGAACAAGCTTGCATTTTTAACGAGTTTCTGTGGTATTGCACTACACCAATAGCCATCTTTAACTATATTACAACTTTGAAAACGATTTCGTATAAACGCGTGACAGCCCACATCGAAAAACTTCTCTACAACTGCTTTGCAAGCTCGTTGTTACTGGAGTCTATCTGCTATCTGATGAGAGACCATTTTGTCCTGAACCAGGCTGCCATGGCAATCTCATCTTTTAAAGAAATGGTCATCTGTTTGGAAGTAGTGCGATACCGGGGCAACTCTTTGCAAAGGAAAATTTGTTCGGAGTTTTAAGACCATTGCCTTATCGATGTTAATCATGCTGCCACAAAAACAGATTAAAGGATGAGATCGCCTGTCAAATAACGTAGAAAAAAAAGCCTCGGATAAAGATGTGACATAGATTGACAATATTTTAACCTGGATTAAGAAATATCCAGGATTCAGAACTATCTAGAGCAGTGCAGTAGCTCTGAAGAATCTCTAAGATCCATATTCATCTCTGAGAAGGATCTCAGAGATTCTGAAAAGGTTCCGTTAATTTTTTTATCATTGATTTTCTTATAATCTGCAAATTTTTTGTCACCAAAGTCCTCAGCATATGTATTTACTAACAAAGCAAGAATATTAGGCTTCTTGAAGGAAGCTAAATTTGAAAGCACAAATTATTGGTTAGCCGACTAACATGATGGGATAGGACTGTGCTTTCTGGATAAAGAAAAAGAGAGATTTGAGATTTAATTTGAACATATTTTGATCCTTTGCAGTAGCTTGCACTAGTCTACTACTTTGGGGAAATGTTTACTTGATTTCTAAGGGGGGGAAACGGGTGAAGTTTCCTACAAAGTTATTGTCCTTAATTTAGGGTCTAATTAAAGTTAAAATCTACGTACTGTTTGGTTTTATTCTTACGAAATTAGCGTCCAGTTTTCTTTTTCGATGGAAAACATAAATCATTCAATGCCAAAATGGATCGGAAAAGTACAACCAAATAATCAGTGAGCCGAATATTCAGTGAACACATTACTAGCTCAATATCAGGTTGTCTTTAGAAGCTTTAAAATATTAAATATGTTTTAGTAAGTGTACTTAGGAAAATATTAAAAATGCATAAATTATGTGGACTACAGCCTAAGAGAATTAATAGAACTTCAGGGGCAAATCCAACCTGATTAAAAGAGAGAGAGAGAGATTGCGTAATTCTGATAGTGTTTATGTAATGGTATCACGAAGATTGCCATGTGGTTCTGGCAGGGTTTGTAATTAACGTTTGCTCATCTTATGTTTTTGGAAAGAGAGAATGTTTAATGCGTTCACCAGTTTGAATGTATTCGGAGAATGAACAGTTTTTAATTTTTTCGCTCTTTGTCGGTGATGGGCAGCTGGGGCGGCAATTTACTTAATTCTCTGTGGAAAGCGAATGTATGTTACCAAAACAGCTCCTGTCTGTCACGTTTAAAGTGTCAACTCCAGCGACTTGCTTTATACGTCGCTTGTTAACTTTTAACCCGTTTTTGTGGTGACTCTTAATGGATCTTTGAATTTCACGCTGGTTTTTTAAAACCATTCTTCTGTTTTCATTCAGTTGAAATAGAATTGTATCGTATGTGGCGTTGTTTCTTTTGTCGAGTTAAAAAACGGTGGGGGGGATGATGCTAGGAATAGACTGGATCTACATTTAGTATCATTAAGCTATGGACTGTTAGATAACGTAACCAAAGGTCACATGTTACTGAAAGGGAATAATTGAAAGCACGTAGGTGGTGACAAATTACTAAACTATAGTGGTTTACAAAATAAAAGACAACCGACCCATTTAATGTGTTTTATGGATGTTCATTTTATTTTGCCAGGGCACTGTATATTTAAAAATCTCAGATTCCGGTTAGGTACCTTCAAGAACAGTTCATTTTTTTTCCCTGTTCTCTGCTCAGTTTTAGTTAGACTTCCAGGTGACACATTTATCGACATTCATTTTTTCCCCCTTTCGCTCTATTTCCAGCGCTTATTTGGAGTTGAGAAAAGAAACCTTCAGTTAATATGGAAAAGTCTTTACAAGGAAAAGCAATCGCTCCTTTTTGAGAAGTAGTCCACTGCTGACACTGCGCTGCATGAGTAAAGAACAGAGAGATGGGAGAGGGCATCAATTTACTGACTATCTCCATGATGGAGTTGTTATTCCTCAAGAGGGAGGTAATGCATCGATTGGCCAGAATAAATTTGAATGTAGTCCAGGTTGCCAAGGTTCTCTTTGCGGTCGAGCAATCACGATTGCTTTATCAGAAAAACGATAGCTGGCGTGTAGTGAGGACGGAACATCGCACTGACGGTGAGAGACTTTATGGGCAACGCCATGACGCTCGGTTTTTTAGTGTTGTTTTGAAAGCCGTAAACGATCTCACGGTATCGTAGTGTGTCGACTCCGTACCAAAAACGGCCCCGTTATATAAGCAGGAGAGAGAGAGAGAGAGAGAGAGAGAGAGAGGTGGGAAAATAGACAGGTAAAGGCAGGCGGAGAAATAGGATAAATGGAAGTAGGCAGTTAGAGAGGAAGAGTAGAAGAAATAAAGGTGGGAAGAGAAAGGAAAAGAAATAGAGATAGATAAAGACAATGATAGTGAAAGAGAGAAAATGAAAGACATGGAGGCAGATGGAAAAAGAACGATAGCGAAAAACGAAGCGGAAATAAAGATAGGCAGAGACAAAGAAAGAGAAGAGAATAGAAATGAGTACAAATAGAAAGATAACAGAATGGCAAAAGAAATTAAATACGAGGTTTATGATCCACTTGCTGCAAAGTTTGAATGAGGACTGCCCAGATAGAAGATTGGAATTTTCCGAACAGTTTTTGGCAATGAGCGTTACAAACCCAAATATCATCGACAATATTCTGTGGACTGATGAAGTTTTGAAATTACTCTGGCTCATTTCTAGAGAAATGAGTCAGAGTAATTTAAGTCAGAATTAAATGAGTCAAAATCAAAGTCAAAATAATTCTGGTTAGAATGAAATGAGTCAAAATCAAAGTCAAACCAATTCTAGTAAGAAAGAAATGAGTAAAACTAATTCTAGTCAGAATTGAATGAGTCAAAATCAAAGTCAAAACAATTCTAGAGAAATGAGTCAATGAAATGAGTTAAAATCAAGTCAAAACAACTCTAGTAAGAAAGAAATGAGTAAAAATAATTGTAGTCAGAATAAAATGAGTCAAAATAAAAGTCAAAATAATTATAGTCAGAATAAAATGAGTCAATAATTTGACTCATGAGTCAAAATGAAATGAGTCAAAGTTAAAATATTTCTAGTCAGAATGGAGTCAAAATCAAAGTGAAAACAATTCTAGTCAGAGGGAAATGAGTCAAAATAATTCCAGTCAGAATGAAATGAATCAAAATAAAGTCAAATTAATTCTAGTCAGAATGAAATGAGTCAAATTAATTCTAGTCAAAATATGTATCGTCAGCTGTTGGCGACAGCATATTATAATGCACCGCGGCAGTGCGACCCATACAGGGTACGTGATATTGAAAACAAGCAAGAAACAGTAACCTTGAACTCTACAGAATAAAGAAAGGCAAGTCAATAAACACTAACAACTTTAAACGAGTAAAAAGCTCTCGCCGTTTATTAAATTCCACCCACCGATGCCTTTCGCCTATCCAAAGGACATATCTTCGTGTTCTGGAAGTGACAAGATTCAAATCAGGGCATTATTTACCACTATAATAAAATAGCCACTGCTAAAGAAGGGAAGGGGGAGGGGAATGCAGCAGTGTGGGCAAAACGCTGACGCAGCTTTATATAAACAATGCATTGTGGGAAATAATTTTTAGAATGCAGGAATTCGTCAGTTTTGTTTCTTTGCCAGTTTTTGGCCTGAAAGTCGGTCCGTTTATCATAGCCGATAAAAAAAATATTATCACAAAGGACTTAAAACACGTCACAAACAGATGTGCCCTTTTGTCACGAGGGATACTGCAGATCGATAAGCTTACGGAGTCCGTTTAATCGCTACTTTCAGAAGTGGAAAATATGATTACATATACTCCACCGAGATGAGCGCAAGTTTCCGAGAACAAGACAATACATTAAACATCGCTAATCAGAACCATCCTTGAACGAAAGATTAAATCATTTCGTTTTTTTTTTTTTTTTAGAAGGTCAACAAAAAACGAAGTAAAGGGTTTGACATTTGCGGTAATATGCTTTATTTTGCCTACTGTCAATAATGATGGCGTGTCGTGGAGTTGGGAAAGAATATTTTCGGTTCTCTTCTCCCTCTAAACTAAGTGGAAAATTCTATCAGAGCGATAATTACGCCAGCGTCCTCATCTGTCTAATACAAAAGCAATTCTTCCCTCGATAGAGAAAAAAACCTTAGACGTATGGAGTTAATTCACTTTTTTTTGCTCTGGATATTGACTAATTACTGGTAATTGTTTTATTAATGTTCGGAGGGGGATTTTACCATTAGATGTGTGGAAGCAATGAAAACGGCATTTGACTGTGGTCCCTGTCTCGTCCGTGAGAGTTTCAAAGTTCCGTATGAAATTCGCGCTAATAAATTAAAAAATGCACGATTTTTTCCCTCCAGAATCCAACGTTCGTGAGTTATGCAAATTACCCAGCTCAAATACTTTTTTTTTATTTCTAGTAGTGCTCAGTTTTAATGATCTTTGGTTAGAAAAGGTGTCAAAAGTCCATTACATATTGAATGTTAGAGATCTTCTGTGTTTTTATCGATGATTCGAATTGCTGTTTGTCCCCCTAAATGAATTGGAAACAGCACGTTCCCTATATACGTAGTCAAAATATCAGCGATGGAAAATGATGCAAGAAAGAAAGAAATCTTATACAGCATCAACCTAAAAAAGAAAACTATCTTCATCACTTGTCCATCCTCTCTAACAATTTGTCCATTTTTTAAAAATTTATTCAAACTATTCACTTCCACAACACCAGATGGAATTCTGTTCCAATATCACTTACTCTCTGGCTGAAAACAAATTTCCGCTCATCTATCCAGCAGTCTTCCTTTTTAAATTTAAATTTGTGTCTCCTCATGTGCGTTGTCTGAACAAGAGGGACAACCTCGCATTTAGTTTACTAAATCTTCTTAAAGCTTTAAAACACTTCAGTCAAGTCTGGTGAAAGGTAGCTAGTTTCCAAGCGCTGCAATTTGCAGAATTGAAGTCATTCTTGGTAAGATTACCTTACCCTACCCTACCGTATTGTGTACCTGACTAATCTTGTGACTTTTCTCTGCACCCTTCCCAAGAGATCTACATCCTTCCTAAAATGAGGCCTCCACACCTATATGCAACTGAAGATGTGGCCTGACCATTGCCTCCTTCTCCTTGCTGGCAAAATTTCTGTATATCATTAGAAGAGCTCCATGAGCTGTCCTGGCAGCCTGTCTCCACTGCTCATAGAACTTCATATCTGGCTTCTCAATTACCCGCAGGTCTTTTTCATTTCCACTATGCTGAGTGTAGTACCACACAGCTGGTACGCTAATCTGTGATTACTCATATGCAGTACATTGCATTTTTCAGTAATCAATTTGCCAAACTTTGTATCATCAACAAACTTAGATGTTGAGCCTCATATGCCTTCATCAATATCGTTAATAAATACTGAAAATAGTAAGGGCCCCACCACAGAAAGCTGATGGATTCCACTAACAACATTAGTCCAAGAAGAGCAGGGTCCGTTAATAACCATTCTCTGCCTTCTGCCACTCAGCCATCCCTTTGTCCATAATGAACAGTATCAGAAACCTTTCTGAAATCCAAGCACATGATGTCCAAATTATTTTTTTGCATCCAGTTGCTTTCTTACGTAGCATCCAATCAGACTGGTCAGAGAAGATCGTCCCTTAACAAATCCATTCTCAGACTACAGTATAATTGCATTCCTGTCTAGATGGTCCTGTATTACTTCTTTAACCAATGATTCCATTATTTTCCCTGGAACAGAAATCAATTTGGAATTATCATTTCGTATCGTCATCCGATGGTTCCACTGAAAAGAATTTAAAAATCCTCACTTGTCGCATTAAATTTTGAATTTCACCGTGTAATACGAAGAAAGAAAGAAAGAAGGATTGTGTGTGTGTCTTTATTAATAAATAAATTGTTTCTAAATTTCAGAAAATCCTTTGTCAGCTGTGAAGTCTTTATAATCCTTAAAGACCTTTAGAAGTAGTATACCGAAAGAGACGAGAAGTCATTATGAAAGGTGCCAAGTCGGCTGTTTGTCGCACTAAGGAAATTTAAGAAATATGAGGCGCATTCTTAGCACCTAGAAAGTGCAGGCAAGTTGCTGTAAGTCTAAGCGAATCGGTCCATTAGAAAGTAAATTGTGCTGCGTTAGCTCTCTCTCTGCTTGCAAACAATGGTTGGAGTCATTATTAGCACAGCTGTAAGGGCCGGGTACAAAATTGCTTCCAAGTACGGATCACGTGAGTTTGCACGTATTGGATGTTTTTCTCGCTAATAGAATTTGAAACGCAATAATCTGTTATCATCTGAATCGATTTGAAATTAAATCTCCGACCGAAATCGAAGTTTTCACTTTAACGTCTTCAAAGAGAAGCTTGCTAACGTTGATGGCTTCAATCCTGTTTTCTTCATCCACGAAAGATATCTTTATTTACACTCGTGGAATCTCCAAGCGCAGAAATTGGGACTGTTGTATGTCGGTGGGGCTTCGAAAAGTAGGCAGATGAGGTTAGAGTTACCTAAGCCAACTAGATACGACATAAACTGTATCCTTGTCGATCAAATGATCATACCTCCTTCATCCTAGAGGTCTTTGTGATAAAATATCCGTCTCTGCAAGGATCTCAGTTCACTCCAAAGATTATGTACAGTCCATATGAAGTATAACAAATGGATTTTAAAGCTTTCTAGAGAGAAGGAGAGTTGGCAAGGCGCCAAACATGACTGGCAAAATCGTCGAAGTTTTTAACTGACGCCCGCCCTAGAAATGTGTGCCACCGAAAACATTTCAAACAGCCAGAGGAGAGATAGTTTGGGTAATTTCAAGCATTTGACCAACCATTTCAAAACTCCAGTCACACACGAAGTTAGGCTCAAATTAATTAAGTATAAATCTATCGTGTGCGCTTGTTTTATTCTATTCAAACAAAGCCTGGTGATGTCGGTAGATCATTTTTCAACAGACACCTAGATTGAAGACTTTTTAGGTCAACAGTTTTCTAGCAAAACATGTGGCTTTATTAAAAAAAAAATTAGTAAGGACATCTTTTGTCTTACTAATATTGGTGCTAATAGATTCTTGGGGATGGCCACAGAGTCTTTTCTATACTCAACAGGAAATAAATTTCAGCAGGTTCTTTAGGATCGCCGAAATTTTAATATTTTGCATATCTTCCCTCGTGTACGCTGTTAGTTACTTTGCCATTTTCGAACACGTTGCCAAACGCGCAAAAAGATTTAATCTGTGATTTAATGTACGCATAAACATGCACTTAACCGATACTTTTCACAAATAGTTCGTTCGGCCAGCTCTTTTTGTAATAAGAGAAATGAAATGTGCCTTAAATATCCCTTCTCATAACAGTTTAGAGAAGAGATTATTACGTTTACCCATCCTTTAATTAGAAGATACATTAGCAGAAAGAAGAAATTGGATTGACAAAAAGAATTAGGCCTTTCAACACGCTGGTTGGACACCAGAGGACTAGAAATGAGTGCGCTCGTCGGATGAGTTCCAATACCTAATGCAACACGCGACAGACTGCGTGGCGCAAGCAACACGAGTCCATGGACCCATCGTACATGGTGCTCACTATCCAGGTGGCGATGATTGTTTAATGTGGGACATGTTTTGCTGGCATGACCTAGGACTTTGGTGCGTATGGACCAACTTCTCACTGGTGAGGTCTTCTGGCAGCTCTTAGGAGACCACGTGCAGCCTGCCACGTTGCATTTTTTCCAGGACAGAAACGAGATCTTCCAAGACGATAATGCGCCATGTCATCGAGCCAGTGTTGATATCACTCATCTTGATTGGCCTTCAAATTCGCAGGTGTTCAACTGAATTGAAGGCAGGCAGCATAGCTGCAGATTCTTATGGATGTCTTCAGACATCTAGTGGAGTGAATTAGGTAGTATTAGGTAGGTGGTCATAATTCTGTCATCGCTGTGTATATATTTGATCGACAAGAGACGATTCACGGGCAGAGTTAAATAGAGAGAGAAAAGTATATATGAAAAGAAGACAAATGAAACATAAATACAGGCGATAGATAGAGAAAACAAAGGAGCAATATATAAATACGTAGGGATAGCAATATAGCGATAGATAGAAAGACAGAAATTCGGAAAGGGAAAGAGACAACAGCATGGAAGCAGTGCCGAGATTTATAGTTGATAAACGGGCTTAAGTGGCTTCGGTGTGAGAAAGATGCACGTGTGGATCGTCCACCGGTAAGGTAAGGTGAGCGGTAAGTGGGAAATTGTAGTGTGCGAGTGCCACAGATTTTCGAAATCTAACAAAGAGTGCGCTGCTGAATGCAGTTGGATACTTTCTAATACGAGCAACAAAGTCATTTATCACGGATCGAACCGGAGAGGGCTTTTCATCGAATCAGTCTCGTAAACCAGATATTTATTGCAGGAAACATCTCCAGGGGAAGAATGCCATCTTCGGATGTATTTGTCTGAAATGCTTCTGGTATTCCAAAGAGTTGTTTGTTTTTCCTTGTCCGTCTGCGTTTCTGTTTCCATGGCAGTTTTCTCATCTCTCTCTCTAATTATTTCTCTTTCTCCGTGTGTCTAATATACGAATAGCGCGGCGATCTCATAAGGCATGTATGAAATCTGTCTGGAGAAGAGACAGCCTCGTGTGGTAATCTGGTAGTTTGTTAGTCGGGCAAATCACTGTCTGGCTCTCTCGACTGCATCGAGGATGAAGTATTAAAATTTTTTAAGAGAGTCTGTAGCATTCATTAGACTGTGAGGAAAGCGATACCTGGTTAGTGCGCGTGCGTAAATGGATTTTGTTTGGATGATTCTATTGCGAGTAACTCGTGTATCAAAATAATAATAATAATAATAATAAATATTAAATCTCGCGGTGTCCAATTCAATTACTTCTCGTTCTGAAATATGGTCGAATCGAGGATGAACAGCAATCCGAGACCAGTTTTCTTAACCGACAGCGTCCGCGGCATTTCAAAGAGCTCCGAGGGCGTGCTAAAGATCAATAAACTACTGGTCTTTCCTAATAAGTGTCACTTCTCCGTATGTGTGATTTATATTACGATTCGATGCGGGGAAACGTTTTACAAGGGACGATAGCAGTTTTATTGGCTATCGTATACGATAACGTTACATTAGACGCTTTCAAGCCCTTCTGGACAGGGCGAATTTGTCTCATTCAAGTGCAACTGCTCTGTGAAGCACCCATAAAGGCAAATCCATCACCCCGAGAAGGGATGCGGTGGACGCACCTAAAGGTTAGTTCGGGGCCATCACTTCAGCCTATGCAGCCCCGCGACTACAACACAAATCATTCAGCCCGTCAGTGCCACTTCTCCGCTGCGTCCGACAAAACCCAGCTGCAACATTAACACCATCCCTTCGTGGCGTTCTGTTCTGTCTTAATTCCATTTTCAGTCTTCCTAACAGATCTGCTTGATTAAGTACCAACCTCTCTCTCCTCCCTTTATTTCTTCTTCATTCTCACTCCTTTAATTTTTCCCTTTATTTGTCCTTTCTCTATTTCGTATTCTTTCCCATTATTCCCCCTTTATTTCTTCTTTCTTTTTCTCTGTCCCTTTATTTCTCTCTATCGGTTCCATTTCTCGCATGCGTGACACACACGCACAATCCCCTGGGATCTGACTACTTGCTGTGCTACGTACAGACAAGTGACACAGTGTGTGTGTGTGTGGGGTCACTTGTCCGTACCAAGCTCTATCGCGTGGGGATTGTGTGCAATCCCCCCCCCCCGCGATCTGACTATCGCACACGTGCCGGTGCAAGTGTCACGGACACTGCCACCTGCTGGGGTGTTCGCGCACAGGTGTTTAGTGTTTAAAGGATACGATGGGTGGTTTCAGCAATCAGAAGACGTTCAGCTAAAGCAGTCCTGTTCTGTAGAAAGTTTGTTGCTTCGAGTGGGAGGTGAAAGGGATCTTGCAGTCCAACAAACGGGTCACAGTCGATCAAATGACAGCGCGATACAACGCAAAGGAGTCTTGCGCAAAGGAGTATATTGGACCCTGTTATCGACGCGACTACGCTCACTCTTGTGGAACGCTTTTGGGACCTCGTGGAGTCCATAAAGCAGCCACGGGTAAAACGGGCATAGACACACCGACACTGGACATCCAACGAGCAGAAAAATCGCTTGGTCTGACGAATCACTTCTTCAAATCGTGATAGGATCTGACACAATTTATCGGACTCACTATGGTGCTGTGGGAGTGCTTTTGTGGCTTGTTAAGACCCCTAATAGCGGTGAATCGCCGTTTGAATGCTGCAGCTTACCTGAACATTTTTCCGACTGCATTCCTTCCTGCTCACTGTTTATCCATATTGTAACAGCCACTTGCAGTAGGATGTCACAAATCCTTCGGGAATCGTTCCAGGAGCTTTGGGCTAACTTACGATAGATCATCATCCTGCGCAGTAAAGATCTCAATCCGATTTGCTATCTGTGGGATGAGGTGAAACGAGCTGTTCGTGGTAGGGATTTTCCGCTTTAAAATATGAAGCAAATGAGCATTACGGACTAAAATCCCCGTGGAAGCTTTTGGAACTTTGCGGAGTCCATAACCTGAGAAATTGGGACTATCCTGAGAGATATAGGAAATGCTGCTTGCTATTAGTTTGGTGCACCTAATAAATTGGCCACTTATGGTATATATGTCTTTGTTCTCCATTTCTTTCTCCTTCCTTCCTTCCTTCCTTTTCTTTCTATTGTCATTCTTTTCATACCTTATCTCTCTCCCTTTCTGTCTATTTCTCTTTCTTTCATTCTCCTCTATCTCTCTCTATTTTGCTCTTTCTCTCTTTTATTTATCTTCTCTCTTTCTCTCTTTTATTTCCCTTCTCTCTCTCTCTTCTTTTCTTTCTTTCTTGTTGTCCTTTCTTTTTTGTTCTCTTTCTCTCCTCTGTTCTCCTTTTTGTCCTCTTTCTTTCTCTTTCGCTCTATATCTCTTTATTTATTCTGTGTGTAGTGTATATTAGCAAATATATCGGTAAAACTTCCTGCTGACGATTTCTAATGCTATTGTTTAATTAGCAATTTACGTTTAATTAGTATTGCGAGATCACTATATGTAGTTGTACAATCTTACTAGAATGCTACTGTGTCCTCAATGTTATGTACCCAAGTACCACCAACCAGCCAGTAATCGATTAATTACTGGTTGGTTGGTTGGTTGGTTGGTGAAACTTGGGTATAAAATTCTAGTAAAATTGCACAAATCCATATATATATATATATATATATATATATATATTATTTTTTCCCCCATATCACAGCCTATATACTACAGGTTCTTTCTTCACGGATGATTAACTACTACGAAACATTGGACCACTATAAATGAGTGGGTCTAATGCACATATCAAGCCTTATATCTTAACACTGACAACAACATGGCACAGATAAGCCGATTGAAGCCCACACAGTGGTATGTTGTATCCTGTGTTATCGCACAGAATTGAAGAAATGGTCCCCATAAGCATAATATTACTTTGTTCTTGAGCAAACCGTATCTGGCAGAGTCTGTCCGATATCATGCCGTAATGGAGAATGTAACTCACGCTGCCTACACAATGCAAACGCTACTGTTGTCGTCACACGGGCGAATGCATGAGCAAATTTGGCCACCTGGTTCCAAGAATGCCCAACCACACGCTTACTATTGTGAGATGACCCGTGATAATGAAGAGAAAGTGTTCATAAAGCTGTCCCAGAAGAACGATAGGGAATTTTTGCCGTCTGCCTAAGTAATAAAAAAAGGCAGTCATCGTTCCCAGAGTTCTAATCGTGAATGCAATTTAACTGATTCCACCACCAAACAATATTCTATTAAGGAGAGAGGAGCAATGTCATTCTAGGACATATTTCGAAACGAATTAATTACCAGAAAAGAAAGAAAGAAAAACAATTTGTCTTGTTTGTTAGTTCGTTATAGCCTAGCAGGGACTAAAATTTTAATGGCACTGTTTCATCCCTGGTGGCTTACACAGAAAGAGTAATTAGTTTTGCTTCTTGTTAAAACAGAGAAAGGATTTATTCATTCACAGACACGCCAAGGTCTCTGTGGTGAGCAATATTTACTTCGAATGAATAATTTAAGTAACTCATAAGATGACTGAAGTGCAGGAAGTTTTCGGGAGCTCTGTTGGGGGGTTTGTGATTCTTCGCTGGTTTTTCCAGCATATCCATGAATGTGTCATAACTCGGCGGTCATATCTCTTAGCGGGGGTGCACACCGACCTATCGATTTCGCAACCCGACGTGTTTCTCCTGACACTGTATTTGCATTTTAAATCATCTCATATCCATTTGTAGACACTGAGATGAGTCTCTATTTTATCGGAATAAGAATCACGTGTTGCTTGAACGTCAGAGCACGTAAATATCGACATACAAAGATGGAAAGAGAAATATATTTTTAAAAAATGTGTTGCAATTTTTAAATATTTCAAAATCTACAGGTTTTAAATGGTGCGCTTCAAATGTATTTTAAAGTGTAGATTAGCATGTTATAACATGTTTCTTCGGGAAATATGTCCGAACTGGAACTGGAATATAAAAGAGAGCATTGTCAACTTTTATGAATTAAAAATGAGTGATTGTTTTATAGAACAAAGAATTAATAGGGAATTTTATGGAGCGGATCCTGTACCATGTCAATCGGCCAGCTTCTGACGTTGTTTCTGTAAGACAATATTTTAGAAAAATAAAACAAAGAGATCATGTAGCTGATCGCTTTTCTATTTGACGAATAAAGTGGGTGAGCACATTGTTGAGCGCATCCGCCTTATTCATCAGATTTGGCTCCTTACGACTTCTTACTCTTTCCTAAGTTGGAAAACTCAAAGAAATAAAAAAAAATTTTTATTTTTCAGCGCTGATGGCATTAAAAAGAATATTAGTTTACATTTGTGCTCTATTGTTCAGACTGTGTTTGTAACATGAACTTTTTGGCTGCGTCTTCAGATGTCATCGAGCGAATGGAGGCCTAACAATGAGTAATAATTGACTTCGGATAATCGCATTACTTGGCAATTTCGTCACTCACGTGATCACCATTATTATTTTTTAATTTGCTCGACTGTTGCAGATGGAAATGGAAGCGTCGTATATCGATCTTCCAGCTTCCGGTAATTGTTTCTTACAAACACAAAGAAACTCAATGAGGAAGCACGTTACACATCATTCTCCTGTCATCTAGCCTTTTTTTCCCCGAGGCAGAAGACCCCTCCCCCCAATAATGAACTCCCACTTTTTTTCCTCCTAGCCTCTACTCGCATATTAATTCTGATTTGACTGAAATAAGTCTTTCTAGAAGGCGAAATGTCTTGACGGAGAGGCATTCAAGTTTTCATTCCCTCCCTCCCCCTAAATCCCCTCCCCTTTCGGCGATTCAATCTGCATTCCACAAATCCGAACTTAATGATGACTACAGAAGCAGCCAAAGTTATCTATTAATGACAACACGTCGGGAGGAATCAGACGACTCTGCAAGCCTTTGACGCATTAGTCTACGACAAGCTGCTTAAGTGACCCATCCCTCTTCTCTCCCTGATTTCTCCCCCCACTCCCCATTTTGAATAAGAAGAGATTATGCACGTGCTGAAACAGTGCAAATGAGTGTCCATCGCTGGAATTCTGCTTATTATTTGGGGACACACAAAAGTAGCCGCATGAATTTCCAGTGTCCAATGGGCTGGATAATCTCCTGGCGCCTGAACGTATCAAAATGGTCTGAATGTAAAATACCCCCTCTTCTCCTATAAAAAAAAAAGGATTTATAATGTCTACAATTCACGTAAGATGGATTTGGGTATAGAACTCGGAACCCAACTCAGAATACATTAAGGCGAATAGAATGCAGCATTCTGCGGTAAGGCCGATCGGTCTGGTCACTAGAGAGAGATTTTTTTTTTTTTCTGTGCAGGACCCTTTTAGCATTACTCAGCTTGAAAATGTGATGTCTGTCTTCTACTGGGTCATCGGAGCTCTGCCTCCCCTCCTTTTGCCCCCAGTCTTTCGAATTGTTTTCCAGAGGTCCCTTTCCCCCCCCCCTGAACTGTGATTTTTTCTCCAATATACCCTCCACCCCAAGAGAACTAGCTTCAGAGAGGGATTTCTTTCATGTGACGGGAACAAATCCCTTATAGATCCCCACTTGTAGAAATTCCTGTCAAGGGAGCTAAAAGAAGTATTGCGGGCATTTCTCTGCAAAATGATATTTCGATTTTGAAGTGAGGTGGGCTATTCGTTGATCTAGAAACGCAGAAAGTGGCATTTACATCACTCTTGGTCCACACGAATGTAAACAATAGCCCGAAAGCAAATTTAAGGAGTAAAATTTTCATACTCACTCTAGCCAAAATGTCGCATTGGAACCGTGATTTAAATATTTATTATTGTTATGTAATATACGTACTTCTTAATAATAAATTAAAATATCTACTATATCTACGTCTCCCCCACCACCCATTTCATGCTACAGTAGTGTCAGTTTTTTCGTTTTCCCCAGAGGTTATTAGTTTTTAGCGATAAATCACTGACAGTTCTCCAAATGGAACAATTTAGAACTATCGATTATGCAGAACCGCGAACGGTAACTGGAAACAATATAACTAACGCTAATGCAAATTAAAGAGTGATACAATAAATCCTCGTTTAACGGACATCGATTTAATGGATCTAAGAAATATTGGGCAGTGTCCACTTGCCCAGACGTGTGTGTACTGGACCCGGTAACATAAGTAATCTACACTAGTGCTCAAAAAGCTAAGGAACAAACAAAAAGACGCAGATATAGTTCAGAATGCAAACAAAATATGAAAAAGACAAAAAAGAAGGGAACTGACACCTCAGAACTAATTAATAGCCTTGTTCTTAGCACGAGGATTCAATTTCGCCCCTGTACTGCTGCCCACGCCTTATTAAAATATGCAGTTACTCGAATGTATTATTTCCATGGATTATCGATGTGCAATTTTTGCCCTCTCCTGAACTCATTTGCATAACTTTTTAATTTCAGCCCAAAATTTGTCTAATCGTTGTACAATATCAAAACTTATTAAGACGAATATCTCACTAACGCTTTGTCAAAATCTAATCAAAATATTTTGGATTTGTTGATTTTTTGTTTGTTCCATAGTTTTTGAGAAACAGTGTATTTTAAGCAACAAAACTCAATAAAAAGCATCGCGGCAATAAAATATTGACACCACTTTAGTCTAAAGACGGCTTTCTAAGATTAGTAGAACGAACATGTTTGGTCACAAAGGCAAAAAAAAAAAAAGGAGAAAAAGATTAAGGAGATTTCTGAGGAAAGCCCAGAAGCTAAGCCTACTTTTCCAATGGATAAACAACGGGATATTGAAAGATAACAGTTAAGAACATTGAATGGGTCTGTGTTAGAGACAGAGGGCCACACACACAGAGACTAAAAATAGGAGCGATCGTTTTAACACAAACTTACGGCCAATAAAGGGTCAAACAAAAGAGCAACACGCGTCTGTGTTTAAGCATATTTCCTGTAGGTTTTCTGTTTTTGCAACAAGTGCTTCCATGAAGGGCAATTTCTTCGTGGGAGCGTTGCGAACACGGGATTGCTGGAACGCAAAGACTCGTTACGCAGTTTAATTCTGTAATTTCTCGTGGACACGCGGTAATGGAACTGCCTAGAAGCGAGACGGGTGTCAGAGATCAGGTGAAAAAAGGAAAAGGTAAAGCGACACGCGATATACCTCGTGGAGAAGTGATCCTAACCCTGGAAATGGGACTGGGCTGTGTGTCAGAGATACATCGAATGTGTGCCTTACAGAGAAGCTACCCTGTCGGGGGAATTGTCCGCTTATGGCTTAGCGATTGATAAAAATTGCCATCATTTGTCATTGGTGTGCAGTTTGCCAGCAGCGCACTCCTCAAACCACACAATGAATGCTGCAGGTTTTTCTACGAGACACTCCTTGTTGATTGTCTATTGATTCCCATCGGCAGTAAATGGTTCCCCGTGTAGGGGGATGCCATTTCTTTGTTACTATATTTATCAGCTTTGGAAACTGCTGTTAAGGAACTTCATCTTCCACATCAACATTCTCGGCGGTGTGGAAATGCCCCTGGCTTGACGGAGTACTACGGGAATATATGGCCGTTAGCTGCGTGCTGCCTAACTTCGCCTAACTTTCAACACCCAATCGTTATTCGTTTGGCAATTTTGCGAAGTCCCCAGAGCACAAAGTTACCCATCGCATTCGATTCCAATACTCGCATCTCTGAAAGCGACTTCACGCAACCAATGGGAAGATCTATTTGTCGCCAAGGTTTGAGTTCGCGCAGCAGTTTCCTCACTATCCCCCCCTCCACCCTACAACATCCCTCCCTCCCTCCCAAAGGCCATTTCGTAGGTCTTATGAAGAATCCCATACAGAAGACTGAAAATAACGTTGAGAAAAATGACCTCTGGTGTTTATGGACGTTTTCTGAAATAGATAAGATATTTCGCAGGGTTACAAACACAGTACGAGATCAGAAAATCGTATTTTGGAGCTACAAAGGTTTCTTGTTGAATTCTGAGCATTCTTTCTCTCTCTTCTCTGATAGGTCTGTTGATATCACATCTATGCTCATATGGGTGGCTGATTTTTTTTTACGTCTTTTCTGATTTGATACACAGACCGCGAAATTAATATATAAATGCGTGTTCTTGTTTATAAGGTTTTTTGTTGTTTGGTGCGTGTGTCCAAGAGAAGATTACTGTGACATTTTTACAAGCGTCTTGATGTTTGCTTATGACTGCGAGCTATATAATAACGAAGTCGAAGTTAAGAAATTACCGTGGTCGGAATACATCCTGTGATCTGATATCTTAACTAAGCTCGACACTGTTTTTAATAGAGTTTTTTGTCTTTTAGGAACATAATTATTGGGCCAGAGGATACGACCAGAATCGCTACTATGGTAATTAGTGCTGGAACATTTAAATTGGAAATTTTAGAGAGAGGCTTACAAAGGATGCGTTTAACGAGAAGCAGAGGATTTATTTCAGACAATTGTGACGGGGAGGGGGAACTGCATGACAGGGTGCACTGAATTATAACTGCATTTGGTTGGTCGATTCTGACAACCAATCAAAGAACTTTAGATGAAAAACAAAAGTCGGGTAGTTACGGGAACAATAGACAGATAAACAAGGCAAGCACTGGGTAGGTAAATAAACAATATACTGAAAATTAATAAAACAATTGCGAAAAATTGGAAAATCCAAATAAATTGTAAAAATTGAAAAAAATTTAGGCAAATTCTGAAAAACTCGAACAACATTTAATAAACAGGAAAACCTCGAACAAAATCCAAATAAACTGATAGAAACTCCAAGAAAATCCAAATAAATTTGGAAAACTGAACAAAATGCAGACAAATCTGGAAAAAAAATCAGCCAAAATCCAGGAAAATTAGGAAAACTCTGTCAAAATAAATTTGGAAAAACGCGAACAAAATGCAAATAAATCGAGAAAATTCGAACAAAATCCTCATAAATTGGGAAAACTTGACCAAAATGTACAGTAAGAAAACTCCATCAAAATGCAAAGTGGGAAATCTCGAGCAAAATCCAGATAAATTTGGGAAAACTCAAAATACAAATAAATTGTGAAACCTCCGCATAAATTGAGAAAATTCAAATAAATTTTGAAAACTGAACAAAATGCAGAAAAATCGAGGGAAAAAATCTACAAAAATCCAGGAAAATTAGAAAAACTTGACTAAAATCCAAATAAATTTGGAAAACTGGAAAAAATCCAGGAAGATTTGGAAAACTCGGCCAAAATAAAAGTAAATTTGGAAAAACTCGAACAAAATGCAAATAAATTGAGAAAATTCGAAAAAAATCCACGTAAATTGGGGAAACTTAACCATAATGCAAAGTGGGAAAAGCAAAATCCAGATAAACTGGAAAAAATTGAGAAAAATCTAGAGAATAATGGCCAGAATAAAAAAAGTGATTATAATATCACCAGCACAGAAAAAACAATAAGAAAACAAATAAATATGAAAAAAATTCACAAGAAAAAATACGCGTAAATAGATTTAACACTATTCACATGTATTTGAAGCATTTATGAGAAGGATAACAACCGTGAGACAATTGACCCTGGAAGAGAATTGAAAATGAAACAATAAATTGCTTAATAATAATATCGAGAAAAAACAATGATTATCAGAATGAAAGTTATTATTTTACAAGCAATAGACAATTAAAGGAATATAAAAATAGTTAATAAAGAAATAATGTATTAAAGAAACAGTCGGTAGTGAAGAATGGAAAATGAAAAACATGCTTTAAAAATAGATGAAATGATAGATAAAATAAGGCGAATAAAATCAATGGCGGCGAAAATAAAAAGAAGGAAAAATGGTGACTAACCGAACAATAGAAAAATGCGAACACTAAACTTCTTTTAAGTGAGGGCGTAGTTCTTAGTCTTCGAGCTTAATCTAACGATGCTGGACTTTAAAGGGTACGCTACAAGGGATGAAATTAATTTTGAAAATTACAACAAGCAAAAAACACACACAACTTATTCAAGGCCATAGGAGTGGAGTGAGCGAAAGTTTGCATTGACAAAAAAAAAAAAAAAAAAAAAAAAAAAGGAAAACGAATGATTCACGCGCTTGTATCTCCACCACCCCCTGCCATCAGCGAGGATCATTTTCACATGCACATCACTTAAGGATTGTGCACACACACACATACACTAATATTTCTGCTACACTAGTTTGGTCTGGCCATCTTAGGGGAGGAAGCTCTAATGCGAACGTGCGTGCATGCACACACACACACACACACACACACACACACACAGACGCACGCACGCCTAGATGACGGCAGAACAGAGTGCATTTAGGACCGGAATGATTCACTTATGTCCACCCCGGAAAATCAAGATGTTGGGAACACAGAGCGCTGAAGTTGGCTAACCGAGTCTAGTTCTGGTGTTGTTCCTGGTGAAACAACCGCTCGTTAGAGACGCCGAAGGTAAACAGCATGGCTTCTTGTTAGAGTAAAAGTCACTGAGCGCAGCTTTTTCACCTACAGCCTTCAGAGCAGAATTACTGCGCCGACATTGATCATTCCTCTGTTCGGTTAAGTAAAAACATCCTTGATTGCCGATACTCCCTTAACACTGTCCCCCCTGTGTGTCTTTCCTTGTACATATATATAAGTCACTTACGTCAATGTAGTGTTTGTATTTGCTATCCCCGTAGATACGCTTTCATCGGATAAACTGCTTAATTTAAAAGGACATAAATGGATGAGGGAAAAGAGGGGAGTTGCTTATCTGTTGAAACCAAAGTGTGTTCCGAATGCCCTTCAAATAGTAAAACCAGGAATCTGTAGCTGAAGTACGTATTTTATTGAAAAATGACAGAAAATTGACAATTCGTAAAATGGTTGAAGAGGTTGGCATTTCTTATGGCAGATGACAGATTATTTTAATTTAATTTGGGAATGACGCTCATTGCAGACTATTTGTAGCTAAAAAAGCATTCTCATATGTGCCTCCCAGTGATTTCTTCCGTTCCTAGTCTTAAAAGAAACTTTAAAAGAAAAACAGTTGAAAATAGTAACAACCAAATAAAAACAGGACGGATCACCTTTTGCGATTCGGAAAATGGAGTTTGAGAGGTGCTTCCAGGACTGGCAGAAACGGTGGAATAAGTGTGTACATGCTGAAGGAGTATACTTTGAAAGTACTGCTGTAAGGGATTATTAGCCTCCTAGCCCTGTACGTACTATATCTTCGTTTCAAGGATTTCGTCTCTCGATATTTTTTGATCAACTATCAATACAAGAAGAAAAGCAGGCTAAATTTGTAGATAAAACAGATATTACGTAGAAAATGTTTTGGGAGAAACCAAAAAGTGAAAAAGTAGCTCGAAAAGTTCGCATTTTAATTAAGATCTTGGATTTAAAATTTTCTTTTATATTAGCATTTTGTGAAGGATGTCAACAGATCAGACAGATTATAGGTCCTCGCTGCACGAGGACGTATGATCGTGCTTCTCGTGAAGGCGCAGTGTCGTTTGCCTTATAGGCTTGTCATTCCACGTGACCGATCATTATCTATTTCCTTTGCCTACGACAGAAGGCATGCGAATATCGGAACTCTGGCTTCCCTAATAATTTGGTACTGAAGTGTATATGATACACAGATCGAGGTACATATTGTCTGTTTTCGTTGCTCGTTTTCCCATTGTTGTTATGCTTTTATACGAATGGCTATGCAAATTAATTTTCTAAATGCCACGATGATTTCTCTGCCTATTGTCAGGAATGATTATCAGAAGTGGGGGTAATTATCTGTTTCTGTTTCTTTAAATGGAAATGCCATAACTGTCCCTTGCTGTTAGCATCAACCAATAACCCAATGTTGGCTGGGCTGTCACGCACATCAAACATTAAGTGAAAATAAACTTCTTTTGTCCCAAATATAAAGATCAAAGAAATAATCTCATCCAACATCCTTTATAGGTTCGGGGGCAAATCACTAAATTTACCTATAAATAGTGCAACATTTCTCCGCCAGGAAATCTTCTCTCATACACGCACTGACCATATGGCGTGCGTCACTTAATTGGTTATTATTCGTCTGACAGATTTCCCATTTCAAAAAAAAAAAAAAAAAAAAAATGAAGGAAACAATCCATGACAGTAATAGAATAACAAAATGAATTGGCTTTCATAATCGCTATGAACCCGAGTTAAAATTTTATGAACGTTGTTTTAAAAGATGCGTTGCCATGGATACTGTCATTTCAGTTGCTAGAAGCGTAATCTGTATGTTTTAATAAAGGGGAGTAGGCGGTTTTGTTTCTTTTTTTTTTCTCTTCTTCTTCTTTTGTCTGTAATGTTCTCGAAACCAAAGGTTGGGTCCGCGGGGAGTTGCTTAATTTCTTCCGAGATAATGAAGGAGTTCGCTAAGAAACGTTCTTTCTAGTAAGAAGAGTCCATAAAGAACAAGAGACTAAATAATTTAGGGTGGGTCGCGGTGTCAAGGTAAACAAGGATGAAAAACTTGTCCCCTAGTGCTATCGTAGAGCTGCAAAAACCCTTAATTTATTCTACGTTATGTACCTAAGCCCCTATAACAAATCCTTTGGTGAAAGGCAGTGTTCCCAAAAACTGCAAACTACCACAAAAGTTTCATTGAATTAAAAATTAAAAGATATCGTCCGCCTTAGGGGGACAACCCAGGAATTATTACGAACCACAGAAATGCATCACGGCGAGTAGGAGAACTTTCTTAATTCATCAAAAATACTGGTATAAACAGATTTGGGGCTTCAAACAATTACATTGCGCATTATTAAATTGTCCAGAGGGCGCTGTGTGACATGTAAATTTTGTTGGTTTGCATTTTTTGCAATAAAAAGTTCGAATTATTTTGCTAGCGACTATAAAGAAAATCGAATGTCGATATTTGCGCACGCGTGAAGGAAGATTTTGGTGTCGAGCATGCGTGAATTTGATTGAGCATGCGTGAAGGAAGATTTTGAATTAAAAATCTCAAAGATACTTCTATGAATGCTAAATGAGTTCGATTTATGTGTTCCTAGAGCAATTACTTTCACTCCCCCCCAAGAGATACCACAGCTGATCACGTGATTCATATCTTATTAAGGACTAAACAGCTTTATGTCGCAAAAACCGTCAGCGTCGGATTATCCGGGCTTTCTTGTGTACGCGATGGTCAGTAATGCCGAAGAATTAGCTCCCACCAATCTTTATCCACGTATAAACAGCCGCCGGTTCGCACATCGTAGCTAACCATGGGAAGGTTACATCCTTTGTTTTGACACTCGCCCGTTCCAGCACAGTAATTATCATGTCTTTCGCTGTTGGTCGTGTCGCATCATAGCCGAAGCGTCTCAGCGGAATAGTAGGTCCTCAAGCTCCGGCAGAGGTTCCCGCTACAACCATCCCTCCCTTCTTTCATTCTTTCTCTCATAATGATAGCTTTAGCCGCGCATATTTTCTGTACGTTCTTCTTCTTTTCAATTGGGTTTGTCTCGAAAGAGAAGGCGCCACGTGCGACGGGCCTTTACACCCGCTAATCTAAGCAATTCTCTCCCGTAAGGGGTAAATAAACAACGTGGATGGTCTGCACGACTTTCCCGCCCTCTCTCTCTGTCTATCCTATCTCTTCGTATACACCCCCATCCATATAGTACATCGATAAGTAGATGGGAAAGAAAGCTTACCAACACAGCTGTTTTCTTTGCCTCCTGCAGATCAAGGTATAGACTAAAGGACCCTGACCGTTCAGGCAAATAAAAAAATTAAACTCAACCTTTATAAAATAGGTTAGGAGAACTTGTAAGTCACAAGCAACTTATATGAATATGTCAGATTGATTAAATAAATACACAGAGAGGTTATCATAAAAGTCCCTTTGCATAAGCAGATAGGTAGATTTTTGTATTGTAGAGAATCTCAAGAGCAGATACAATAAATCACTTCGGAGGAGAGATAAATAACCCCAAAGAGAACCGGAAGGAGTTAATTGATTAGACTGTTGTTGAATATTACTTTGGTCAGATGAGATGACAAAATACTAAAGGCCTTTTATAATGAATTCTTTGCTAAATTATACGGAAAAGGGACTCATTAAAACAATTTTCTTTAGTTAAAATACTGACGGGTTGGGGAGAGGGGAGGAGGCGAGACCGCGCTTGAAGAGGAGATCTGCTACTGCAGTTGATGCTGTGTTTTGGCCCAATTAAAAGACAGCGAAGGAAGATCCATCCAGATCTCATCTGCTCACTAATGCACTGATTGCTTAACTTCCGTTTGCTTGGCTACAGTATCTTCTCTCATTAGCATAAAAGTGTTTTTTTTGGGGGGTGGAAAGGAAAGTGAGGGGCGGAACTTGAAGTTACGGACAATATTTATAAGCCAATTTAAATTGCTGATTAAAGAAAGAGTTTTCATTTGCTTAAATATGCATCTTCATTCTCCGGAGAGAGAGAGAGAGAGAGAGAGAGAGAGAGAGAGAGAGAGAGAGAGAGAGAGCAGTATGCGTTCCTTGTGTTTGTGTGGATGCGAAAGTATTTCTGCTTTATTTTCCTAATGAGACCTTTTCATTGCAATTTCACTTCGGACACATATTTTTTTAAATGACTTGGCAAATAAAGGCTTCCATCGAACAAAATGAATTCGAAAAGGTGGATGAAAATCTTTTAAAAATACAGTAACTCTGTTGATGACAATCAATGGCTAACAATTGTTTCCCTTAGACGTATGATTTTTGCACGCTGGTGGACCATCGTCTGGTCGGTCTTGTATTGTTGAGCAGTATCCATGGTAACGGATATTTCTCGGCTATGCTCGGGTCATTAACGCATAGTTACGCGTTATAATCGCTTTTATTATGGAACAGGTTGGACAGTTTCTGAAAATTTTATTAATAATTTAGTAGCTGATTTCGGGGCCACAATTAGGGGGAGGATTTCTATGCTAAACGCTGATATAGTGCAAGGTCGTGGTTGAGAGCCACGCAAAAAAAAAAAAAAAAAAAAAAAAATAGAAATGTTGAGTGTACAGTACTACGTTCTCGAGTGTAGCATTAATTGCAATCGCGTGACCTTGTTAGACGGACGTTCCTGAAGATGGAGTGAAGCCTTCTCCATGCCTTCGGTGTGTGTGAGAGAGTGTTCGTTGGTCCCACGAGAACGCGATAGTGGAGTGCAAAGTTGGCCACGCCACTGGACGTTGGGAAAGCAGCAACAATTAGCAGTAGTCTGGCTGGCAGCCCTAATGATTGGCGAATCTACGGAGACCAGCCTTTCTGGAAGCATTCCGACTGCCCTTCCACGCCAGCCAGGATCTTCTCGTGAAGAAAAAAAAAAAAAAAAAACAGGCATCCATTCGCCAAAGACGCTTTTATTTGCTGCCAATGGCAACCAACTATTTTAAATAAAAGGGGGAGAGAGGGAATAGACGAAAAGTGAAAAGGATTATTAAAGGGGAAAGAGAATATGAGAGAAACAAATACCGAACAAGGGAGAGGGAGAATTAAAAAAAAAAAAAAAGCAAATATAGAATGAATGAGAGAATTAATCAGACAGAGAGCGTGAGAGACTGAGAAAGAAAGAGCTTGAGAGATTGAAAAAAAGAGAGAAATAAAGAATTTGACGAACAAAAAGTGAGAAAGAAAGAAAGAAAGAGTTCGTGTGTGTGTGTGTAAGACTCTCTCTCTCTCTCTCTTTCTCTCTCTCTCTCTCGGCGCCTCCGTAGCCAGGAGCAGCAGTGCGTAGCACATGCTTCTTGATTAGACCGGGGTTCGAGCCCGTCACCACCGGATGCGGAAAGGTCAAGGGAATGACCACCGCATATTCCCGGAGCAATATGGCCTTAGTTGCTAATGCTCCTAAAAACCAAATAACAAACAACTCTCTCTCTTTCTCTCTCTCAGAGAGAGAGAAAAAGACAGGAAAAGAATCAGAAAAATGCAAGTGAGAGAACTGGGAATATCAGGGATAAGGGAAGAGAGAGAAAGAAAGGAATAAGAGAGAGAGAGAAGAAGAAGAAGAAGAAAAAAGTGGAGAGAGAGAGTGAGAAAAAGAATTTGAGAGACAGAAAAGAAAGAAACAAAGTAAGTTTAGAGACGGAAAATCGAGAGAAACAGAGAGAAATAAAACTTCACAGATTGAAAAGGGAAAAAAGGAAGAAAGAGGTTGAGCGAAGAGAAAAGAAAGAAATAGCTTGAGAGAGAGAGAGAGAGTAGGAAAATATGAGATTGAGAAAGAGACACACTGAGAGAGAAACAAGCAAACAAACAACTGAGAGAGAAAGAAAAAAAAGAGCTTGAGAGTGTGTGTGAGAGAGAGAGAGACAGGGATAAATCAAAGTAGGTAAGGGAGAGGAGGCAAAGAAAAGGAGCGAAAGTGACACAATGTTACAGCAATGTCACGGGTCATTTCTGTGTTCGCAGGGGCGCATAAAAAGCGGGGAGGACTCAATAAATGGGACCATTACTCATGTAACGTGTAACCTAAGATGCAAAGGTCATTGCTTACCGACGTGAGGACGATCAGCAACGATGACGTCCTCTTCCTGTTGACACAGCTTTGCAGTCGTTCGTGACCCACTGCAAAACACAAAAAAGCGCCCATTAGTATATTCATCCGGGCAACAAGGTCGGTTGCAATGACGACGCTGCCAGATCCTGTTACCTTCCCAGAATGCACCTCCCATTTAACGGTGACACCGCCTTGTTGTCACTTCTACGAAACGACCTGCAAATGCTCGATAAACTCCTAATGACCACCATTAGGAAATTCCGTGCACTGGCCTCCACTTCAAGGGTTGTCCGCCTTGCATTCCCCGCTTTCTTTTCTCTTCTCTCAACTCGTCCTACACGGCCTCGCTTTTAACGCATTTGTTGGTTTTGTTGTCAGCCATCGAGGAACCCACTGACCACTCCTGCCTGCAAACTTGCACTGCACCCCCCCTCCTCTTTCTCTATCCCGTCCTTCTTTTGTACGCCTGAAGTTTCTCTTTACTTACTTCTAATACGCTCTGTAAGCATTAGTACAATTAATTCGTCCACTTTCTATCACGTGCATAATAGCTTACATACATGATCCATATAGCTCACATACTGCAATTAAATCAGCTTAATTCGTATTTGTTTACAATTTCTCAAAATTTATTATAAATTTCATTGAAGCCTTATTGTTACTTTCAATTATTGAAATATTTTTCCAAGTAATGTAAAGTTATTAAAAATATCTTCAATTATTTTAATGCACTTCTTAATATTATTAATGAATTGAATATAAATTTTATAACGAAATGAACTTCGGAATATTTTCTTTTATTTTTAGCGAATGGGATTAAAATATGGAAGTCAAGCTTCAAACATAATCTCGAACCGTGTGATATCATGGGGACTGACCAATAAGACTTTTAGACAGTGACACCTAGCGGAAAATTGCAAAATCATAGAAAAGTGTCGCAAAAATCATAATTATATAAACGTCAACATGAGGGAGGAAGCAATAATTGTAATATTCGCAGTTTACACATTTTTTTACGAAACTGTGCGCAAAATGGCATTAAGCAAATTACTGGAGGTATTTCGAAATGCATTTTTAAGAGTTACTTTAATTAAAAACCAACGAAAATGTTTCTGGAGATATCATGACCAGGTGAATTCCAGCTCCGATGCCATTATTCTACTGAAGTGTTTTTCGTCTTTTCATTCTTTTTTTCCGGGAGAATTAGCGGTATCACTTAGCAGCTCACCTACACCAGTGGTGCTGACGCTACAAAATTTTCGTGTGTCGACAGCAGTAGCTGCTGTTGTGATGATGTAATAATTTTTAACGGCACTTGTTATCCCTCCCTGGGGATGCACTAAGTAGACAGAACCAGTGCTGCCACATTGTTTACAGCGGTCGTTTGAAGAAACCATTATCTGCAATCTTGTTCGTTTAATAACCTTGGTAAATAGTGCAATTGCAAAAATATTATCCCAATTATACAGCCACAGAGGTCTTCGCTCGTGGGCTAATGCGTTGGTCTTAAAATAAGCGGACTGTGATAATAATTATATACACCGCAAATCTGTCACAAACAACATGCTGGCAATCAATAGATGAAACCTGACCTAGGTAAATGTTCTTTCTTCATGGCCCACCAGGGAAAAATAAACTTTTGAAGAAAAGTAAAGTCTTCAGAACATCATTGCCCAACAAAATTTATTCCAATCCCTGTACAGCTACAATTTATTAAGGAAGAGAAGATCAGCCCTAAAAGGGATGGAAAAAGAAATAAGTAGAGATTATATTAAGGAATGAGGGAGCTAACAACACCCTCTAGCGTGGAAAAGGTGTATTTTTAAATTGTCTTTGGTTATCTGTAAACAGCAACAACTACTCCTGATAGAGAGAAATTACTCCGTTGCTAGGCAACGTCTGATAATAAATTTTTATGTTAGGGAACGTTTTCTCGAGTGGTTAGTTGGAAATTTATGTTTATTTTTTCTACTTATGATTGTTTAAGTTAATAGTTTTTTTTTAAATTTACATAAACATTTAATAATTGCCACTAATAAAGAATCCCGATTATTCTGCATTAATCATCGAAAGATGAAAATTGCTTTCAAATTTTAAAATTTTTAATGGATATTTTAAGAAAGCTTAAAAATTAATCGAAGTTTCTTGTTTCTAAACACGAGGTAGAACTAAAGCGAACACAAAAGTGCCAAGAACGGAATTTGTGTTATCTTAGGTTAACGTCTTGCATAAGGAAATGCGATAAAAGTAAGATTACAGAAAATTCTTAGTTGTGTGCCTTGGGTCAATCCACAGGCTATTTACAGGAATATTAATAATCTATCACTTCTTCCTCAAGCGTCCCGTGTACTACTATAGATAGGAAAACATTTTAGAGAACTTTTTTATGGCGTGGTCACTTTTTATAATACTTTTATGAACTAATATTCTTAACGCTATCTCAAACACACGAAATAATCTGTAGTCTTGCAGCAGTCCGCACGTGTGCCTTATTGTTCCAGATCCTTCATTGATTACTCACGTTTTTTCACCTAAGCTTGTAAATCATCGGACCTTGTACTATGACATCTCCTGAGTTTCTTTTCTTTCTAATTAAGAAGTCATTTACGGACAGTGATGTTTACTTTTGAGAAATTTCGCGGACAGAAATGCGTCGGTTGTTCAGAATAAACTTCCAAGCTTTGTTAATGTTCGCGCGATTGGTTTGTTATTATTACTACGTTAGTTTATCTTCGATATAATTATGATTTATTCTGGTAATGTTTATTTTTTTATTCTTTTTAGTGCAGAAGACACATCCGTGGTAATTGATACTTTCTTTTTCGCTATAACCATCCGATCTTAGTATGGCAGAGAAATAGCGATCTAACGTTGAAAGAAACAAATTGCTATTGAGGTGTTTTCCTTCCTGCAGAAATTTTAAACAATCTTCCAAAGCTTCTCACGTGCAACAACACTTATTTTCGGGTGGCATTCAGCCCATACAAAAAAAAAAAAAAAAAAAAAAAAACCCTTCTACCGATATTCTTCGCACGTGCAGGGACTTATAAGACAATATTTGGCAAAATGATTTTTTTTTCTTTAGTTTTCGGTATTGAAAATGAAAAATTTGAAACTTCTATCTTCAGTTTCCCTTGATAAACAGAAGCGAAGATGGCTATTTGACTATGAAATAGAAAACTTTCCCTATTATTCAGGGAATAAAAAATGAAGGAAAGAAAAAGAAAACGAAAATAAAACAGTTCTAGAAATTATAGATTGCTTACTCTGTTGTAATCGTAGTAAAGATGAAATGTCAGGCTATGAATAAGAAATTCCTGTTGTTAACCCTTCCAAACAACAGTGCACTGTTGTTAAGATCAGAAACGATGTCTTTACATAAACAATGTCTTGGGAACAAACACAGTTCCCTCTTCTAATTCTCCCCCGTACCTTGGATTGCATCGTATAGCTTAAACGTTCACGAGAAGGCCTAGCATTATAGAAATTCCAAAGAATCCGAAGGACAGCAATAAGAGAGATAGAGAGAGAGAGAGAGAGCGCGAGGGGGAAGACGGTCGAAGGCGGTGACAGCCTTTGGAGGACTCAAGGAGCAATGAAGAAGAAATTATAACTTTCAGGAGCGCTTATCGATTGAAAGGCACAAGCAGCTACGGGGAGTTTCAAGAACCACTCCAGCTTCGGAAATCAACTCTAAGGAAGAACCTGATTACACCCGTGTGGAGTTTCTTTTCGGAAAAGCAAAGGAGTAGAAAAAAAAAAAAAAAACGAAGAGAAAAAAATGTTCAAGTTGGTTTCTTGGCAGAAGTAGCGCATATAAGGTAAGAAAGAAAGGAAATGGACAAATATTTGAAGTATGTGGGATTAGGAGAGAGAGATTAAACCTCGAGCACATTATTAGTTCGAAAAACGAATTAGACCACTTCGAATAAAGATTGGTCATTGAAACGGACTGATTCCTACAAATGTTTTCTTTCTTTTTTTCATCTTTTTGATCGTATCTTATTAAAAACAACTACCGCAGTTGTGGCTATAGATCTCATCCTCTCCAGTCCAATACCTAGCAAAGAATGAAGTCTTTCTTGTTGATTAAATAATCATGAAAACGAACTCGGTATACAGTACTTAAATAGTGTTAATATACCATGTCCACCTGTTAACTTCAAACATTAGCCCAAATCGATGCGCCCATGAAGGAATATGTAGAACAAAGTGAGTGTTCTACACAGTTTTGGCATAATTCATATATACAGCTTTGGTGTAAGCTTTATTAAAAAAACTTACACGAAGTTTGACTTCTACAATGGATTTAATAAAATGAATGAAAAAGATCTCTTCTTCCTCGTAGGTGGAATGAGAACCATGGGCCACAAATATAAATCTCAGGGAATAACAGAAGACTGGACCTTATAAAGTTAATCTACGGGCAGCTGGTTGTCGAATATTGGAATAAGTTGCCTCCCAGGGTGGTAGGGGCAAAGAGTTTGGCTATGTTAAAACCAGAACTGGATGGTCTCCCTGTGGGAATGGAAATAGTATGAATATTCAGTTTTATCTTATTTTTATTATTTGTTTTGTTTTTAGTATTGCTTTATTTTATTTATTATTATTTTTTTTTCTGATGCAGAAAAATCTGTTTCAAGTGCCAGGAGTAGGAAATTAAGAAGAGAAAAGCACAGGTGCACTTTTATGGAATTGCCTAAATATGCTCCTGGATCTGTGCATGCTGTGTTTGCTGTTACACCTCAGTGAGCATATGTTTATATATCAGTGGTGTGAATCAACACCACTCTATCGTTTAGCAGAGCACAATATTTATTGTAGTCCAGATGGTAAAGTTCAGTTAGTTTAGAAATGTAGGGGCATGATAGTATAGTTAGCGTTCTCTTAGGAGGGATAGGGACCAAGCCAGCTGTAGGCAAGGGATCTTTCAACCGGATATGCGGAGGGATGTCTTGGAAAGTCCCTGTGTGAGTCAGAATAGTGAAAGAGGTGGACACCCTTCGAACTCATGTAGGGCAGGCCATCTCCCGACGAGGTAGTCACATGAACTTGACCCCTCGATGGAGTAACTAATACATCATTCATAAAATATATCGCATCAATATATTGATATTAACATATAAAAACAAAAAATGGTGTCCACTGTAATGCACGATACATGAGAAGGAGCATTAACCTTCACAACGAGTTTCCTTGGTATTGCACTGCATTTAGAAGCACTGTACAGGAGGACATGTACAATTTGGATTTCCTCGGTACTGAAGTACTTCAAACAGTAATGCAATACAGAGGCAACTCGATGGGAAGGCCACATTGGGAATACGGGTACAGTATTATTCTTTAGTTACTTGTACCAGATAAGTCTTTTAAAATCTTCACAGCTTCTCTTTTCAACGTTTATTTGGTCAAATATGAAAATGTCAAATAATTATTTGTACAGGTGTGAGCATTATAAGCAGCTAAATTCAGTATGTAAAAAATCGCCCAATTCCGATATATCAGACGTCAAATATCGATATATTCAATATATCTTTGTCATTCCTACAACACCACATTGATAAGGAAGTTGCTGGAAATTATGAAATATTACGAGGAAGAACTTTCAATCCCTTCAGCACCTTAAAGGAAGCTGTGGATAAGGGAAAATCGTCTACAACATAAGTTGGTAATCTTTGTTAGCTTTCATCGGAGAAATTAGAAGGTCGGCACGCCGCCAAACTTCGTGTCACGCGCACGCCTTCCAGTCTCAGACGTGTGTACTTTTGTCATTCTATCGTACCACATGATCAATAAACGTGACGAAACTACAAAATCCTCGCTTCTGTCATTCTATAGGGCGCGTGCACACACACGTCAGTGGATGCTGGACCGACGGGGGAAGAACATTTGAGAGAACAACCCGAGGTATTTCATTTCGTTTCATGTGTCATTATGCACGACTGTCGCTCTCAGTCGAGCGCACAAAAGCTTCTGAGAAACACTATTAAAGCGCTTTATTGCGTACGCCTTAAGTAATGCGTAGTGATTCTTTGCTCACTGATATTTATGGAATTCTTTTTCCCCCCCAACAGAATGTACAGGCAGCAGATGGAACGCAGTATCTGTTTTAGCACAAATGACTTAAACTTCAATTGTTTCCTGTTGATTAGAACAATATTGCCGTTTTCTTTGCTAATTGTTCTGATTGCACATCAAATCTTTGAACGGAGACATCGATGATCGAATAGAATCTTAAGATGTCAAAGCAATTGCAGTAAACAACAAAGTTCTCTGGAATGAGAAAACTGACGTAGCAACACTGGTTTAAACAAAATGGTGAATTATTATTATACATATTTATTATATTAATTAAACTTAATAGTATATTATATAAAAGTTTATTTATTATACTATATATTAATATTTTAAATAAACTTGACTCATTTAGATTAATTATATTTTGCATCTTCGTTGGCTTAAGAATAATTACAGATCTGTTAGTTGAACTTCTGTTCCGGGGGAAATTATGGAGTCACTGGTTAAAGAAACATTGCATGATCATCTATACAAGACTGCAGCAATAATTCAGACACAGCATGGGTTTGTTAAGGAGAAGTCTGGTCTGGCCAATTTGATTGGATACTATGATGTGGTTATAAAGGAATTGGATGCAAAAAACAATTTTGATATCATATATTTGGATTTCAGGAAAGCTTTTGACACTGTTGCGCATGGAAGACTATTGTACAAATTGGAGCAGAATGGTATTAAGGGTAAGTTGCTACAGTGGATAAAAGGGTGGTTAAGTGGGAGAAGACAGAGGGTGGTAATCAATGGGTGCTGCTCTTCGTGGACTAATGTTATTAGTGGAGTCCCACAGGGTTCGGTGTTGGGCCCACTGTTGTTTTGTATATTTATCAATGATATTGACGAAGGTATACCAGGCTTAATGTCCAACTGTGCAGATGATGCTGACAGGATTGTTAATGACAGCATGCTATTGCAACGGGATCTAGAAAAGCTGGGAAGATGGGCTTAGAAGTGGCAACTGAAGTTTAACATTGACAAATGCAAAGTACTGCATATGGGTAGAAGTAACCCCAGAGAAATGTAACACCAACTGGGTGGTGTTACACTCAAGTAGTGGAGAGTGAAAGAGACCTGGGAGTAATTGTGCAGTCGGATATGAATTTTTCTGAGCAGTGCAGACAGGCTGCCAGAGTAGGTCATGGGGGTCGTGCCAATGATATACAGGAATTTTGCTAGTAGGGATAAGGAGGTGATTATCCCTGTGTATAAGGCAATGGTCAAGCCACATCTTAAGTACTGTGTACAGGTCTGGAGGCCTCATTTTAGGAAGGATGTAGAGTTACTAGAACGAGTACAAAGAAGGACAACAAGATTGATGAAGGGAATGAAGGGGCCCCTTACCAAGAAAGGCTTAAGTTCTGCAAATTGCAGCGTTTGGAGACTAGGCACCTGCGAGGTGTCTGATTGAGGTGTTCAGTTAATTGCTGGAACAAACTCTCAACTGTCGTTGTGGAAGTTGATAGCCTAAATAAATTCAAGATAGAACTGGACAAAGTTTTGGAGCGAAATGGGAATATTTTTTTTTTTTTTTTTTTTTGGTTGATGCTGTATAGGTTTGCTTTCTTGCATCATATGCCTCTACTAATGCTAATATTCAGAGTAGCCATATTAGCCTCAAATAATATCAAATTTACTAATAATTTTCGGTGCACTGTGTCTCTGCTACATTATACTTTACTGCACTTCAATTTGCGCGTTTTTCTCTCCTTTTATAGATAAATAAAAACAAAAGCTCTTGTATCTTTTAGCCCATTTGGGTATTTGAATTTCCTCGTGTTTAGCGATGAGTTCCCCCACATATTTGTTTATAGCCACAATTGGTATTTGAAGTAGCTCAAGTACAAATTGACCATCCACGCATGCGCAAAACAAATAAAACGTTCTTTGCGCCTGTTTTATTACTACCGTAACAAATACATTTATAGGCGCTCCCGTGCCATGCACTTCAAATAATAACGAAATGTTCAACCATCTCGTGGCACGCGACACGCTGCGAGTCGATGCCCAATAAAATACTTTCTGTTAGACGCGAACAGATAACTGTTTTTTTATGGAATTCTCGTTTTTAAAGACATAAATGATTGGAGTGTCTTTCTCGGCTCTTTTATACACTGACACACACACATATAGCTAATAAAACAACCAAGGAAGTCTCCGGTAAGTGCGACGAAACCGTTCCTTCCCCTCCCCCTTTCCGTGTTTACCCCTTCTTGAAGTAACCTTCCGGCACGTACAGTAACAAACTCTTGCCTACCATCACCTCTACCGTTACGATGATGCCTAATCGCCGTAACAATCTGCCGACGTCGTAAGTATCTATCACAAGTCCCAAATAGCCACCAGGAATGGGCTAAGGGTCTAACTAAGGAAGATAAAACCGGAGATGTGTTGCAGCTACGATGTTCAACATCTCCCCGGAGCGTTGGCGTATACGGTAGTCGGATCCAACGTCCTCCGCTTCATTTTGTCCTTGCATGTGACCCGGGAGAGTGAGAAGATAGAAGGGGCAGAAAATTCCTTGAATAAAAGGTTCTCATTATTCAATCACATATAGAGAGTGAGAAGGAAAGATGTGAGGGATTGGATCGATCAGGGATTGAATCGATTAGGCTTCTGTTTCCCAAAGAAGTTGGGAAACAGAAACTAAACTTTAGAGGCCTAGTCTTTCTCCAGACCTTATAGGCAACCAATGAAAATTTACAATCTTTCTAAAATAAAATTATATAAGAAGAAAAAAACATAACGCTGGGAGCTTTCTCTCCAACATAAACAATTTTTGAACATTAGAAGTAGGAATAAAATTATTATTCAAATAATAATCAGGTGTACTGTATTAGTAAATAAGGTTAATATTTAGTATATTATAAGATTCAAGTTAACTTAGGATAAAAATGTAATTATAAAAATTTAAATTTAATTTTACAATATATAATACGTAGTAACAATTATAAATTGTAGCGATAATAAATAATTAGGCGTATAACCAGTAAAATAAAATATCTTTAATCACAAATAGATACCTGTAGCATTTACTTGTAACGATGTCAACTCCAAATAGACAAATGTATGATAGCTATATATGTTCTTTTACTGTTTCTGCACTCTTATAATATAAGCAGTATCGTGCCATTTTTTATATATTTACTATTTTGGATTTTTTTTAAAAAAATAATATTTTAAATAAACTTTAAATAATATTATAAAATTGTTAAGTTGTATTAAAATTTTTTTATATACCTTTTGTTTTATCTAAGAAAGTTTTAATAACTTATACGATAAGATATCCATCGGGTTTTAGGATTGCATGAGATAATTATTAATGCTCATTTCATTCTTTTAATGAGGGCCTTGGGGTGTTACGATTTACATGAGTTAGGTGTGTTTGTTGTTTGGAGCTGTATATACCTACACCTGTATTGAATAAATAAATAAAACAGTCGCTTGCTACTGAATCTTTACGTACACCCATATTCTTGTTCATCCACTGCAACGCTTACTTTCCTGGACAGCTTCTGGAGCAAGTACATTATTATATAATGCTCACCACCTCTCCATTTGCTGCTTTGATGGAAGCCATTGCAACAAGAACAAAACCTTCGCCATACATAATGAGCTTCATTAAGTTGAGTAATTATGTCGAAGATATATGGTCTATTTACCACATATAAGTAGATTTGCCAAGCACATGGGGGAGGTCTATTTTAATTACTATTCTGGATGGATAAATCGATAGGGCCTTAGCGATCTGAATAACGCTTTTGCGGTTCGCGCCGATGGGCAATATTCCCCGACCGGTACTTCTAGGCCATTGTTAATATTGTCCCGATAATTGCTCTTGTTTAATCTTTACATCAGCCTCTAATATATTTCCAAGACAACAGAGATGACCAAAGTTGACGTACACTGGACTTTAAGTGAGATTGCCCAGTTAATTGCAGTTAATAAGAACAATTTCGGCCAATTTTAGCTTAAAATGAATAAATAACGATATTATAAACGAATTACGCATGCTGTGTTCATAATAACATTCATGTAGGCACGCCTATCCATATATGTTTATAAATTGACCTCACGCATACGAGCTATCCAAGGATACCCACGAAGCTATGAATATTTATGTACCAGTTGGTTTTCTTCTTTCAATGAAATCACTTCGATAACACATAGAAAAGGTAGTTCATTTAATTTTACAATGAAAAATTGTTATTTTATTGTTGGGTAACATACCTCACCTCACCCCGGTGTTGAAATCAAGAACTAAGCATTAGTTTGCTTATCGGAATGCTAAGAGGCTACGAAACGATATATATATATCTCCATGTGGTGCATACTTCTACATAAATTGCTCGTACGTGATGTAGAGGAGCCGTTTACTATGGAAGTTAAAGAGTACAATAGCTGTCTGGATGCATTCCGGGTAGGCTGTTAATTGGCCGGGACAGTGATAATTTCAGGAGAGTCTGTGCAGTGTCGCCTTCAATTGTTTCCAGTGACACTATAAGGAATGGATTAGGTAAGCGCGTTTTAACTTTGACATCTGAAATATATTTACAGTCCCCCCGCCACCTATTCAAAGCGGTAAACATTAAAGGAGTGGAAATTAGGGTTAGAAGCACGAGGTGTTTCTGTTTTATAATTCAATTTTCTATCATTCATCAGCAGAAATGAGAGACGAAGTTTGCAATATGGAGATACAAAAATCGAGTTTCTTTCGTCTTTGTACAATACGGTTGCGTTATAAAGACATAAACATATATCGTATAACTGTTGTTTTTTTTTCTCATAAATTAATAAATTTAATGTCAAAAAATTAAAATGACAATTAAGGCTGTAGATGTATACGAATTTATATATATATCAGTAAAAAAGCTATTCTAAATGAATGCATGTATGCTTATCTAATATATTTGTACATTCGTTCTGAAGCAGGGAACTTATGTCTGGATCAAAACAGAAGTTTGGATGAAGGGATCTTATGTACAGATCCAAACATAAGGTTGGTGAAGGGATCTTATGTACAGATCCAAACATAAGGTTGGTGAAGGGATCTTATGTACAGATCCAAACAAAAGGTTAGTGAAGAGATCTTATGTACAGATCCAAACATAAGGTTCTCTTATAGAAACGTTATGCTTGGATCTAAACATACACGTTTGGATCCAAAAAAATTTGAATGGAGAGATTTGTCAAAGTCTGCACTTTGCTGTGCAGACTTTGATAAAAATATTTTTTTTTCAAACAATAAAAACACTTTTATAAAGAAATGTTTAATTGCAAAATAATTTTAAAAATTATTCAAACCATTTGTGAAAGTCATTTATTGGAGCTCTTTGCAAAGTCATATTCCTCTAGGCTACCAAGGCAACGCCGGATATTTCGACTAGTATTTTAATTGTATGGAAATGAAGATATTGACAATTTACGCCCAGAAGACAATCATGCAAGGCCAAATATGCAATGTGGAACATTTTCCGAGACAGGAAGTCGAAATCCGGGTCAATCTATTTTATCTTACAAAGAGTGATACTGATTGATCGTACTCTAGTATATCTGTAGGCATCGGGGTACTTAATAATTTTTTTTTTTAAAATACAGAGAGGTCTAATGCTTTCTTCATGTTTTAAATGAGAATAATTAACACCAAATATTGCATCCAATAGATAGGCCGTTTATCGAACGTGCACAACGTCAGCACCATCAATTTCCCCTTTAAACCACTTATTAACCACCAGCTGCTAATTGTATCGATCGTAGAGCGTGTGCATGCAAGAACTCAAGATGACTGCGAGCCTATGAATGTTTAAGAGATTTAATCTTTCATCCGCAAAGCCCTGGTGGCTAAGGAATAAGAAGTTAATTCCTATTTGATCCTATCTATTGTATTTATCAAATAAGTCAAGTAAATAGATTCCGAAGGAGTTCTAACCTTTACTTTTAAACTACAAATAACTTATTCTCTTATTAACTATTTCTTTGATTTTTTTTTATCACTTTCCCTTCAGTCAGGTTTAGAACAGATTTATGGAGCGAAAGAAAGAAAAAAAAAAGGAGCCCGGAAGTAAATTCACTGATTTCGGATTAAATGGATAAGATTAATAAGATGATAAAATATCTATCTAGGGGTTTAGAGAAAAAAAAATTCTTTTTCGATTGGCGCACCCCCTATTGAGATATGTATGCTAGTTCGAAGGAATGTGATCTTTCTCCTTGCACGTCACTACGTTTCTTATCTACAGTATGCTTCGAATCCAATGCAGAAACGATACACTTTGCTCTAAAGAAGCCGCAGTTTCTCCACCCCTCAAGGTGGCATCGCAGCGGACTGAGATTTTATATATTAAGCCTTAAATATTAAATCTGAAGTAAACAGGTCTTCGAGTTTATCCAATATTTCATTTCCAACCGTGACTTACTGACGCTGTCAACCACAGACGGCCAGAGAGAGAGAGAGAGAGAGAGAGAGAGAGAGAGAGAGAGAGAGATTGCTTCTACTGAAAGCCTCTATTTTGGCGCTTTTTTCAGCCTCAGTGCCATAACCTATCGTTCAGCTTCCCCGCTCGAGCTAAAATGCTCCGCAGAAAATCCCTCGAAATGTGGTAATTTCTGAGTGGTAATCGTGCGGTCTAGGTATATTGATTCGTTCGTGGAAACTGCATGCCCATAAGTAGTGTGTGTGTGTGTGTGTGTGTGCTGGCGGACAGTAAACCATAAATGTTATCAGTTTTACATTTAATGCAGACGGGAGTTAGCGAAAAGCTCGTGTAGTTATTTCCCACTTGACACATATTGTAACCATCAAGTGAGGGAAGCGTAAATATAAATCTTCTCAGAGTCCCATGAAATATGAATTGGAGCAGTTAATGGTGATCAGACTCTGACTAATGCATGCATTTCTTGTCATTCCGAACTCTTGGCAGCTGGTTGAGGATCACTTCGCTCTCTGACCCTAACTACCAATCTGCTCGGGCTTTTATATGATGATATTATACAGTTGAAGTTCCTCTTCTTGAGGGCATTACTTTAAGTGAAGTAACAGACAGTAAATGGAAAAGGCGGTGGTGGTTCGAATTTAATGTTATTTCACGTCAGTTACAACAACAAAAAATGAAATAAAATAAATAAATAAAATAAAGGAAAAGGCATGAATTTTGTTTCAATTTTAGTTTGTGGAGGAAGTATTGATTACATTTGTTGATGTTTAACATGCTTTTCATGGTTTTAATACAACAAAAATTGGTTTCTTTGCTCAAACATTACAGAGGCTAATTTTCTGTTTAGTTTTGGAAAAAAAAACAGGCAGCAATCACCAATACGTCTACCAAGAGTAGCTGCATGTTCAGTAGAGTTAATGTTAGGAGACAAATATACCTAGTCTGTGTACTCTTGAATGATATGGATGCCTAAAGAAAAAACTGAATATTTTTCTCCAACTTCTATGGTATATGACAAAATGTCTTCTGCATAATCCCCGACCATCAATTCATCCCCCAAATTGATGCCATACAAGCGAAAAGTTGTTGCATGCTCACATCAGAAAAGAACATGTTAAGAATCATTCGTTCATTCTCTCAAGGAGGAAGTGTTCTTTACTGCACTATTCAAAATAGTAGTCTAGCATCGACATCTACCTTCACAACGAGCTGCCTCGGTATTGCACTACCTCGGGTATTAATACAAGAAAGAAACTGTTCATGTTTACGTGATTTTCCGTGTGCTTATAATTGTGAATAACGCTATCGTCTTGTATTTGGAAATGATTCCCCCTTTACGTCAGTCTATAAGGTCACTATAGTTGAATTGTCAGGCCCGAGGGTGCATAAAAATAAGTGCTTTGAGGTTCAAGTTCGTCACTGCTAAATACGGTGCTGTTTCTATAAATTTTCTCTGTCTTGTGAAATCCTCTTAACTAGGCAGAGAGCTTGATGGTGAGAAAATATGTAAAGTGTTTGTTGATGCTCAGAATTGAGTTTGCATGAAACTCATTCCCTGGCAGCTTGAGTCAGAAGTCTTTTGCAAGCCTTGATTGCTGTCACCGAGTTGAACTCAAATTCAATTTGCTTTTATTTCGACTGTGTCATATTAATTAAAGTAACATTAACCGCCGTGTATTTATCAGCACAAGGGGACGCATCGTATATTTACTACATCATCCAGAGACATCTATTTGGCACAATTATCTTCGTCGTATTAGAACACACGACATACCTTAGAAGTGTTAGCGTCGGATGACACGCCTACAGTAAGTCAGGTGTTTACACAAGCCTGCTTTAATAGCCGAAATATGTATTCTTTTTATTTATAACTCGTTATAATTAATGATGAAAGGAATGTGTCAGCTAACGACGAGGTAGAAACGTCTGTCTTAGCAGCACATAAGTTAGAGTTGTCGAAGATAAAGTAATTAGGCAGGAAAAATTAGCTATGTTCCTACGGTATGAGCCTAGTGATAATGAATGTCACCGACATGGCGTAGTTCTGATAAGGGCGAATAGCTGGACGGTCATCATCGTTCTAGTTGTCATAGTTGTGGCAGTGAAAGATGTACCTACCCTTAATTGCCAGCCACAGCACAAGAACGACAGTAAGGGGGTTTTCTACCCTGTAATAAGGGGTAGTAAACAAAGTAAGCCCCTATTAACGTGGCATGTTGCAGGAAGGGGAACTTTGACGAAAAGGGGGGAAGATTTTAATCGTTTTGCGGTAGATTGCCGTGCTGTAAGCGAAACATATGCACGCAAACTACCCTCACTGGCTTTCGTTCGTAATAATGGCATAAAGTCACTACATCTGAGCAATCCAAGTGCAAGAGTCAGTTCAGGTGAAATCGGGACTTCACGAATGGCCAAGGCTCACAAATCATTGAGATATATTAATTTCTGTAAGATAAATAAATGAAGAAAAATACTTCATTTTAGAGAGCGAGACTACACACAACAGTACAACAAAATCCAAGTTTCCAAATGCAAATAGTGGCTTACCATTGTCTGCAAAGAACTTTATTAAAAAACCTTACGTTTGATTTCTAAGCCTACCTTCTATTGTATCACTAACAATACTTATTTGCTGAGCGAATTAAGAGTTGATACGTGGGAGTCCATTTCAGGGCCTTGGTTTTTATCAGAAGTTAGACAGAAAGTGGCCAAGTACTTAATCTTGTTGCGACGAGTCTGCTATACCTTAGCAACCAGAAGCTTCATTCAATAACAAACATCTTTTCTCTGCAACAGAATGGATAGAAGTGAAAATAGACGCCTAGTTTAATCCCTCCTTTGTCATCAGAACTGAGAATGGTGAACTATTCAGTTTTTCGACCTCGAAACAAATTGGATACAGATTATCTTGGCTTACGGTAGCATAGATGACACACGCCTTGCCCAAAGCCTCAATTTATTAAATTAGGCGCACAACATTCTGCCAAAGTTTTTTTTTTTTTTTTTTTTTTTTTATATATTTTGATTTTATTTTTATTTTTTCGAATGAGAATTTTTCCCGTTTTCAATGGACTCCTCCAATTCTCTTAAACGAACTTGACAATATTAAATCCCTCACCTTTAGTAAATTAAGTTTTAATTTAAATTCGCAGCATTTCTATGGCGTGAATCTACCACACAATGGGAGTAACTGCTCTCTTGTTTCTATGAATATTCAATAAAACTCGCTTTCTCTAAAGGAACTTCATTCGTTTCTTGGCTTTTTTTCTTCTCCCCTCTTACGTTTCTCAGTCTCTTTCCCAATCTTTATTTGTAACAGCGGGGTAGGTTCAAATGAGATTTCAGAGGTCAGGAGAACCTAATCCCACTGTCTTACCATTTGCGTCTTACGGTTGTCTTTAATCTTAAAATGTCTGCGAATTTATTCAAATGAGTAAATGTTTCTGGTTTCGGTACGCTTTATATTTAAGGCTTTCGTGTATGCGTTTTGCAATTAAAGGATTTGAGAATAGACCGTAGTATATCCCGCAGGTGTTAACTGGCTTTGTACTTTGGTGTTGAAGTACAAAGGACGAATACATCTTGGTTGGGAAGAGAAACACATAAAGAATAGTCTAAACATTCTACAGGCTTATTCAAATTGCGATTAAAAGCCAAAACAGTGCAGCATTTACTTAAACCCTCTTTCAATTGGTTTTATGCAAAATTTTGGCTCTTTTTTTTAAAGAACGCAGTAACTTTGTGGGCTTACCAAAAGGAATCAATTGATTTTTATTGTTTTTAGATATTTAAGAAGCTGCATCAGCCGCATGCACCTCGTAAACATAATGAAAATTTATAGACGCGCATGCTTTGGAGCACATTCATTTCTTTCATAAGGATTTATCAAACCTAAATGCACAACATAAAAATAATACATCAAGAGGAACATTTCTAACCAGTGGCATAAATCTTCATATTCTAAATTTCGTTTTGAGTATAACGATCATGTGGCTTAATTACTCAAAAATATTTCATTTTCTTTGTATTAGAAACCTGAAGAGAGCATTCAAGGGTCATGGGCAACCCATTGAGCATCTCCAGGGCTGTTTTATACATCAATCTAAATATCACTCCCGGGAGGATTCACATAGCATCCAGGAATCGCACCGGTAAGCATCTTTCTCAAATGGTTACCGGTGTGATTGACATCCCCAGTCTTCAAGGATTTGTCTCTGCTCCACGTGCTGGTCGCAGTAATGGCACTCCCTACCTACCGGTACATTCTATATTGCCCAACCTCTCTTGCCTAAAGAATTTCTTTCAAAACAACGCAGTCAACCTTTTAATTCATTAGCAACAGACCTTGTGAAATACTCTGAAAGCAAGCAATATTGAGTTAAGAGCTACTCCGAAGCCCACAGCTTACTTCAACTATAGAACGGGAGCATCCCTGATGAAACTATCGGATAAAGAAGATGGAACGAGATGCAATACTATAACTAAGAAGTAATATCCTATAACAAGTGAAAATACAACGTAAAATCACTGTTGAACATCTACCTTTGTATGATACTGTAATAATTGCCTCTTGTAATATTGTCAATAATTGTATTTTATAAATAATGTTGTAAATAATTGCACTTTTGTAAATATTTTAAATAATTGCTTTTGTTGCCTTTTTGTACACCCTATTATTTCCTTTTTGCACACCCTTCTAGCTGGTCAGCTGTGGAAAAGGGGTGAAAGCAAACATTTGCTACTATAATAAACGGATTTAATAAAAATAATTTTTTGAAGGATGTGACTAGCAATCTATGATGCATGAACAAAACAATAATTTTCTTTCTACTAGAAGTAAATGATTTTAATAACCATCTGATTGTACCGGACTGTAAATATATCGAAAAAAATCTCTCCTAGAAGGAGGTGAGGGGGGTAGGGGACTTGCTGAGGTCTTTGTTACTTATTTCCATCTTGAAGCCAAAATATTACAAAGATTATTTTGTCTATATGGCCCTGAACGAGAATCTGAACTTCAACAGAAATAAAAGAAGTTTGGTAATCACTTTCTGACATCAGGTGGTCGATATAAAAAAAAAAAAAAACGCGATTAATTACATTTTCCTTTTCTCATCTTCTTCTTAGAGTATTTAAAGAAAACAGTACTTCATTCATTATTATACCAGATTCGAAAGCTACGGATGGGAAGCTGACCTCATTAAAAGTATAGTATCTTCTAAGACTGAAAAAAAAATTCATTTTTTTCCCCCCGATAGAGCACGTGCACATCATAAACGGTTATGCAAGGGCACATGTGTAGGTGAGTGTCGAGCGCGTGTCCGTATGTGTTTAATGGCGTCAAATGATGTAAAAATCAAGGGGCCCTATCGTTTTCCACATCGCAGGTATTGCGTGACGAGACGGTGGTTTTGGGGAAGCCAATAGTCAGCCATTTCGCCTGCTAATATCTGCATAATGTGTTTTAGATTGCCTTGCTAACTTCTCCTCTCATTTCCAAATGCCTTCATTTGGTAGTCGTTAAATATAATGTGCTACCAGAAGGATATTGACCTTTTACACTACATGTTCACATAGGCAGCTTTCGTTGAATTTAGTACTACTACTATGACTTATAACAGTTACCATTCGAAGCTAGGCCTGATTTAATTGCCAACCGCTTCTATTTGCTCTGAATAAGGACATTCAGTGATTTTAACGTGTTGTCTATAACGTGTTCTACTAAATGAATTTAATAGTTCACTTCTAACTGTACGGCAATTAGGTTTTATTGCTTTAATTCTAATACGGGAGTCACCTACAGATGTAACGTAATCAGTCATCAATACTTAGTACATTCATACGCTTAGTTGATCACTAGAGGGCAGCAGCTTTGATAATGGTCAAATGGAATTAAACTTTTATTTCGGATCACGAATAGATAAAATATAGATTAAAGACTATTTTTAAATGTTTTGGAAGGATATAAAGTTAGGTAAAAATTTTATACTTTGCAAAACATTCATATTTTATCTGTTTTATTAGAAGGAGAGAAAACAATTTATTTAATAACAATACCTCATAAGCGTTATGGGGGAGATTTAATTAGTTTATTCAAATAATATTCCTTGTGTTCGATTTTTAATTGTATTCTTGATTTATGATTTATAATTTAAGGGGCTATTTTGTATCGTTTATTTTTGGTTATAAAAACTGCCATTGGTGTCGCCACTAGTTTTCATGAGCTTTACAGCCTACTACTAGGAGGAGGATTTGCAATTTTTTTTTTTTTTTTTTTGAGAGAGAGAGAGTTTATTGCGTATATGATTACCTGTAGAGTTAGACAGCTCATTGAGCAAGTCGGGGGTTCCCCATCGGGAAAATTCTTAAATATCGGCAGCCATTTATAAGTAGACCGGAAAGGGAGTGTACTGCTAAAATTCTTCAACTAACCTCTTTTGAACCAGTCTCGTTTTTATCGCCTGATCATTTAATTGACTAAATTACCATGTATTTAAAATATTGAGAGAGAGAGAGATTTTCAAAATTACTGGATAGATTAAAATATCAGAAAATGTGTATGTTACAGTAATATTATATAAAGCATAATTAGGGCCTATTAATCCATATCCTGCAGATTCTGATCTTTATTATACCAACGAAGGGAAAAAAAAAAATTATGCTAAATCCAGACGAATTTATCATTTAAATTTTTCCTTAAGCAAACGCTTTAAGTACGAAATATGAAAAATTTATGCGATTATGTTTTTAATTTTAGCTTAATCTACACGTAAATAATGTAATTTCAAATATGTAGTAAAGTTTTTTTTGTGTTCATTTTTTTGCTGTCGACTCTTTTTATGATTTTTCACGCTTCGTATGTAACCATGTTAATCACATTTCGTGCTCTGAAAAACAGCCTTATTCTCCAAATGACTGTACAATATTTAACTAAAAAAGAGAGAATTTTCTTCATTAAGTTTTGTGTGACTTTTAGTTTTATTCATTTGTAAGTCAAACCGAGTTAATTAATAGCAAAAATAATTAAAAGTTGTATGTTTACTAAAGCGGCAAATTCCTTTTTGCATGCACCCAATTTCCCACTACGGGTAGAGAAGACGAGGTGGAGCTTTTCTGATATTCATAAAATTTTCATTTCACACATACACAGGGGCCCTCACAATTGGAAGCAGGGTTGGAGTGTGGGAAGACGTTCTCCGGTAACTAGGCAGCATTCTTTTTAAAGTTGGATTTCTACGGAGGACACTCCAATGGCTTTATCATCGTCATATGGTTAAACATACGTCCCCATCAATTACGTCACAAGTAATTAACTTTATACTTTAAGAATAGCATACTTTATACTTTAAAAATGGCATATTTTACTCTTTAAAAATGGCTTATTTTTCAAAATGGTGTTTATTAGTTAACTAACTGTTATCAGGTTAATGCTAAATTATTGTCAGTATTTAGTTAAAACTAAAGATTAAAATAAATATTCTAAAATTTTATTATTAAACATTCCAATTTTTTTTTTGTAAAAGAAGAATTTTATTTAAAATACATTTATATGGTTATAATACAAAAGAACACTAGAGAGTACAGGTAACCAAATTTTAACAGTTAGCCAAAATGCCCCTTAAACTGGATTTTTATGCTTTTTATCACTAATTTATCAATTAGTCATACAGCATTATGCTGTATTACTAATTTATCAATTAGTGATACAGCATAATGCTGCTTGAGATAGAAATCCTATTCCTAAATTCAAGCAATTTTTTAATAGTTTCTTGTGATCCAAATATTGTTCAATTAAAACACATTTATTTTGTTTATTTGTACATAGACCGCATAACAGGATTGTCTATTGACTCTTTAGGCTTAAAAATAACGCATTCAATGCTCATAATTATACTAATTAATTGTTTATATTAAATAATCACAGCTAGTTAAAATGAATTTACAATTACATTATATACAATTAATTAAGTTTAATTGCCAGTTATTAAATACAAATAATTAAACTAGCAGTTAAAATTAATAATTTCATCGGTGATGAAATTATCAAGTTTAGAGCTTTTAAAAATATTTTCGAAACCATGTTTTGATGATTATTTTGACTTTAGATTCCAAATTGAAATGACTGCTGTTTAAAGTGTTATCGTTATATTTTTAAGAAACATTCAAAAATTCATAGCCAGCATTCTGATATGAATTTATTGCGATTCTTACTTTCTGTAGCTAAAAATTTGAAGCATTACATATTAATTTTGTTTTGGATGCACCCTATTTGTAATTCCGTGCGAAAAACCACACACACAACCGTAACAAAGAGCAAACGAAACGAATCTGGTCTTGTTATGAACTAGTAGGAACAAGTCTCGCTTTAAGTGCACGTGTGTTTGCTTCCATCAAAGCTATTGTGAACTGTCACTCGTCGAACACTTAATGTAACACTTAATCTACTCTTTCCGTTCATTCTGTCATACTGTAGATGACGTCTCTCTAGCAAGTGTCATTTCCACGTGACAGAGCTGAAGTGGATCCTCGCGATCGGCTCCATTCTCTCTCTTTCTAAACGAAATCTGGAAACTAAATACTTGTACTCTACTAGGTTAATTTGAAATACAATTATTTCAAAAATTTTAAAATTATTAAAAATATTGTTACCGAAATATTTTTATCGAATAACATTAATTTATGTGTAAACAGATACTTTAACAATGTTAATCCTTCTTTATAAAATTAGAAAAAGAAAGGAAGAAAAAAAAAAAACAAAGAGAGTTGTCTTTGGTATCTTCAGGGAAGAGAAGCCCGACCTGGGCAACAAATGACGGTGCTGCACGTGTCACCAAAGCGCCCTGCGAAGATGACAAAACTATAAAAAAGTGTCACATCCATTCGGAACTTCTAAGTGTACCCTAACACTTAATCTGCTCTTTCCGTACATTCTGTCATACTGTAGATGGTATCCCTCTAGCAAGTGTCATGTCCATGTGACAGAGCTGAAGTGGACCCTAGCGATCGGCGCCATTCTCTCTCTCTCTCTCTCTCTCTCTCTCTCTCTCTCTCTCTCTCTCTCTCTCTCTTGTGCACTGTCTCTTTAAGAGATCCGTTTTTGCCATCGTCTATCAACCAGTTAATATGCACTAAGAGTTTAACAATGACTGAAAGCCTCTTTTTACTCTTTTGATATCATTGTAATAGGTAAACATTAGCTCCACCGTCCACAGATTTTTTTTTCTACCCGAAGTTTCATCAAGAAAGTAACAGTTCAATGAAAGTTGGCTTTTGTCTTAAAAATCTTTATACTTTCTAGGTGTCGTGGTGTTCTTTCTTAGCCTCTTTTATTTCTTGTATCAGAGGGCTTAAAAATTAAAAAAAAAACAAACCAGAGCCATGAGCATGTTCTTGCCGTTGTTAGTATCTATAGAAATTTTTCTTTTGCGTACTATTAAGTTCTTTTTATCGCTCATTTGTTTCTTCCATTGCAAATATCCGCGTTTCTTTCTCAAGGAAACAATATTTTCTCCATCTACGATTAATACAAATAGTGATTTTTTTTTTGTAACAGAGATAATCGTACGTATATGTGTAACTGCGAAGTTTACTAACGTATAGTTATTTATAAACAGTTTTTTTTACGCTTTTATTTTAAATTTTTATATACCCACCCTTTTTTATAAATAAAAAAATAAAAATAAGAATAATTCTACTCTCAGTATATTTATTTAAGATAGGAATACAATTGTAAAAAAAAAAAACAGCCTCATTGGGCCAGCTTTATTTTCCATGGGAGCCAGATCACAATTCTGGGCCCCAAAACAATGTCCGGGCCCGAGGCAGCTGATCCATATTCACCTCCGTTGACGCTCCTGCTTACTCGTCTCTCGACAATGCAACCCAACTGCAATGTGCCAGACAGAAGAGACAAAATTACCCCAAAATTTGGACCACATTGTGAAAAGCGAATTTCTGGATATCAGCGAGAAAGCTGTTGTTATCGTTAGGTTTTAAGAGTATCAGCAACTCTTAGACCATATTGTACCATTGTCTATTATGTGTGCAAGTGTGTATTCACGGGCACTTCAACTGCACGAAGAGCTACTAGTATTGAGATGACATGGGAGCGATGTTCTGGAATGGCCTAACTTAAACAGTTTCCTTGCCTTGATATGATCCATCACAGAAGTGTTGATTGGTCTTCAAAGTGTAGTGTGTTAACTCAGTTGCATTAATTCTGATAATATATTTTCAATTTCTCATCATTTTGATTCCTGTTTATGAAATTCATTGATTTTGCAAAGTAAGTTTAACTATATGAGGTATTGACGAAGATGGGGCGATCTACAATGGTTTCCAGTTCTTCCAGCTCAACTCAAGTGCTTCATTGTGTAGCTCACCTGCTAGCATTGTCCAGTGAACTTACGTGGACTGGACAATGCACTAGCAGGTGAGCTACACAATGAAGCACTAGCAGGTGAGCTGGAAGAACTGGAAACCATTGTAGATCGTCCATCTTCGTCAATACCTGCAATTACAAGTAACCACCTTCAATTCTGGACATCCTATCTGCTCTTTTTTTTTTTACACGAAGCTGAATTTGGCTATGTTTTTATTTTCAATTTTCTTTATTTGATTTTCTTATTTTTAGAAAATTATTTGTTAAATTGTTTATATAAATTGTTTATTCAAAAAGTCAAACAAACATTAATTTTAATAAAGCAATAAGCTCAAAAATCCATTTGAAAATTTAATATCTCCAAACATCATTTGATTTTTTATCATCAATTTAAAATATTAATTAAATTTAATGAATGGCTGCGTACATTTCACTCTAACGCTGACTGCAATTACTGCATTAATTATGCATACTTAATTTTAAAATTTCTTAAACCGATTATTATATTAATCCATAAAGTTATCATATAAGTATGAAAAATCTAACACGTATTTAGATTATATTCAGAAACTGTCTAAAGATAGGCAGTGTGTTCGAATACTTCTGGCAAGGAGTGTATAACCGAAAAGGCACGAATTGCTCTCTCTCTTTCTCTCGTTTTACGTGAAAGCATTCCTTGGTGTGTTTTTATTTATGGCATAATTTAATGTCTGTATTTGACATTCCAGCGTCTTTGTATTCTGTTAATAATATTAACTTCCCCCGAACATCCACACAATTTGTGAGCAAGGGAAAGGTATAGAATTCTCCGGAGATTTCTAACCAAACGGACGCCTTTACAAATGCGTCTGAATCGCGGCAGATGAGAAAATTAAAACATTATTTCTAATTGCAGTGGCAGAGCTCTGCGAAGTTGAATGCCATGCCACACTGACATTCATTTCTAGCTTTCTGAATAAAAGCCAATTTATATGACACACTGAGAAACAGCAGACTATTTGTACCGAGAATTTCCGTTAATCGCGGTACGTTACGGAATATTAAACGCTAATAGTCAAGAATGCTGAAGTAAACTAAAAACATTTTTTCTCCTCACCCTTTCATTTTTAATATTCGTACTTTACATTACTGAGAGTGAAACTTGGTATTGTTATTAAAATTTTATTTTGGTGTCTTAACCTTGAGGACTTTAAATGATATTCTACTAGATTTTATTATTATTTTAACTAATGCACAAATATTATGCGTATACGATAAAGTGTTTTCTCCTGAAATAATTTTCCAAAAAGGGTTGATGAAGTTTAATATAAACGTCAACTGAAGAAGAGAAATTTAATATTCGTACTTTGCATTACTGAAAGTGAAATTGGTTTTCTTATTTTTGGTGTCTTAACTTTAAGGAGTCTAAATGGTATTCTATTAGATATTATTGCCATTAGATGACACATTTTTTTCCTTTATTTTAACTATAAAGCATACGATAAAACATTTTCTCTTGAAAAAAATTTGGCAAAAATGGTTGATGAAGTTTTATATAAATGTCAACTGAAGCAGAGAAGTTTAATATTCGTACTTTGCATTACTGAAATTTAAATTGGTTTTGTTATTCAAATTTTATTTTGATGTTTTAAGTTTAAGGATTATAAATAATATTCTATTAGATTTTATTGCCATTAAGATGGCACTTTTCCTTTATTTTAACTAATGCACAAATATTATGCATATTCGATAAAGTATTTTCTCTGGAAATAATTTGCCAAAAAGGGTTGATGAAGTTTTATATAAATGTCAACTGAAGAAGAGAAGTTTAATATTCGCACTTTGCATTGCTGAAAGTGAAATTTGGTTTTGTTATTAAAATTTTATTTTGGTGTCTTAACTTTAAGGAATCTAAATGATATTCTATTATGACAAATGGGATTGGTGTACTGGGGTCCATGGTTAAAAAGAATACAATGATATAAACCAGTAAAACGTATTTAATATGGATAACACAATAAAATACAATAGAAGCTTTCGAGACAGTCACGTCTCTTTATCAACTAATTTGACTAAATTTTGTATTCAAAATTCAGTCAAATTAGTTGATAAAGAGAAGCGACTGTCTCGAAAGCTTCTATTATATTTTATTGTGTTATCCATATTAAATACGTTTTACTGGTTTATATCATTATATTCTTTTTGATATTCTATTAGATATTATTGCCATTAGATGACACTTTTTTTCCTTTATTTTAACTAATGCACAAATATTATGCATATACGATAAATGAAAAGTGTTTTCTTCTGAAATACTTTGCCAAAAATGGTTGAAGAAGTTTTATATAAATGTCAACTGTAGAAGAGAAGTTTAATATTCGTACTTTGCATTACTGAAAGTGAAATTGGTTTTGTTTTTAAAATTTTATTTTGGTGTCTTAACTTTAAGGATTCTAAATAATATTCTAATAGATCTTATTGCCATTAGATGGCACTTTTCCTTTTATTTTAACTAATGCACAAATAGTATGCATATACAATAAAGCGTTTCCTCTTGAAATAATTTGCCAAAAACGGTTGATGAAGTTTTACATAAATTTCAACTAAAGAAAAGAAGTTTAATATTCGTACTTATTGCTGAAAGTGAAATTTGGTTTAGTTATTAAAATTTTATTTTAACTTTTAAGCATTCTGAATAATATTCTAATTAGATCTTATTGCCATTAAGATGGCACTTTTTCATTTACTTTAACTATTGGACAAATACTATATAAAAGATAGAACTTTTTTCGCTTGAAAGAATTTGCTAAAAACGGTTGATTAAGTTTTATATAAATGTCAACTGAAGAAAAGACTTTTTTTTCTCGTTTCACCGTTGGTATTCGACTACCCACTTGCTACTGTACTTTGTTCACATTTCTATTTGCCTCTACACTCTTGAGTGAAGCCATTATTCTCGCTGTAATAACATGGTTTCGTGAGGACGCAATGAAATTTTCCCCGACGGCAGAGGGTAGCTTAAAAAAAAAGGGAAGAAAAAGGTGTTAAACGAGACAATGGCCTTTTAGTTGTCTCAGGGTCTACCCATTCCTTCACCCCCCTTCCCTTTTGCATGGAAAGATTAGTCAATCAGAAGGACAGTGACAAAAACCAGACTCCGCACTGCAACCAGCAGGTGTGTATCTGCAGGCAGAAAGAAATAACCAGATAATTACAGGCTGCACAGTCACCCCTGGCGGGGTAGGGTATGGCGTGTCTGGACGGCTCCGTTGGTTCAACACGTAAAGATAGTATCGCGTGCCGTCACAGTGATGTTTATGAATTTTAGGGTGGAACCTTTTGTAGCCCTCGAGCTTCGTATACTGCAATATTAAGGTGATGTTTGTCTTTTCTTCCGACAGATGTCGCTATATGTATGGTGAAATCGCAGTTGGCAACAGAGGCGTGTTTGATTTAAACATGTGTTGGGAATTATAAGAGGTACATTTAACTTTCCTAAAAAAAAAAAAAATTTAAATGACAATGGGATTATAGACTGTTAAAATAGAAAGAAAAATCAAAATTATGCTAAAATTCAAGTACACTATTTCAATAACTATAAGACATCTGCCCAATAAATCTTCTATTTCTAAACTAATAATTATTAGCAGGATACTTTTTCTTTATTCGAGGTAACAACAGTAACAAAATTGCAATTATTGCTAGGTGCAAGCTGGATTTTAAGAAAGAATGTTTCCTTATTGAAATTGTCCTACATTTCGTGAATTGAGGTAAAACTAACGAATCGGCCACCCTGGAAACCACTGATATAATTAAATTGTATCGATATGTACGTTCTCACTGTCTTAGTATTCTACAAGTTACATAGACTGAACATCAAAAAAGACATAAGTTTAAAGAAAAACTTCCTCCGGGAACTTAATGGCTTTCTTCCACTATCATTGAAAATCTGTCAAGTGTAAATTACTCCACCTCATACATGATTTATTCAATAAATCACTGCCAAGCAGTAATTTTTCTTGAGCCATTTAGATGAACTAGAGCTGCCTTTGTCCACAAAAAAACAAAAAAAAAAAAAAAACGACTGAGTAATAATTGTCAACAACAGACCAATATTACTCGTATTTTTGAACCTATACTGGGGCAGTCCTCAGTGCCTTTCTGCGTGCAGAAAGGCACTGAGGACTGCAGTGCCTTTCTGCGTTCCTAATTCATGTATTGCTATCGAGACTATCCTTACCGGTGAACTTCTTGAGAGATAATCCTTACTCGTGAATTTCTTGAAGTCCAAAAACTAGCTGTCGGTTTGGATTATGGATTTAATGACAATAATCTTCTAGATATAAATATAGTAGGTAGGATTCATAATTAATAATGTATTTCCAATTATATATTGCATCGACAGAAGCACCGAGATTGTGGACGATCTTCGATTCAAGAAGAGGAAAAGATAAATCTGACCTTAACGTTAGGGTCCATCCTTTGCTAGGAGACACCTAACCAATGGGAAACAAAGCATACAGTTTGTAGTAATTTACGATTTCGAGAGAGATTCAGTTCTGGGTGAGTCTTGGTTAATGGGAAGAATAGACATTTTTCTTTCTCGGGATTGAGATGGACACCAAATACGGAGGATATCTAGTCCAAAAAGTTTGCAATGATATCTGGCTCGGGGTGCAGCAGCAAGTTGAACTATAAGGGAGTTCAAATAAATCATGGATGAATGATAAAGAAGGGAAAGTAGTGTTGTAGAGAGGAACAGGAAATTCTACTATGATCTGTGTGTCTCTAATAATGATCGGTCACTGGGAAAAACGAAGAAACTGTGTTCTTAGGATGCTGTCAAAGATTGCCATCAGAGCGGGCAGAAGTGAGGCAATTCGTGATGAATCGAAGAAGATTACTTGAAAGTTCATTTGTTATAATAGGCAATGAATACCTCAAGGCGGTTCAGACTGGTGAAGGGGAACTGACCTTTCACTCTGTATTGAAAGCCGGTGATGGCAAAGGAGATTTTATGAGAAAGGACATTCTGAAAATGGGGGGAGGATAGGGGTTCTGGCACAAGAGCAACTAAAGTTCACATTGTGCTGAAGATAGGAGGATCTTCAGAATATCTCTTCATAACTCACATGTAAATAACTCATCTGATCAGATGAGTTATTTACATCAACTTACTTTGTACTTCATCTCAAAATCTGTACAAAAGGAAAAAGCTGTTTTGCAACTTAAGCTGCCCACCGGAACCAGTCCATTGACCTGGTGGTAAGAAACTTTTTAACAACTACATCATTCAAATCACTGCTGCTTCCTAAAGAATCAAGTTAGCAGAGCAAGTTCATTCTACTCTGACTTATCAAATCAATTCTAACATATGCCACAAACTATGGAAGGTCACTGGACTGGAGAAACCTCGTCAAAATCATCAGAAAAATACTAAACGCCGGAGCTGATTTCAATCATTACCAAACAAATACCAATTAATTGTAAACTTATTTATATAGATTATAAATACGAATCTTGCAAAGGGGTACAGTTGATATTAATAAATATAAATTTAAAAAATTATCTATAATGAAAATTTATTAACTACTTTTATTTATTTTTTGTATTTTCCACGATATAATATATTTAGCCAATTACATAGAATTATACATTCATGGTACGTGTACACTAAATGAAATAGAGTAAATTATCTTTATTGCAGGGTACAAATAAAAATTTCGATACATGTGTATATGTATACACCTTGAATATTTGTACCGTATACACTTTGCTTTTGTACCGTATACACTTTGCTTTTGTACCGTATACACTATCTTTGTTTTTTTATTTACAAAGATAGAAATCTTTGTAAAAAAAAAAAAAAACATTTGTAAATAAAAAACAACCAAGAACTACGTTGGCAAACGTCATCATATATAAAATATCAGCACAGGAAGCTTATCGTATAATTTATGTTGCATAATTTATTAATTATGGAAATTTATACTTTAAATTTACACTTAGTAGAATCAGTCAGCGATATCTAAGGTTCATTTGCCAAATGTGCAAAGGACGTTGACATCAAATCTAATCATAATACGTACTTCATTCTTATTTATTTCAATTACCTTAAAAGGTATTCGCGCATCAGAGAATATTAATCATTGGAATAAGGCACTTTTTACGGATAACGTGAGGCGTCAATTAATCTAAAAATTTCTAATTCACTCGAATATTCACTTATTTGAATTATCAGTAATAAAGAGAGTAATCGCAAAAGCTCCAGGAGGTTTCCTACTGACAAATTTATAAATCTCGTACCGAAAATGCAAATATGTGCTCATGTCATCAGTTGCAGCTGTAATTAAATGTAATGTATGCATTAGGCAGATATATGTTTTGTGCAGTCTAATAATGTCGCGAACACATAAACAACACGCCAACATGGGGTAGGTACTATTTAAAAAGAAGGGGATAATATCCATTTCGAACTGTAGCGATGTTTTGATTTCCACTATGAATAAAACATGCGCTCTCTAAACCCTGGAGCTAACATATAATAATCTTTTCTATCAATGGAGACGTACGCGGGAACTTTACCATCTGCCATTGAACCACGTGATCTGTCTTTAAACAGTGGCCATAGAAATGCGTTGTCTGTAATTACAGAATCGTAAATATAGACTACATACTGCGATAGTGGTTGATTACTCAGATGTAGCGGCCTGAAGGAGGGTTTGAAACAGCGCTCAACCCGTACTTTGGTGTTCGTGGAAAGGCAGAGAATGACACATTTATCGTGGGAAGAGATGGCCTTTCTTATTCTCCTGTTTCAAACTTTGTTGCATCTGATGATCAGTTTTCGAAACTTATTGATGATCACGAAGCTCGACTGGGTATTATGTACAGAACCTGGCAGTTATCAAATAAAATTTATTTTCAATTTATTCGTTCGCTCGCGATGCTCGAAGTTCGAAAAAAATTGATGGGCGAATATATTGAATTAGAGCATTAAGGGGTGGGGATAGAAATAAAAAGAAATAAGAGGGAGGGGATAGAAATAAAAAGAAATAAGAGAGAGGGAAATAAAAAAAAAAAAAATGACCGAAGAGAGAAAGAACATTAAAGGTAGAAAGAAGAGAAAATAAAGGTTGAAGATGGAAAGAGGAAGAGAGAGAAAATTTTAAAAATTTATTGAACGTTGAAAAGAAGCAGAATATGAAGTTGAAAATGAGAGACAGGCAAAGAAATAAGCACAATAGATAAATAAATGGAGACACCGACTACAGCAGTCAGCTGTACCGGGCATAGTAATTAATGCTAATAAAAACTGATTATTATTATTATCTTCTTTCTTTTCCTTAACGGGTTTTTTTTTTTTTTTTTTTTTTTTCAAATTCTGCAACGGGTGTAGTAACAGCTGCGTGGTGTGGTTGTTTATGCTCGGTTAGTCGAGGAACCCTGACTTTCCTACAGGTGTTCAAGGATCGCAGCTTTCTAGAGTTCCTTGTAAGTGTTCTCAGAGAGGCCGATTGCTGCTAGATTCTATGGCACCATGAAATAGACGTGTGTCATCTGTCACTCCGGGGTCCTTGGCGATGTATTTCTTATAGTTCCTAGTGTTGATTTCCTGGTCTTGGTTATTTTGGTTTTTAGGGGCATTAGTAACTAAGGCCCTATTGCTCCGGGGATATGCGGTGGTCATTCCCTGACCTTTCTGCATCCTCCGTATTTGGTGGTCACGGGCTCGAACCCCGGTCTAATCAAGAAGCGTGTGCTACGCACTGCTGCTCTTGCCCACCTGGCTACGGAGGCGCCCCTGGTCTTGGATGGCGAGCATGAATCTTCTGATTTTGGGGGAAGAGTTTCCCGCTCGTGAGCCATGCATTCGAATCTATTTTATCTACGTAGTCTGGTTTCGGTTCATTGCAGTCTGCCATAGTGCATTCTTCACCCATTTTCCTGGAAGTAATCTCTCAGGTCATTATTATTTTCTGGATGCTTCCTCTGAGAGCAGTGACCAAGAATGTTTCCACTGTTTGGAATGTTCCTGGGTTTCAGATTCGTGGTCGGAGGTCTGGACAAGAATCTTCTGATCATTACTGCACATGGTCAAAAGTTGCTCTGCGCAGTTATTTTTCCTTTATGTCTTTCAAAAAAAGTGACAAGATTGAGGGATCCTTCTGGCAGAAGCCTTATGCACGTGCAACCGGCCTTGAATAACGTTTTTTTCACTGAGTCAATATTCATTCTGACGGACCTCATAAGCCAATTCGCAAACGGCAAAATCTGTATCACGAACACGTCCTGGGTATACCACCATGTGACATCACTATCAGATGGACAATCTTCCCCATATACTGCGCTTCCAGCTTTTTGTTTTTGTGCCCAGTCAGATATTTCGGTAGCATGACCTTTTCACACGTATTCTGACAGCATTAAATCTCTCTTCATCTCAACAGAATCTTAAACATCTAATGGCTTTTATCATAGACGGGAAATATTCTCATTTTATGCTGTTTGCATCTATTTTTCTTCGGTCATTAATTGCACATGTTAGCTTTTTCTTATCTTCCTCCACTCCATGCCATTACTTCGATGGCCGTAAATGCGAAAATATGTCCATCCCTCCCTCCTCGCGAACTATCACGTTCATGGTGCCAAAGTTCATCCATTGATCCAAAACTGAGAAATAGTGACTGTGTGCGGGTAGAAATAACCGGTTTGAGATCTGATAAATGAGTATGGGGGCCAATTAAACGGGTCACTCCGAACAGATGCTGCTAATCTCTTCGTAAACTGCAAATAATGTTAATTAACTGGGGGTATTATCAATGTACGGTTTACATATAAGGAAACGAAACTTCCCTAAGAAAAATCCTAAACAGAAAGGTGAATGTAAAGATATTTAAGCATCTTTTGTTCTGTGAACGACATCAATTTGCATTCCCTTAGATATGCACTCCTTCCCGAGCTCATTAATCCCTTACTGTCGCTGGTACATTCCCTCCCTTGGCTGGAATGCAGATCAGACCCGTTTGGTGACTTAACATCAGTTTTTTTTTACGCTGTCCATCAACTCTCCGTTGAATTAACTGCGTGTCGATACACGATCGTAAGTTACGATCTCCCATTCTATAATTGGTTTCGTATTACCCTCAAGTTTCTTCGGGGAGGGGAAGAACAAAAGCGAATGCCACGGCAATGACTGCTGTTCCTCAAAGTGTTTGTTGCTGTAGTAATGCCGAAGTCTATATGATTTCTGACGAGCCACTAAAAGGGCGAAATGACTATTTCTTTATCTCTGTCTCTCTGTCAATTTTTGCCTTTGCGACTATGAGGACGTGGTAGGAGGAAGTGTCATTACAATCAGCTGAATCCGGTGTAGTTCATAATGAATCGGACCTCTGTGATTACGGTTTCCTCTCTTATTGCAGCACTAGCTAGAAGGGTCTCTCCTGCAGAAGTGAGACGCTGCTGTAGGAGGTCGTTTGCGTCATCATTAAGTATCTTCTTGTTAGCATGTCCCCTCTCTCTCTCTCCATCTCGCTCGACGTCGGCACAGTTAAGGAGATGTTTCCTCGAAATGTGATTTCTAGAGATCTGACAATGGTATCTCCGCTAACACCACGTGACACGATGCCGACTTAACGAGACAGTGATCAATAAAGCTGTGTCCGGTTTCATGAATAACCGAGCTGAACCCTTCAATCCTCATCTTAGTTGTATGTTTACTTCGTGCTTGACAAAGCTCACTAAAACTCAGTCATTTTTTTGTTTTTTGAGGGGGGGTAGGGGCGGAAATATCGTTATTTCCGCATCCCAGAAGAGGTGGTTAAACGGATGTCGTTCGTTTACTTCGTTTTGTCAACCCGAAGACCAAAAGAACGAACGTAAGAAGAGAGAGGGAATTGTAGAAACAAATCTCGCTGCTCCCATGACAGCGTCACAATGGATTTCTGCCGCTGCTGTGAGCACTCGCGATGGAGTACTCCCGGAGCCGGTCAACCTAACTCGAAATAATTAGTCATGGCCATGAGTTGCTTCCTCCTCCTCCGCTATGTTAGGGTTGGGCGTATCACACACTCGTGCGTCTACTGGAAAGAATCTCGTGCGGCCTTCTGGTTCCTTAATAATGGAATAACCCTTTGATTTCGTTCGCATAACACCAACACACTCTTATGGCAGTTCCTCTCACTTAAACTGCGATTCTCGCATCGTAACTTAATTACGTCAGTGTTTATTGTACGATATACTGCGAGCAAATCGTAACTGTGGGATAAACGCCCATTGGAAGCTCCCCCCCAGATCGTGGCGATTGAACAGATGCTAGTAGAAAAATAAAAATGAAACAGAAAGCGTGAAACAGAGGATGAGAGAATAACATTAAAGAAAATGGAGCGCTACTGGATTGTATCTGTGAATTGGGTATTCAAGGTGATCAGACTTGTGTGTAGGTGGAAAATTCGTAGGCTCAATGTGAGAGAGAGAGAGAGAGAGGTGGGGGGAATACCGAAAGAGAAACCACCAAGGGCAGAGAAAGAAGGAGAAAGAAAAATAAAATAGAGAGAAGTAATAAAATAGGAATAGAAAGAAGAAAGAAAGATTAAATGAGATTCCATTCTCGCTATAATAATCGAAAGAAGAAAAAAAGCTAGAAATATAAAGAATATATGAGAGATAGGAAAAAGAAAACGAATAGAGAGAGATAACGAATGAGGAAAGAAAGAGAGAGATAAGAAATGGAAAATGAAAGCGATAATACAAAGAAAGATATAAATGCACAAGAGATAGTAAAAAGATAAATGAGAGAGAGAGAGAGAGAGAGAGAGAGAGAGAGAAGGAAGAAACTGAGAAATAAGAGTGAAAAATGAATCAAAAATAACAGAAAGAAGAAATAGAAGAAGGAAAATTAAGTGGTAGGTAGAAAGAGAGGGAAAAAATTAGGGATAGAAAGGACAGAAGAAGAAAAGATTGAGAATAAGATGAAGAGAAAGAGTGGCAGAAAGAAAGAGAAATAAAAAGAAAGAAGGAAAGAAAGAACGAGAGAGAAGAAAATGAAATTGATAATATAAAGAAAGAGAAATGCACAAGAGATAGGAAAAGATAAATCAGAAAGAGAGAGAGAGAGATAGAGAGGGTGAGGGGGTGGGAGGAAACGGAGAAATAAGAGAGAAAATTAATAAAAAATAACAAGAGAAAAAAGAAAAATAAGTGTAGGAAAATTAAGTGGTAGGTAGAAAGAGGGAAAAAATTAGGGATAAAAAGAAGGGCAGAAGAAGAAAAGAGCGAGAACAAGATGAAGAGAAAGAGTGGCAGAAAGAAAGAGAAATAAAAAGAAAGAACGAGCGAGAGAGAAGAAATGAAATTGATAATATAAAGAAAGAAATGCACAAGATATAGGAAAAGATAAATCAGAAAGAGAAAGAGAGGGGGGGGAAGGGTACGGATAAATAAGAGAGAAAATGAATCAAAAATAACAGAAAGAAGAAAGAGAAGAAAGAAAAATAAGAGACAGCGAGAAAGAAGAGGGAAAACTGAACAGACAAAAAGAAGGAAGAAAGAAAATTAAAATAGAGACATGAGGTAGGAATAGAGATAGAACTGTGAGAAAGAAAAAAAATAAGAAATAGGAAGAGTGGATAACAGAGAAAAATAAACAGAAAGAATGAAGGATAATAGAAAGATAATTAAAAAGAGAGTAGGAATAAAGATAGGGGGAAAAGAAAGAAAGCTGAAAGCGAGAACAACTAAGGAAGAAAGAAAGAAAAAGGAAGATTACAGAGAAAAATGAAACAGAAAGAAGGAAGAATATATAAACATATAAGAAAAATAAGTGGTAGGTAGAAAGAGAGGGAAAAAAATTAGGGATAGACAGAAGGGCAGAGGAAGAAAAGAATGAGAGCAAGATGGACAGAAAGAGTGGAAGAAAGAAAGAGAAATAGGAGGGCAGAGAGACTTTTAGAGTAAAATATATAAAATAACGGCAGATAGAGAGAAAGGTGAAGGAAAATAAGAAAAGCAAAAACAAGAAGAGTGTCAAATGAGAAGAGACGTAAAGAGATAAATGAGGGATGTTCCACCATCATTCTATTTGCCATCGAAATGTGTCACTGGACGTGTTATTAGAAAAACTGCTACACGGATACACCGGTGATCTATTAATGGCAGAGCCCTGAGGGGCGGAGGGAAAGGATGGGCGCAGAGATGTGGCCTATCTGTCAGTACGAAAGGGGACAGGTTATGTATACGTGCGACTAATAAGACAAAAAAAAAAAGGCGAAAAGCGGCCCGTCGCCGGGAATTAGGTAGAAAGAAGTGTTTCCCGGTTTTTCTTTGCACCACGCGATTACACGCACGTGGGGACTGGAGAAGTGCGAGCTCCTTCTCTCTCTCTCATTCTTCGGCATTCTCCCGGTGTATAATTTCGGCTTAAATGAGATTCCGACGTGATGGGTCCAGTCTAAATTGCTACGAGCAATACGCCGCCGATCTTCGCGCGAGGTGCAGAAATATGGTGACGCGAGTCTTAAAGGCACCTGCATGCATCCTAATTACAGAGGGGAAACACACGCGAACATCCTCGCTTCATCGCGGTGCCGGATAAATATGAACTAATGATGTCATCGCGCAATCATTTTCTCTTCTGATACGTGCGATTCGGACGGCAGCCGCCAGGGGAGTGGCTCCTACTTGCTTTAGATTCGGATGTCAAAAAGCGACGACGGAATGCAGTTCCTCGGATTCGCTTTAATTGTTTCGTTCGTTCGTCACCACGCGAAAATGTTTTTCCCCTCGCAATTCATAATCACTCTGTGGCCGCATAACTGAGCCTCCCCTTGGCCACGAAGCGTACTGACTTGTTGCTTCTTCGTGATTTCATTCTTAACTACGAAATCTCGATTTTTTTTAACTCTTCATTACTCTCTTAACCAAAATCCCTCGAATTTTTTCTTCCTCTTCATTACTCTCAACCAAAATCCCTCGATTTTCTTCCTCTTGATTACTCTCTTAACCAAAATCCCTAGATTTTCTTCCTCTTGATTACTCTCTTAACCAAAATCCCTAGATTTTCTTCCTCGTGATTACTTTCTTAGCCAAAATCCCTCGACCTGTTTTCTCTTGATCTTTTAATTGCGAAGTTCCTTTATTTCAGTCTTTACTGCGAAATCTCTCGTGTTTCCTCTTGATTTCAGTCTTAAACTGCAGAATGTTTTGAATTTCTGTTTCTAGACAGTTGACCAAAATCTTTTGTTTTTATGGCAAAACAGGTTTAATGTTAATATTAACTTGTCTAGAGATATATATTTTTATTGGATCCTGATTTCTCTCATAGTATACAGTATATTTTCTTGTCTCTTAAGTTCTTTTACAAATAGCAATATTTTTCGATCCTTTCCTGTTGACTTCTTTTTTATTTCATAGTCGACATTATTAATTTTCTTGATTTCATTAAGAGAAGGTTGTGTTTGCGTTTGTGTGGGTTTTGGGAAATCAATGACAAAATACTTGGGTTGTGTCTTCGTGATTTTTCTCATAACTGCTACATTATGTTCTCTTCCTTTTTCTTCGAAATTTCGAATTGTTCCTTTTGGGGCGTTTCTTTTGATTTCTCTTTTACCTTCTGGTTTATTTCTGTCATTTTCTATTGATTTCTCATACAACAAATAGCACTTCGTTTATTCTGTGTTCCTTTCCCTTCTCTTATGACCTCTATTATGTTTTGAATGTCTTTCTCTTCGTTCGTCCTGTAATTTGTGATACCAACTTGGGCTGTGTCTTAATTTTTCTCATGACTTCGAGATTGTGCCTTCTTCATTTTAATTATAAATTTGAATTGATCTCTCTTGATTTTACTCGTAGCTTGTATTTCTGATAATTTCCTCTTTATTTCTGTAAGAAAGCAAAGTATACAGTTTCGTTAATTCTTGATTAGTGTCATAACCAGTAGCGTTTTCGATTATTTCTTGATTTCTCTAATTGCTTGTAGTACGCATGCATTGTTTTCTCTTGATTTTCATCATGAATACTACAAGAGAAAGCAGAATATACAGGCTATGATAGAAATCAAGAGGAAATGACCAAAGTTGAGAAAAATAAAAAAAAAACCACAGCATGTTTTGCTTGCTCTTGATTTCTGTTATAATATTTACTACGTTTTGATTTCTTCATTTTGTCTTCCCTCATAACCACATAGTATGTGTAGGGGGTATCCTCTTGGTTTTCCTTCATCATTTGTTTTGATAATTTACCTCTTATTTCCCTCGTAGCCAATTTCGATCATCTGCTATTCGTTTCTTTTATAGCCTTCAGTATATTTTGAATTATCTTTTAAGGACACAATACGTTTTGATTGCTTCCTCTTGATTGACTTATAAATCAGTGTATTTTGATCCTATCAGTATCTCTCATGACTCGCAGTATATTTTGATATGAGATTGTTTGCATTCCAGCTCGTTGGTTGGTTCAGTTGTGCTCTCTTCCCTTTCTCTTTGTACTTCGGAAATGTTTTGAGTGGTGTTGAGGATCATCTTTAATTTCAACTAGACAATTAAAACAACTCGTTTAATTGTTTGGGTCTTGGCCAAGCTGCGATTGCGTAGGCTTTTAATTCTTTTCCTTTTGCCTGGGCTAATTACATCAACAGTAGTTAATTGCTGTGTTTCAGTTAATAATCACGTAACAGTTACATAGAGCAGTTGCTGCAGCTCGCTATTAACACCGAGAACAAATCCCGGTCATTAAAATATGGAAATACTACGGTATCCGTTGAACGAGCCGCGTGCTCAGTAGGGTTGCGAGTTAGGCAGTGTACATTACCCTCTTATTGCGTTTCTGATCGTCTTTCTGAACATTCGATGTGAAAGTAAGTGCTTCTACCTCCTCATAATTACCGAGCGCTTTTATATTCTCCTTTGACCCACCGAACCCTAATTTATTCTTTATTATAACCCCCGAAGTATGACTGCTTGCTATTGTGAGAATTGCCCAGAGACATTATGGACTCGTACGATTTTAACGACCCCGTTTCCTTTTGATTTTTATCTCCGAGCATTTTGGCTTTTATTTACATGATCTGACCCACTCCCATGTAAAAAGTAGGTGAACTTTATTATTATTTTTTTCCCACGAACTATTAGTCACCGCGAGCTCTTTGTCGATCCTCCTAATTAGTTTTATTGTAAGATTTAATTGTTTTCGGATTTAGATCTGAAAGATAATTCTGCTACTTAATGATAAGTTTTTTTTTAAATGTCGCAAATGAAATCAGTCATTAATTAATGACTACTTGGAAGGAAACGCCAAAGGCTTTCTGCAAGGAAGATAATAACCGAGATGGTTACTCGAGCAGATACTGGTGTCAACCAGCATCTGAAAATCTTAATTCATAATTCTGGAAGTAATCTTAGACGTTTTTATTATGTTTTATTCTTCTTCCTAATTCAAACCGGGTATTTAAAGGGTTACGTGTCCGAAAACCACTTTTTTTCGTGGCGAATTTCATCTCTGAGCGTTTTAAACGCATGCGTAGATGACGTATCAATTAATCTGAATACTGCATATTATTGCATACACAGAATAAAGATGACAATTTCAATAACATTAAATATATCTTAAAGGATTATAATAAAAAAGTAATATTAACTTTTTTCTGTTCAATTTATTCAGTTTATTCAATTTATTCAGCTGCAATATTCTATTTAATATTAATTAATAAATTAAAATTTAATGCATTTAAATAGAATATTGCAGCTGAATAAATTGAATTGTATACACTTCCTGTTCAAAGCCGGATGTTTTGATTGTCACGTGTCTGAAAACCATTTTTCATAGTTCCATTTCCGAACGTCTAAGCGCATGCGTGGGTGACGTATGAATTAATCTGAATATAATACATATTCAGATTAATTAAATAATTAATTTTTAAATAATTATTTCAGATAATTATATTAAATAATAATAAATATCTTAAATAATTATTTTTAAATATCTTAAATTATTAAAAATAAAGCAATAATATTAATACTACTTAGAATCAATTAATAAACTAAAATTTAAAGGTTTAAAATGGTAAATATATTATAATTATTAGCTAATTTTTTTTGAAAATATTAAATGCACCCAATAAATATAATAATATTAGAAATATAGTAATGAAGAACGTCTAGCTATTAACTTTTACATAGATTACTGTAATTAATAAGCAATCTTATGCCAAACATTTAAGGTGACGTTTCAGGCATCTTAGCGATACCCATCATCAAACCATGCTGTTAGGGGTAGGAAAACAGAGCAGTTACAGTTTTAATTATATTATAATAATTAAATCATATTATACGAGATATATATGTAGGTACCTTTTATTTCTGTGCTCTAAATTGTATGGTACATGTCTTTTGATGGCTCAGAATCAGACTACTGGTTTTCTTAAGATTCGCGTACAAATCTTTTCACTCACTTCATGTCTGTGTTTGGATTTTGGTTTTCATCCGTTAAGCTATCCCTCTTCCACCACTTTCTCCTCCTTCCATGAATTGTTCACGACCTTCCTATACGATAGATTACTGTCAAAGTCCGAATACTCAAAGATTTAACGAAATAAAAATAGAAAAAAGAAAAGGAATTTGAAACGGCCAAAGGAAATCGTTGGAGCATTTAAAGGCTTTGCATTTCAATTCAAAAAACAACTGGGGAGATCTTTGCACTTAGTTGTGTCGCGAAGGAAGGATTTTTCTGGATAATTTCATATAAAGAATTTTATTCATTTTTAAATTTGTTCAGTGATTTGTCAACAATCAGGAAACTCTTCGGGGGAAACTTAAAAATAATCCTCCTCTTTTCTGTCCCTTATTTGAAAGTCTACTTCTGTTCATATTTGAGAAAGTGTCCCGCATTGTACATTTATTCGCATACTTAAAGAGAACCTTTATCTCTTCTTAAGTTTATTTCTTTTTAGCAAAAAGTTCTCTCATCTTTGTTTTTACATAAATAAATTTCCGATTATATTCTAGACGATTTTAGATTCTAGGCCAGAAGGGTTTACAAAATCATTGGGACTGCACACATATTGAATTTTTAAGTTCGTGATGGGCGTGTATTTTTTGTCGCAGCATACGGGCTCGAACCAGTAACCTTATCACTATTTTATGAATTATTTGAAAATAATCCGCTAAGGAATGAAGAATTACACTTAAGAGACCATTTTCGTGGATTTGCGACTAAACTGTACAGCTGCGTAAATGAAAAGACGAAATCTTTAAAAACAAATCTGAAGAAGGCTGCGAAAAACTATCTCGAAACGTCGACTGGTAAAATTAATTAATCCTTGACTTTTCGAAGACATGAAAATACGAGTACTGTATCGCCAAGGTAATTACCACACTAGCGCCACCGTGCGCGAAGATAATGAACTATTTTTAGAAAAGATGAGTAAAAAAAAAAAAAAAAAAAAAAGTGAAATAAAAAAAAGAAAAGTACCGCAACCTCTAATGTTAAGAATTAATTACTAAATACCCGAGTTGAGGCTTTATTAAAAATCCGAATTACCACCTGCCGTCCCTACACGGGGAAAGTTAAAGTGATTAAAGAAACCGTATGTGATTTCTTACAGAACGGAATTAACCTGTTTCACGTCAGCTTGTTGAAACGGTCCACCCGCCAAACGTTGTACACGTATGCGTGGGTAGAAACGCTGTACAAGCGTTTGGATTGAAGATGCCGTTAGTGTCTTGTTAAGTGGCGAGATAAACTAGGCAGGCTTCGCTCTTCTCGAGGATGTCGCTTCCAACAAGCCATTGTTGCAAGATGCATCTATCATCGAACACACATTCGCGTGGAGCACCCTGTCCGATCTACTGGAAAACGGGAGGGGGGATAGTCAAAGGAAGTGTACGTCAATTAGATGGAGTAATTAAATCTGTAATTGGATCTGTGATTAGTGTAAGCAAGTAAGACATTCCACCAGATTCTTTGAAGAATGAAAAGTAAAGAGGAGACCTACACGCGCTTATAAATCACCCAGAATAAATAAGAAGACTTGGCTGATTTATCTTATGCTGTCTGCATTTTTTCTGAGCTTCCCAGGAAACAGCAGAAGTTCTTATGATTTATAAAAAGATTTAGCCATTGTTGCTTGTTCTTTTCTTAGATACTTAAGATGTTTCGAATATTTTCTTAATGTACCACTCGAGAAAAGACTTTTGTCAAGCATGCTGGTGAAATGTAGTCGCAAGAGTTGAGGCACAGTTTTCTACTATTTGGATTTAAGCTGAATTATCGAGTGGTTGGTTGTCTTCCGATTCGCTCCGAGGCAATTAAGGCCACAAGGCCAATATATGTGTTTGCGCTGTGTGTATTATATTATTATTTCTACTTGGCGATTTGCTTGTAAAATATGTTTGTAAACAGTTCATCTGTTAAAATTTTAGCTCTTCTATCTGAAATAGATTTAAAAAAAAATGAAAATATCTTCGTGAAAATAGTCCTAATAGTTTCGTAATGTGTGAGATTAGTGCATGTTATCTTCTAATTGTAACGATAATATATACTAACTTTTGTGTAATCTGATATACCATAGCATACCATCTGATATGCAATCAATACACAGGTAACAATAGGATCGACGTATTATATTATGAACAGCTGTTAGAAAATATAGTTAATATATAAAATTTAATGAAATATATTAAAAAGAATAGGAAAATTATAAAAGAAATTAAAAATATTTAAAAAAATTTTTTTTATTAAAAAATATTATTGAATGCCAATTTTAGAATAAATAAATCTTGGTTTTGTGGGTAGTATTTGAGGTCTTGTGGGTATTTGAGTAATTGCAGATGAGTGTTTTATGAGAAAAACTTTTGAGCATAAAGGCAAATAAGGGTCTCAGAATGGATGGTGTATAGCCTGTAGTTTTGAGGGAGAGTGTGTTGAACCATTGAGGTATTAATTATGAGCCTCTTTAGGCTCAGCGGGAGATTCCTTTGGATTGGACTGTAGAAATGCGAATACATAAAGGCGGTTCTAAGAGTGAAGTTGGTAACTACAGACCGGTTAGTCTGACCTCAGTGGTAGGAAAAATCTTAGAGGCAATGATTAAGAGTGCAATTTAAGGACATTTAGATAGATATGGCATTCTGAAGGACACACAACACTGCTTTGTTAAGGGTAAATCATGCTTAATTAACTTAGCAGGCTATTTTGACACAGTTACTCATGTGCTGTATTTAGGGAACAATTTCAACATAGTTTATTTGAATTTTAGCAAAGCATTTGACTCAGTCCCTCATGAGAGGTTATTTTATAAGTTTGAACAGGTTGGGGTTACTGGTAAGGTTCTAAGATGGGTGGCTACAAGGCAGATGGGGTCCCTTAAGGATCGGTTCTTGGACCAATGTTTGCTTCTAATTTTCATAAATGACATCAAAATTTGCAGATGACGTTAAGATTGGCAGAGTCGTTAATGGTCAATGTCAAGCAGCATTCTTTCAAGATGACTTGAACAGACTTCAAAGATGGCAGCTATGTTTTAATGCTGCTAAATACAAACTTGGGGAATAGCAACCACCAAATAAATGATACCCTTGGTGAGGTTGAATCAAAACAGTAGAGGAGGATAGTGATCTGGGAGTTACAATACGGACAGATATGAAGTTTTCTGAACAGTGTAAACTATATGCCGATTATCGGTTCTGAAACTTTTTTAAGATAGTGTATATTTTTGCGCTTCAAAAGATCTGCAGTTGAAAGTTGATTGATGGGGTTTGCAGTTTCTAATCGGTGAAATATGGGAGTAAAAGATAGTAAAGAGTTATCGCTTTTTTTTTTTTCCGTTTGTTTATCGCATTTGTATTCAAACAGAATTAAATTATGCTATAACTACAATATATACTACACTATGCATATTAATGAAAACGGGTACATTTAAATCTAGTAATCTGCATTTGCTATGCAAGACATGCTTCCAAAATCTGATATTGGCACACGAGATAAACAAGATGACATCAGCCAATCAGTCGGTGCCATCTTTCAATTTCGTTGCACTCACTTTAGGCCCACTGATGTAAACATGGTTCGTTTTTACCGAATGTCGCTCGCATATGTGTGTGTGTGTGTATGCGTGATGAAGGGAAATACTTCTTTGCTTGGTGCACCAAACACAAAGCAGAGACGAACGACAGGAGAGCTTCCTTCCATCCAAAAAATGAAAATGATTTTTCTACGTACGAAAGCTGTTTGGAAATTTGGGTCCTATAACAAGGAGAGTTGTGATGGAAAAAAAAAAAGTGAACTACTTTAGTCTTTCCCGGAAAACTCTGCGTCATGGAAGATGTTAGAGATTGACGCAAGACTTCTTCCACACGCGCACAAACACACGAGAAAAGAAGAAATACCTGAAAGTTGTTTGATATGCCAAAGTAAATATCTAATACAGTGCTAAAATGGCAAGCATACCTGAAGCCCAATGCGAAGTTTCAGACTGCCCAAGTCAATAGAAATATAAGAAAACCTTGTAATGAACGTAGTCTTCTGTCGGATTTTTTCCCTTCTTAGAATTCGTCTCCTTTTAAAGCAGGACAGAAAAAATAAATATATGCACTGCCCGGTAAAAACTGGAGGAACAGTAAGCAAGGGTATACGTTCTTTAGACTAAACTTTGGTAGTATCACGCACAAAGTTCGTTATTTGTTCTTTGAGAGCGTGTGCGAGTTCGGTGTCTGTTTTGGATCCGATAATTGACTCTCCCCTCCCCTCAGACGGTGTTCTAGACTAGTTTAAGAGATGCAACGTCTGCGAAACGTCACCCGAGAATAAACAACTCTTATATAAATAGCACGGTGCTTCGTTATGTGGGAAAAATGTCAGATTATTGTATCTACGTTTCGTTGGAGTTATTCATCAACATCATCAGAGTACCGAACGCAAGAGGTTTGTGCTATACTGCTTCCAGTTAAGAAGGGGTCACGTGCTAATGCTGCCCTGCATTAAGAAGGGCAACATTAGTCGATCTCAAGAGAGGTAGATTTCCTATCCCTACATCCCCTTCTCAAGGACAGGGGCAGGTTTGGACTGATCTATCTAAACAAACTTGTAATCAAGATGCTGCGTCTATACTTTTGATAACACGGAGTATAATATCGACAGATTACACGGGCTGAGTCATATTTGTTCGCGTAATGGCGAAAACTTTATTGATCACGTGATTGAGTGAATAAACAGGCCGAAAGCTTAAAGGATTGTCTTATTTGTCGTATACCTGCAAACCTTAGAAAATTAACTGAATTTATTATCCGCTTACTTCGCCGCCTGTGTTCACAGTGCCCTCCGCAGCCGATATAGTGTGAAGCGAAACTTACCTTTATGTTTCTTTATCTTCTGTTGCCTTGGTCGAACGCACATCAAACAGACTGTCGATGCTGTACAAGTTATTATCCGATTTTCGAAGCCAGACGACAATGTGCCTGCTCGTAAGCTGCTTCATTGTTAGCACGAGACATCGTTCATTATTAAAGGCAGAAGATCCCGGCGCTTCTCACTTGTTACTTTAATTTTTAATACGTCAACTGCACGATGACTCGTGAGACGCGCAAATCACCGTGTCACTGACATTGGCGAGGTGCTAAATTTTTCAGTTGTCTCTTTGGGGCTAACCGCTGCACGCGCAAAGTAACTACACACACACACAGGATATCCGAGTGTATTATATATTTAAAATTTTTCATTATGTTTTCGGCAGTTGTTACCACCTTCTCCATGTTGGCTTATGGCCACGGTGCTTTTCTAGGGATGAGCATCGCGAACGAGTGTCATTTCTCGGTTATCGGTAAGGTGGGGGCAATTGACGGAGAAATTATTCAGCGTTCCAGCGAACTCGATTTGACAAAAATCTAACCAATCGTCAAGATAATCTGTGGGTGGATCAGAAGCGAAATACTGACCGACAAATACCATCTGTTGGTAATAGGGTGATCAAAACTACTGCATTCGACCGCTTCGGTTTATTTATACTCTTCCCCCCCTTTCTCCCCTGAGTATAAATTCCGCAGATCGTTACCGCGAAGTAAGAACAAGCATATATTTTTTATGACTTTCTGAAAAATTTAGTAAAACGTCTCCTAGCGCCATCTGCTGTTGGGTCGCGGTAGCTCATCAACACTACAGTTCTCTCAAGAGCTTTTTCAGTAACACGTTAAGCCTTTATTATTACGTTTGGGGATTAAAGGATATCCGTCCTAAGACATATTACTAATTATTACGTGCGATAGGTTCTCCGGGTCTCTTTGTTTTCTTCTATAATTTGCGATTGTAGTAAACACACGCACACACACACACCAGCTCGTTTGCTCCTTATTAAAACAAGATCTCGCACTGGTTGGATACCTTTAGGCACTTCGGCAGTTTTTATTTGTCGGCACATCGGGTGAAGAGCGAGATAATAAGAAAATACTAGTGGCAAAGGTCTTTAGCAGCGTTTCCGGTGGGAAGAAGTACTTAGCTTGAAGGCACCGGACAGGATGGCTAGACCGGAAGTCATCTCCTTATGAGAATCCGTCTACAGAACTGTATGTGGTTGAACGCTATCGGAGTGTGTTTTGGTAAACAGATAAAAGGTATCCAGAAAAAAAAATAAATAATAAATAATAACAATCATCGCCAAACCCCATTATAAAGGGGTTGGCGCTTTTCTTTCGTAATGAGAGAAATAAAAACAACTTTTATTTAGGATCCTATCTCCATCAATTTGGACTATGATTAACCTTGCAAAATCAGCCCAAATTGTCTTTTCTCCGAAGCACCAACCCACTGAAGTTTAAGCTTCTCTAGACGGCATTCTCCTTCCACTGGTCAATATACGGACGTGGGAGTCGTCTTCGATTACAAACTGACCTTCAACCCCCCCCCCCCCCACGTTGACGAGCTCATAACGAAATTTTGCCAAAAGCGCTGGACTACTAAACAACAACTACTCCACGTTAAGGATCTGGATGTGACTCCTCGGTACGCATACACCTCTGTATACTCCGTTGAACTGCACATAAACTGCGTCGTCCACCCCAGCAAAGAACTGCGATGGCAACCGCACTAAACTTTGCCCGACTGCCAAATCTTGTAATGGAAAGACGCCTCGTTCTAACTACTAAAATGACTACCGGAATAATCTCGGAGCCAAACATCTGGGAACTGTGCGGCTAGAGAATCCCTCAACCCGGACTGAGGTCAGCTCCCACACTTATAGCCTACCCTATTGCCCTTATTGACCGTTTTCTTCCCAGTCAGATGCTCATCACAATCCAAGCAATCGACGGCGACCTGTACAAATTTGCCAAGGATCGGAAATACCGGGGACAGATCCTTGATGGCCTAGCCTCAAGCAGGGCAAACTGCACAGTAATGCGGGAAGTATAATAAAGTCAAAAAGTGTAATGTCTTGTAAATAATGTCAAAAGTATAATATCTTTACGAATATATTGTAAATAATTTAACTGAATCTTATTCTGTTGTTGGCTCTGTGGAAGAACCCGAATCTCGATGTGGGCCTCGTTCCTCAAGGCCTTTTGTCCACCAGTCCCTGGCACTGCTGCTGTGAGGTGTAAGGTGTATTTAGTGTCAGACGGCACCAGGGGTTTCCCCCATCTCCGTGTTGCTTTCATTGTGGGTGTACCAGTTCACTGGGAAATGCCAGAGATTTAAAAGTGTGTGGGCTTTGTATCTGTGTGATGTCGTGTACCGTTGTTCATCTGGTCGTTTAGCCGCTGGACCCCTGCTGAGGCCCAACGTTGCCCCACCTTCGCCCCGTGGAGGCAGACCAGGAACCCAGTAGTTTTAGTTTCACTCTGGCAGGTCCTGCCACCTAATTTCCTGAGATTTCAGAGGCTAGGACCTTTAAAATAAAAAAAATAAAAAACGCGCGCGCTCTTTTATATGCACGTACGTACAGAGAGAGACATATATCCATCATCGTCGGTTTGATGATCGTTAAGTGAGGGGGATAATGCTTGCATAATAAAGGCTGAAAGAATGGGCGAACGGGAATTTTGACATAATTAAGTTTTTGTGTGTGGGACATTCGCTAGCATAAAGATAGAGTGGGTGGGAGACTGAAAGCTGGGGGGGTTAAGGCAGAAATATGGGGATGATAGAGTAGGCAACCCCAGAAGTCAGTGAGGCATGCCCATGCCTCACCAGGAGAAAGTAGGGGGCGCCGGGGGGACCGTCCCACCACCAGCGCAGGAGAAGGGGTGGAAAGGCACCAGGCAAGGGAGCCCAGTGAGCTGAAGAACAGATGTTCTTTGGTTATAATGGTAGTGGGTTGTGGGCTGCGGCCATTTCGTTTCTCCTCGTCCTCCTCCTCGTGAACAGTGCCTGTGCATAATCCGAGAAGGCTTGATACTCCTCCTTCGTGTCTAGGAGGTGATATTCTTGTCCCTGTGGTAAGTAGTGGATTCTGGTGAGTAAAACACCACGTAGGTCTTCATAGAGCCTGCAGTCATACATTAGGTGCTGCCAGCTCTCCAGCCCCCCGCAAGTGCAACTGCTGCTGTGAAGGGTATATTGTACATATCAGTTTTGTATACAATAAAGATTATATATATATATGTTATCGTTCCGCTGGCCGACGTAAGAAGCCTCGCCACCATGTACTTCTCAGTGTCGTTGATTTCACTTCAGTTTCCACCTCTCTTAATGACATTGTCTTATTCCTACCACCTCATTCTGGTCTCCCCTTGGTTTTTTGTCCTTTAGTTGTGAATCAACCATTCTTCTTGGCAAACGCCACTTTCATCCTCTTGACGTGTCTGAACCATCTCAAAAGGGACCTTTGAATCTTACTTTGAAGCTTCTCTACCCGAATTCTCTCCCTAATCGCATCATTCCTGATTTTGTCTCGCTTGTCTTTTCGGCTATGCTCTTCACAAATCTCATTTTTTGCCCCCTGCATTCTGCTTTCATCCTTTTCTCTCATCGTCCAAGTTTCAGATGTATATGCCACAACTGGTACGTAATAGGTCTGGTATAGCCTTCTTACACTTCAGTGGTATGTTCCTGTTCCAGATCAGATCTCTTGTCTACCTATAGTATCCTTCTACTTATTTCTTCGTCCATCACTCTAGTCTTTGTGATGGTGCTTCCTAGATACTTGAAGTTGTTAACCATTTTCAACTCTTTCCCTTCCATTGTAATGTATCGGTCAGACTCGCCACTCCTTTTTAGAACCATTATTTCACTCTTCTGCTGACTGAAAACCAGTCCAAATTCTTTGGTCATACTAGTCCACACTTGCCATTGCACTTGTTCTCTGCTCTCTCCCCAAAATCGACCTCAGGACATAAGTATCTGTTATTATATTAAACGACAGATTCTGACTGTCTGTGAACCCCCTAATACCTGGGCCAACTACTGACTGCCGCAGCCCGTTTGAACATTGTCCCGACCCTTCATTTTCACAGTTTATCCAGCACGATTCGCTGCTGTCAATCTGAGGAATGCGATCGAGTCTGCATGGACTGGAATCTATGTATCTCTATGGTCCATACTCCAATAAATTTGAGGCCCCTCCGCTACCCTAGGTGTTGCTCTCCATTAGATCGGCGTATCTAATAAAGTGACTAGTCAGTGTACTTGAACGGGTTGGTGTCAGAAGGTGAATAATCCACTTGCCATATTTCCATAACGTAGCAATCAGTATATCCCAAACCAATAATCGATGCCTTTGACAAGCATATTGATGAATGGACAAGTAACGGACTAGTAGCTTCTGACTTAAAGCAAAATAGTTGCCTTAGTAATTGATGATTTTGAATGTGGGCGGTTTGTAAACTAATATGAAAACTATTATATACGGTAATTTTTCAAAGTAGTACGTTTGGAATGCAGTCACGAATGATACCTCTTGATTATCTCCACGTTCAGTAATTTGTGCATTGAGTTATATTTCAGGCACGTTAGATTATCAAATAATGTACCCTAGGGGTTAAAAGAAACTACAATGTACTCAAGAAACGTTTACCAAAAGCTTCACCACACGATGTTCACATTATGGTTAGCCAACATGTCGGACAAGAAAACGTGTGTAATCGAGACTCGCTAATATTAGCGGGTCTCGATTACACAAGTTGTCTTGTCCAGCATGTTGTAGTATCAAGTTTCGGGACAATAGGATTTCCATAATGTTTTTTTTATTATGGTTAGCCGTGAGGTGCAACTTTTGTAACAGTTCTTTTTAAATGGGTCGAAAGAAATTAACCCATTGACATTAAATTTAGCGTAGAGACCCCAAGAATATTTAAAATAAGATATGGAATTCTGAAAAGGATCAGAACTGTATCTTCTAATTTATAGCGATGTTTTTTGGAAGCAGAGAACAAAGGAAATCGCTCTTAAAATCTTCCCGAGAACCATCAAAACCTGCTGAAAACTTGGTATTGAGCTGACTTTCCTTATCGGGTAATGCATAAAACACTTATATAAACTCTGTTTGTCCTGCCATTAATGTCCAGACACTTGCATATCTGTCTACAAATAACATTTACTTACAGGAAAACTAATTATGTTTGTTGAAACCTTTATGACAGACTGTTCATTGTGGAATATTCTCCACCAATTTTTTGTAAATTTCCTCCAATATTTTCGGCCATTCGGCTTACAAATCGGCGATTAGTTCAGCTCCGTTTTTTGGCCAGTCTCTCCTGACACGTACCCGACGATTCAGTTCATCCCAGAGGTTCTTTGTAGAATCGAGGTCAGGACTCTGGGCTTGCCAGACCAGCCTTTCGACGCTCGTGTCCTCAAACCAGTCCGTCACAACGCGAGCAGTATGACATTCAGCGTTGTCCTGCTAATGTAAGTTGACCTTCCCCGACGTGCTACCGCAAACGTAAATAATATATTATGGTCGAGGACACCTGATAGACTTTGGCATTCATGGTTTTGTCCGAAATAACCAATGATCCAGGACAAACCATTAAAAAAAAAACAGTCACAGATCATCAGGCTGCCTCCATTAAACTTCGGGACAATACACTCCGGCAGATAGCTTTTTCTAGGAATCCATTACAACTAGGCACGACCAGTACACCATATACCATGACTTGTCACTCCACAGCGCAACTTTCTAATGATCTATAATCAAAGAACGGCAGCCTTGCACTAATCTCTTCGCTTTCTGGCATTAGTCGAGGTAATTAGTAGTTTCTGGATATCTGCACAACCCCCATACCTTGCAGCGTCCTGCGCACTGTACTGGTGCTGATATGTGTTTCAATCGTCTCACTGAAGATCTGCGTGTGCTGCGACAATGTCAACCTGTGTTCTGAGCAGAGAATTCTTTGCGGAAATCTCCTGTCACGTTCCGTGAGCTTCTGAGCCGTTTCAGCTCTAGTCTGCTTTCATTTGAAGATCACATTACCAGCCATCGACATAGGGATGTGCCTTTGAAATGCCACTAATTGCTTAAGTGGCACCCTGTTATCATTCTGCTCTGGAAGTCTGTTAACTCCGACGATCGCGGCATTTGGCATTCACAATTGTACTACTGTCTTCTCGAAGGTTGTTTTTATTTATTAATTAAACTAAAAATCAGCAATAAATTAAATACATTTTATATTAATGCAATAAAATTTTTGGGCGTTAGAAGACATGAGAAATGTTCGGTGAAATAAAGCTAGAATAAATTGGATGGGAAATAGAAATAATTTAACTGAACGCAATGAGTTATTTTGCCCATTATATGGTGTAATATAATTATGCAGAGAATAACGTTATAATGGGAAAACTAAACATGCGATGCGAACAAATTTCGCCACAAATACATTATATCAGAATTAAATACTGTGTGATGAAGCGTGATTATTTAGTAGATAATTAATTCTGGTGATGAACAGATTACAAAAGATCTTGATAAGACTAATTTGGAGGAGTTTTGATACGGAGTTGCAGCATCATGCTTTTGATGCGGAAAGAGATGAACTGAATTCATTCTTGTTAGTGTTCTGCCCGAAGGTCCATAATTCCTGGGGAAATTATACGGAATAATGCGCGGGGTTCCCATTTCCACCCTTGTCTGTACAGATCTGTAGACGCGTGTGTTTAATACCTGTTTTCTGGCAGGCAAAATCCCAGAATAAATCAGGAGAAAAACCTCGCATCTCCGCTTGAGATCAGCTAACCGAAACCCCAGTAAGCACATTTCGCGAGTAAATACGGCAATTGCATACTGTGCTACCGCGAGTTCTTGGGCCGATTTGCATGTCGTGCGGCTCAAAAACCTGAAGTAATTTATGGATGGAGTCCTACTCCCTCTGCTTGCGAACGTTGACTACAACTCCGACGCAAAATCATTTAGGAATTACAGTCTCCGACAGGATTTGAACTTAGACCTTTACAAATGAGCAACAAGTGGTAAACCCATTATACTAGACGTAGGTCGTATTTAAGCATAATTTTCAAATTTTGTTTGCATGCTATGATACAGAAAAAAAGCTCCTTCACGTGCAGAAACAGACTTACAGAGATATACGATAAAAGTTTTACTATTCTGTATTTTAGATGAGCCTCAAATTTTAGACAGAACAAAACACGACAACATCGAGGATGGATTTATATTCATAAAGGCATATTAGAGAGAGACTGATTGAACGTACTTTCGTTTTAATAACAACAGAACAGGCAAGAAAAATTAACGGTGTTTATAATTTTCGAATAAGTCTTGGGCTTTTAAAATTTTCCTGATAATTGTCTATTCAGGAAACTAAGACCGAAAAAAAAAAAATTCTGGTACAAGAATATAGCATTATATTAGTATTAATAGTACAGCATTATCAAAAAAAAAAAAAATATATCCCATTTTACCTATTCATTCCATCCAATAGCTTGTCTAGTTTTTCCTTGAATTTATTCAAACTATCCGCTTCCACAACAAAGAATGAAAGTTTACTCTCAAGAACCACCCATTGGTTCTTGAGAGTAAACTTTCATAGATCTATTCTGGGAGAATTGTCTGAGCAAGAGGAAGAATCCCATAAGCACTGAGCTTGCTCAAGTTATTCAAAGATCAGGTCAACTGGCAGGTGCCTAGTCTCCAGACGCTGCAATTTACAGAACTAAAGCCTTTCTTGGTAAGAGCACCACTTTGTGCTCTTCACCAATCTCGCTGTTCTTCTCTGCAACTCTTTCAGCAGATCTGCATCCTTCCTAAAAACGCCCTTGTGGGTAGCACAGTTGGTAGAATTGCCGTCCTCCCCACACTGGGTGGAAAAGACCTGAGATCAAGACCCATAAGAATTCCTCGCGATGACGTGTGGAATTTTTATGAAGGCCTATTCCAGCAATCAACCCTGAAACACACGCAATTTACAGACAGTATACACGGGGCAATATGGCCTTAGTCGCTGATGCACCTAAAACCCTACTACTACTGGTATTGTACTACTTTCAAGCATTTGTTTTTAAACTAGTGGGAAGATCAATATTTTAGAGATGACAATACATCGTCAAAAAAGGTTAATCTGCGATTCAATATTGTCTCATCTTTTGAACGAATGGCAGATTAATCGTTTTGTGATGCCATTTGTTTGAAAGTGCAATACCAGTGTAACTCGTTATGAAGGCAAAATTTGTTCTGTCCTAACTACAAACTACTTCAGTATTTTACAAGTCATAAACATTAAATACAAGTTTTACGCGCCACTTCGATCAATAATTTGCATATCCTATGTCGCATCAATCTGTACTTTACCTGTGGCCTATTTCGATACTTTAAACGTCGCATTTCTGAAGATTGATCTCAGATAATCAAGCGCAGATAAGAAATAGTACTATTTTTTAAGCCATCTAATTAAGAGATTAATTACATTTCTAATTGAACGCCGCTCTTAAAAATGAAGAGTTCAATTAGCTCGAGACAGTTCAAAACCGGAAGGTGAAGGTCTTTTTTTTTTTTTTCTTCTCTTCTTTTTAAATACTTTGCACGTGCTCGTTGGTATAGCTTTGCCCCAGAACTTCGGGGATCTCAGACGAAAAGTGCATTTGAGTGGAAAGCAGATTTTGAGTGGAGTGTGGCCCCTCAGACTGCTAAAAATATCCACGCGGCACGCAAACTGTTCGCAGACACGCACATGGAGAAAACCCGTCTCTGACGACCCAGAAATCGGAGGGATCTATTGTGAGCATGCGTGTGTTGTGTGTGATGTGCGTGCGTGTTGTGTCAAGAATAGCGGATGTTAGGACGGTCTTTGACCTTGGTATTACGGGGGGGGAGACATCGAGGAAAGATGGTTACAGGGGGAGGAGGAGAGGGATGCACTTGACAGTGACAATGCAGCAGACAACGCCATCCTGAGCTTGAACGGCCAAAGACACACAAAGCAATTTGGCAACAGCTACTGGGGTGGCAAACTTTGTCTTTATTATGTAAGGGGAGCGATATTTAGAGGATGCTGGAATTCACGGGGTGACTGCGGTAAACAAGAATAAACACGATTTAGTTTCGAGATTTAGCTGACATTTTTGCAACGATGATCCTCTCCTTTCTTTCTCTCTCTCTTTTACTTATCCCAAGAAAGGTATTGAACAACAACGCCACCTATCCCAAGAAAGGATTACCTTTCTTGGGATAGGTGGCGTTGTTTTATTCATTAATTCTTCTTTTGGTGCGAGTCACTGTACGAGAGAGAGAGAGAGACTGAGAAAACGAGGCAGAGGAAGAGACAAAAGGTGAGAAAGTGAAACAGAGGGGGGGGAGGCTGACAGACAGAAGGACAAAATAAAATGAGAGATTTAGGGGATAGAGAGAGAGGCTGACAAACAGAAAGAGAATAAATGAGAGAGTTGGGAAAAGCAGAAAGAGAGAGGAGAGAGAGAGTGAGAGAGAGGCAGACCGAGTGGATAGAAATGACAAAGAAAGTGAAAGAAACACAGAAAGAGTGGATAGAAAGTATAGAGAGAGCGAGAGAGAGAGATGATAGAAAAGAGAGAAAGAGAAGATAACATGAGAGAGAGAGAGAGAGAGAGAGAGAGAGAGAGAGAGAGAGAGAGAGAGAGAGAGAGAGAGAGCTGATAGACAAAAAGCGAAAATAACATGAGAGAGAGAGGCAGACAAAGTGGATAGAAATGATAGAAAGAAAGTGAAAGAAACACAGAAAGAGTGGATAGAAAGTACAGAGAGAGAGAGAGAGAGAGAGAGAAAGAGAGAGAGAGAGAGAAGAGAGGCAGACAGAGTGGATAGAAATGACAGAAAGAAAGTGAAAGAAACACAGAAAGAGTGGATAGAAAGTATAGAGAGAGCGAGAGAGAGAGATGATAGAAAAGAGAGAAAGAGAAGATAACATGAGAGAGAGAGAGAGAGAGAGAGAGAGAGAGAGAGAGAGAGAGAGCTGATAGACAAAAAGCGAAAATAACATGAGAGAGAGAGGCAGACAAAGTGGATAGAAATGATAGAAAGAAAGTGAAAGAAACACAGAAAGAGTGGATAGAAAGTACAGAGAGAGAGAGAGAGAGAGAGAAAGAGAGAGAGAGAGAAGAGAGGCAGACAGAGTGGATAGAAATGACAGAAAGAAAGTGAAAGAAACACAGAAAGAGTGGATAGAAAGTACAGAGAGAGAGAGAGAGAGAGAGAGAGAGAGAGAAGAGAGGCAGACAGAGTGGATAGAAATGACAGAAAGAAAGTGAAAGAAACACAGAAAGAGTAGATAGAAAGTACAGAGAGAGAGAGAGCTGACAGACAGAAAAGACAAATCGAAAATAACATGAGAGAGAGAGAGAGAGAGAGAGAGAGAGAGGGGCAGACAGAGTGGATAGAAATGATAGAAAGAAAGTGAAAGAAACACAGAAAGAGTGGATAGAAAGTACAGAGAGAGAGCGAGAGAGAGAGAGAGAGAGAGAGAGAGAGAGAGAGAGAGAGAGAGAGAGAGGCAGACAGAGTGGATAGAAATGATAGAAAGAAAGTGAAAGAAACACAGAAAGAGTGGATAGAAAGTACAGAGAGAGAGAGCGAGAGAGAGAGAGAGCTGATAGACAGAAAAGACAGAAAGAGAAAATAACATGAGAGAGAGAGGGAGAGAGAGGCAGACAGAGTGGATAGAAATGACAGAAAGTGAAAGAAAACAGAAAGAGTGGATAGAAAGTACAGAGAGAGAGCGAGAGAGAGAGAGAGAGATGATAGACAGAAAAGACAGAAAGAGAAGACAACATGAGAGAGAGAGAGAGAGAGAGAGAGAGGGGGGGGGGCAGACAGAGTGGATAGAAATGACAGAAAGAAAGTGAAAGAAAAACAGAAAGAGTGGATAGAAAGTAGAGAGAGAGAGGTGGATGGAAAGGATAGAGAGATAGTGAAAGAGACGGAACGAAAAAAATGACTTAGAAATGGAAAGACAGAACAATATACTATTACACGTGTGTGATTTTCTATTGAGAAATTCAGGCTCATAGCTTAGCACCATTTTGAAGAGATATGGCATTTCTGTAGGGGGGCGCAAGCTTAGCCATTTTTACATTGATTTATCTGATGCGGAATTTTTCCAGCAACAGAAGTCGAATAGGGGTCCTCATTCATTTCACTTTCGAAACCATCTTTGCGAAATAGGACGAAGCATTTCTATATCTGAGGGGCTGGCGATCCTTCTCTCACCTTTAAATACTGCAAAAAGATAAATCTCGTATCTTCTGGGTGCTTGTTGGCTTTAAGCCTTTCGCTAAGTCTCGAGCATCGTCCAGCAAGTGCACGCTTTCTTTTGCCAATGCTTCCGTACGCTTTCCAACAAGAGGACTTCGCCGTGCAAGTCCGACATTGCCGTAATTCGCGTGTGATTCCATCCCGATGCAGAAGTTGCCGGTTGTAAATACAACTTAGTTTTCCATTAGTCAGGATTAATGTCTTATTCTGAAAGCGATTATATAAGTTGGCAATTAACGAGCAGCCGAGCTTCGAATATTTATTGGTTTTTGTTCGAAAGATCTTTATTTTAATGTTAGTAATCTTTTAAGTAGGCATTGCTGCGCATCTGTTTATTAATAAATAACTCATTAGTTTAATGCCAGCTCCTTGTTAAGTCGCACTTTGCAGCTACAGACAGCATTATCATCTTAATGCAATCTGCTAATTCCAAATAAACTTTGCCACTGAAGCACTCTTCGCAAAACAAACAATAAATATCCGTTATTTGGATTATATTTTTAATTTCTGTTCGCTTTTGCATTTTCAATCCGTTCGTGGAAACCTAAGTGCTGATTATCGTACTAATTATTGATGTCACGACACAATTATGTTCCACCATATTTGGAAGAGTATTTGTGAAATTAATGGACAAACATGTTTCCTCTATAACAGAGCTAAGATGATTTCCAATAACAATGAACATTCGTTTCATGCACGCTCTCAAATCATTTGGAGAATACAGCAACTCTATTACCTCCACGTGGGCTTTGAGGATAAAGAAAGGGCCTCTACTGCGCTCTCCCATTTTTCAGTTGAGAACTTGCCCATTCATCAAGTACTGTTGAACCCGTCATCGTGACTTAGAGAATCACAGTTTGGAGAGTCATTGGTAGGCTGGAAGCAGAGAAAACAAGGCAGCATGCGCCACGATTATGTCTGTGCAGACTCTGTAATCAATTCCAAGAGATCGTAAAAATAGGATATCATCAGGCTACCATACTACGAAACAGCAATGAGAGTTCTCTTAGACTACAAGAACGCGTGTATAAACTTGATTACAAGAAGTCATCACAGGATCGCTCGGCTTCGTGGGATCACACTTCTACTGACATCTGGAATCATCCTTTTAATCAGGCCAAGTTCTCCTCTTGGTTGGATCTGTCTTCCAGCCTCTGCTGACCTCCGGTTCTGCCCTTTATGGGATTTCGAACGCCCAACTCTTTCCAATCTGACACTTCTTGCTTTCTTGGGATGCCTCTTACTTTCATCCCCATCGGCTATACGCTTTATTTCCCTCTTCCAACAATCACTCCTTTCATTTGCAAAAAATTTTCAAGGGCTCGCCTCCATTTTCCAGGAAGAGGTGGCTAAGTTGACTTGTAATTCTAAAGTAGATGGATGGTCCGCCTGTTCGCAGCAGGGATAGATGTCAGGAAGCATCCTTCCGAGTGATAGCTGCTTCCTCGTAGCGGTTGGTCTTCCAAGAACCCAACAACACAGGATGACATTACACACAGAACCCAACACTATTCGCAAGACTATAGCAGTGTTGCTATCTTCATAGAGACCTCTGCGAATTTCAAGAAACCTCAGGAACCACCTCAGACACGAGATTCATACATACGCCAACAACTGTATGAATTGTTTAAGGTTGATAACACCCTGTTCCATGGTTTAATTAGTCTATCACAGAAGAGTCTCGTTGTGACAGTATGCCGAATGAGTAAAGCATTAAAGGGTTGGACTGACCATATTGTTCAACAAAACCGAAACCTGAATGGGAAAGTAGGGTGCACTGGGCAGGCGAATTTCTGTTTGACTGTACTACCAGTGACGATCCATGGGCTAGAAAATGGTCAAAAACTTTACCAGGATTTCCCGGACAACCTAATTACACATATCCAGAATGGGAAAAATTTTGTCTTTCTGTAGTTCTAAAGTTAACATTCTATTAAGGAAACCAGCCATTTTAAAGTCTTTTGGTTTTCGTAAGTGTTTTGTCTAAAGTCTTTTGGTTTTCAGTCTGTTGTCTAAAGTCTTTTGGTTTTTAAAGTCTGTTGTCTAAAGTCTTTTGGTTTTGAAAGTCTGTTGTCTAAAGTCTTTTGGTTTTCAAAGTCTGTTGTCTAAAGTCTTTTGGTTTTCAAAGTCTGTTGTCTAAAGTCTTTTGGTTTTCACAGATCTCTTTCCTCCAGAAGTTTGTGTAGTCTTGCTTTCAGTTTTGTTCCGGAACATCAACAACTGATACCACGATGCGCACATTTTCTATAGCTGAGAGAAAAGGATTTTATAGTAAATATTGCAGCTACCGAACTGGAAGTAAACATGGGCCCAGTAACTCGGCTAGTGCTTGAGTGCGCACACGCTCACACAGATGCAGAACGGAGGAAAAGTGCTGGCATTTTATCCAAATGCCACCAAATGTGACGTATATCAACCCAAGCCGAGGTCTGTAAATCGGGCGTCTATAATATTTATGTAAATGAGGTGTCGCGTTTATACGGTTCCATAACTTCGTAAGCGGGGCCAGTTGGATGAGTGTAAGGTGGCAAATGAAACGTTCGGTTCAGTTGGCTTTTGCATACTAATACGCGCGCGTGTGTACGTCTGCTGGCTCGAAAGCGGTAACAGAAACAGTTCCTTAAATTTTGCCACGGAAGGCATCAAACGGCTATGTCGCGAGCGGGCACAACAAGACGTAGTGTTCGGCTTTCGCCCACTGTATGACATTTCAGATTTTCTTCCATCTATCTTTATTTGAGCAGCAGTTGACATTCAGCTACGGCACAACACAGTCGTCGACATACGGAGTCACGCACGTCTTTGAGCTAGTCAGGAGAAATCTTCGCCGGGGAAAGAAAGAAAAAAAAAGAAGAGGAGATACGGAAAACAACGGCGGAACGAAGTAAGGAGACCGAGAGAATAAAAAAAAATAAGGAAAATCTCTCTTTTACGATTTCCAAACTTTCGGATCTTTCGCCTTCCTTACACCCCGGAGGAATAGGGAACTAAATTTAACATTCCGTCATCTCTCTCAGCTTCGCTTCACCTTTGACGTGCTCTTGTCTTCGCCAGTGTGACAGGAGGGTAAGAGAAAGTCTCGTGGGAGGGTTTGCTACGAAACAGAAGACACACGCAAGAATTGAGAAAAATATACCGACTGAAATCTTCCAGCAAAAGGGAATCACACGAGCTGTTGGTGCGCTTATTAAGATACAGGGGGCGCGTGTGTAGCACGGTTGCCGCGTTACTGTTTTTCTTTATGTTTTCTACTCGCTTTTTTCCGGACAGTGAGAAGGTTGTAGTGAAGAGAGAATGAAAAGCGTCGCAGTTTAAAGTGTTTGCTGGGTGCCATTAGGCCTAACAGGACTTAAATGGAATAGTCAGCCATTTTTATTCCTATTTTTGAAAATTAATGCGATATATATTTGTTGCTTTTAGCTTTCCGGGAATCAGATTCCTACCGAGTTCCTGAAGTCCTTTTCTATAAGAAGAATCGGGTGCGGAGAAAGATAAGACGAATTCACCTTTAGCTTGTCTGGATGGTAAAAATAGGTATCCTGCTTAGGAACTCCCGGCGCACTTCGATGCTGTTACTTATCGCTGTAGACTGATAACGCATATTTGAAGTGCCTCTTATAGGAAACAGACAAGCCATCTGGAAAACATATATGCATATATAAACACGGGAAATAAAGAACAGAGAAAGGATAAGGTAGAAAAAGAGAACGAATAGAGAGTGGAAGGGAAAAAAACGGAATACGACAGAGACAGGAATAAAAATATTTCATTTCTGAAATATGAAATGAAAGCGTGAGGATTGAGTGTGATTGTCAGAGGAGAGAAAAACCGTGGAAGGAAAGGAGAAAGAAAGAGATAAAGGACGGAAGGAAAGGAAGATAGAATGGAGGAAAGAAAAAGAAGAAAGAAAAATCGAGATAGGAAGGAAATAAAGAGATAAGAGAAGAAGATAGCGGGAAGAAAAAGAAAGGTCGAAATAAAGATCTAGAAAAGGAAGGAAAGATAAAAGAAAAATTGAGGTAAAGGAATGAAAGATATAAGGGGAAAGGCAAAGAAGGAAGTTAGGAAGAAAGAGCAAAATAAAGAGAGAAAAGAAAGAAAAAGGAAAGAAGGAAGAAAAAAAGAAAAATCTAGATAAAGGGAAGAAAGAAAAAAAAAGAAGAAAGGGAATAGCAAAATTGAGGAAAAATGGAAATAGTGAAGAGAATAAAATGATTTAAAAGAATAAGAAACAGACATCAGGGTGAGAAACAGGAGTTAAAAACAGGAAGAGAGTTTGTTCTAAGGAATAAGCAGAGTATTAACTGAATAGTTTAGTACGTTCAAACAATGTCCAGAAGAGCGAGCGAGTGGGTGTGTTTTGTTTGCGTGATTTATAAGGCCATTTATTACGAATTTATTTGCTTTATTTACCTGTTTGTAAGTGGTGTTTTGTACACCTCCCTGTTTATTTATGATGCGATCGAAAGGCGAGGAAGAAATTACTATTCCCTACCTTCCCCGACAGCTTAAGACAGGGACGTTGATCCACTCCGGTGGCGCCATGTCATGTTTCCGTCTGCGCACAGCCACTGGTTTAGAAGCAATATTCATAATGCCGCAGTCTAGTTCCTGACTTCGTCACGTTTCAGGGTTTTTTTGTTCTTTAACCCCCTTCCCTATCTAACCACACCCTCCTGTGTGTCCTTTCAGCTTCGAAATTCGTTTGGGAATTTTAATTAGCTTCTTTTGCCCCGTGTATGACGTATTAGAGTCTCGTGAAGTTTTAATAACGATAAAGCGTTCTCTCCCCCCCCCGCTTTGTAAACAGGGACGATGGTACGATATAACATTCTCCCTCTCGTTTCCTATCCCCCCCTCGTCTTCGCAAATGAGGGGAACACAATGGATCCAAGTAGGTAAAAAGCATTATCTGCGAACACGGAAATACAATCATGGTCCTGAGTCGGATGAGATAACTAACACGTGCTCACAGCACACAAACACACGCGCGCGCACACACACACTCCTCAATGATGTCTAATTATAACGGTCGTATTTTGCCTCTTTAAGCACGTCTAAATGCATCTCTGTGACACTTTTGGGATTAGTGTCCTCCGCACGACGACAAAAGATTTTTCATTGTAATTACCTCCAGCCCAACAGCATAAATGACCAGCGAAAAGAAGAAGAAGAAGAAAAAAAATTCACCCTCACCTCTATTTACTCTGCGCCCTAATACGGCTACTTAGAAGACTCTCGCAGAGTTTTAAGAGTGCTTGTACCAACAGAGACAATGATTAGGCTGTTATGACTGCTGATTGGATATCAGAAGCCATCCTCGAATGACGTAATGGGCCGGTTTGTTCTATGTGAACGAACTCAAACAGGCCAGCTTGGAATTCTCTGCTAACTTTCAGGCTGGTATGCTTTCGAGAACTGCTAACTTTTACGATTGGCAAGGGATTTATATAAATGGCAAATATGTTGTTAGACTGAAAGGAAACTTGTCTTTCTTACTCCACGCTAAATACATTAATTAGATGAAGCTCGTTTCTATACATAGAACATCCTGGGATTTCTGTAAACACGGATAACCTGATTCGGCGTTTACATAACTCTCCCAGTGGGTCTTATTTGAGATAATGGCTTTTATTCTGTTCATTATAAGCCGAGTTACATCAGTTCATAAGTGAATTCAATTGCTCAAATATTTTGAGAATAAATCTCGTTGCAGTGTCTTGTGGATTATTCCTAACTAAAGGATATAAAATAGCATTCTCTGTTGCGTTTGTTTCCTCCATATAGGTTCATGAAGGAAACAAACTATCAATAACTAATATCAATAGGATGGACTTATTAGCACAGCAATTGATTATTCTCATTTTATGTACATTGGGATTTGACGAACACTGTGCTTACTTTCTCATTAATTCATGTAGACTTTTCTCGTGTTGTCTTGGTGAATGCAAGAATCGCACTGTACACAAAATATGAAGTATACGATAATACTTAGTTTTAAAATACAATATATAGCTTAAAATAGTTTATAATTTCATTTAAATAGTTTATAATCCTTTAAGAAAGTCTTCCACTTTAACGGAAGACTTTCTTAAAGGATCTGTATCTCAAATGATGGTTGTTGGAACTGAGTTTACTCTCGTTTCCTTTTTTGCTTTGGAGGCTCATAGTGTATTCCTCTTTGATCCCTGTTCTTCAGTGTGTTTTTAAACGATTTGTCCACATTCTTCGACTCCATTTTATTGATATACAGACTTCTTAAAACTAAAGTGGATAAATCTAAATCTTTCACTTTTTCTCAAATCAATCCATCTCAAATTTTACGTACTCTTCCAATCACTTCATCTTAGAATTTCGCCAGCAGTTTCAAGAATTGGGCGTTCAGTTGTCCTCCGATCTTCCCTTTATCCCCATTATTATCCAGGATGTATTCATATTTGTTGGTTTAATCAAAAGGTTTGGAAATATTTAAATATTCGCTATGAGGCTACAGTCCTCTGCCTGGCTCTTAGAGAGATTTTCATCGCTAGAATTATAACGCACATGAATTTTTACCAGGTTTCACCTGCTTCATTTGAATAACAACACGGCTAAACCATATATGTTATTTATAAAACTGTTATCTATTTTATTGACTCTCCTGACTTACAACCACACTTTGCAATTCTTTGCATCAATAGCAAGTCTCATGCTCTTCTGGTCTTCCACTTTGTCCTGTCAACTATCTTTTAACTACAGTTGCCACCTCTCCAGATTTGAGGAGAATATGATATAGAATGTTCTACATTTTTAGAAGTTATATGACTTAGGACGCTATTTAATATTTGTGTTATGTGCCACAATATTTTAAATCATTGGCCGACAGAATTTTCCACTCAAAGGGTTACTTTAAAAATAAACAAGATCATGAGATCAACCTGTAATTTTTTATAAGTGGATTTCTATTTTAAATAAAGTACGATAGTTGTAGAATTATTATAATATTTTATATGAAAAATGCATTAGGTAATAGATCATTTTTCCCTATTAAATAATATTTAACAGATTATTTTTTTACTTTAAAATTAATTTTAAAAATGTGCAGTGAAAAACGTTTAGAATCTTTTACCCCTCCCTCGCACAAATTATCTCTGAATCGAAGATTTTGAAAATATGACAACTCTACTTTTACCGCAATCTTTTGATTGTTATACTTACATTTTAAAACGTTTCAGCTTATATATTTTCTCTTTTTCAAACAAATTACACACTGCTCGACAAAATTAACAGAACACGTACATGGTGTAACTCGTGCAGCTTGCGACGAAGTGGGACAAAATTAGGTAATAGTTCTGTTCTCTGATGAGTCCCGTTTTAGCCTACAAACAGATTCTAGACGTTATTTCCTCTTGGGACAACGAGGAATACTGTACCATCCCTCCAACGTCGGGGAAAGGGACACTTACGGTTGAGGCGGTGTTCTCGTGTGGGGCGGAATAATGATCAACAGACGCACCCCTCTTCATGTTTTTAATAGGGGTACTGTAACTGCGCAGAGGTACCGAGAACAGATCCTCGAACCCTATGTGCCATTGGCCCAGATTTTCTTTTCATGCACGATAACGCCACTGCACATCAAGTGGTGGAGGAATATCTTTAAACTGAAGATATCCAACGACTGCCGTGACCAACACAGACTTAATTCCGATCGAACATGTGTGGGGCGCCCTTGGGCGTCTCATTGCACGCCGAAAGGCAACCCCTCGGTCACTTGGTGAGCTAAGATCTGCGCTAGTGAAAGAATGGGATTTGTTGCCACAGAATCTTATAGACACGCTTATATCGAGTATGGTTCACCACTATCAGGTCTGTTTAGCCGTTGGAAGGGATCATACGCCGTATTGATATCATATGACCATCTTTTCGAGCATCTTATATTGACTTCTCTGACCTGTCCGACGTTTCTCGCTGTCTTCTCATTTCATCGTTATTCTATGGTACACCATACCTGTCCCGGCCCATCACAAGCTGCAAGAGTTATACCACGCGTTTTACGTATTCTGTTAATTTTTGTCGAGCAGTGTAGTTAAAGAACAGAAACATTACGATGCATGTTATTGTTTATTGTTTTTATATGTAATTGTCACCCTCTTAAACAGGTGTAGCTATTGATAATAACCGATTTTAATTAATAATAATAAAATAAGAGAAGTTCAACAGGTAGCTCACCGAATAAGTGTGTAAACGTATTAGAGAAACATAAATTCCAAACAGAAAATGGTAAATAAATTCTAAAATAATACATATCAGAATTTTTTTTAAAAATACGATATGGCTATTGTTGAAATGATAATTTTTTAAAACTGAAAATGGGAAAGTAGTCTTGGCTAACATAATTATTATAATTACATAATTTATCTATAATATTTTCCTAGAGGTCTCCAGTCAGAATTGTTGTGAGTGGACAGAGCCTCTGTATATAAATTATTTGTTGTCACTAAACCTAATTAGATGTAGAAAGTGAAGAATAAAATAACCTGTTTTCTCAGTAAGGTACTGCTTTTACCTCCGTTATGCGATATTTTTTCTATTCAAAGAGGATAGATGAAAAAGTGAACGCAGTGTGCTCATTAATGATTGGAGCCAGCAGGAAGAAAGATGGGGATAAACGTCCAGAACATTGATCCCATCCTCTTCAGAGCGGAGTTCACTGGATAATGATGGGACGCGATAAAACAGGTCGAATCGCTTGTTTTTTTTTTTTTTTCGATGAAAAAACTTACCGTGTCTCTCAAAAAAACCTGCTTGATTCCTTCATTTTTCATCAATTGCACTTTTTCATGCAGATCTTCTAATTTTTATTGATTACGTTTGTCTTCTCTAACATGAAACGTTGCTTTCATTTCTGTTCTTTTGAGGAAAAAGTTAAAACAAAAGCGACAAAGGTGTATTATTATAATTAACGTTTTCTTCTTTAGAAATTTATTGAAATAAAAATTTAATATGAAAAATAAAATTAATTTATAAGATACAATTTATTTGCAATATAACTCTTCATAAATGCAAAATTTTAAACTAATTGCATACTTTTAATTAACTCGTGTTTGATACAAATATTAGTATAGTTTGATAATCACAGACATGCGCAGAAAACTAAATCTCGACCTAACTTCTATTTTCATTAAGACAAGAAAAAAAAAAGTTAAAACGAAAGCAGTGTATTAAGAAACTAAATTTTTATATAAACTTTCTCAATATATAAAAAAAAAAATTGTGCAAACTTTTTAATAAGAATAACACTTTATTCAAAGTTTTAATTATCTAACTGCGCTATTTAATTTCACACTTCCGTAGTTGTGTTAATAAAAGACATGCGCAGAAAACTAGAGCTAGGCCTAAGTTTTGTTTACATCGATAAAATTTAATTGCAATGTCCAAACTTCGAGAAATTCGAGAGTTTTACAGCAGCATCGGGCAGAAATCCAATAGCAAAATTTTAACTCCTTTCCGTCATATTATTCACCGTAAAATGACGTCATTCCAATTAACTTCCAGCCGTCTGTCTCCGATGTATCTTAGAGATAGTTAGTAGAACCGCTGAAAGACATCAATGCGCATTTACTAAAAAGGAATCACGTGAACTGCTCCATTTCCTTCATCCCCAGCCACCCCTTTCTTCAGCCAAATTTGACCCAGTGGCCTGATTTCATAACAGAGTTCCAAAACAGCGATGGCTGTTTTGTGTGCTTTCATCGCCCGTAATGAAGAATGTTTGGAAGCCCGAAAGCAACCCTGGGAAAAATTGTGGTGCGGTTGTGCTCCGCGTGCATGATATTGATGCATCAGTAAACGTGCAGAGCTTGGCTGGTATCTTCCACTTTTAAAAATAGAAGCGTCTCCCACACTCTACGGACCCTCTTCTAGCGCCAGGTCTAAAATTAGTTTCGTTTTCCTCTCCCCTACCCTCTCGTTTCTTCCTCCCTCGCTTACTACCTTCCATTCTCTGTGAGAAGACACCTAAGCTGCTTATTCCATACAGTAGTTTCGTATCTTGTTTGCATCATTCTGTTTTCCTGATCGCTGATTATTTGAAGAATATATATTTCCTTTATTGGGTACGAGTTTTGTAATAAATATCTTTGAAGAAGGATAGGAACAGATTTAAGTGACACGGTGAACAGATCTGATATTACCCATTGAAATCTCAAAGCGCCTGCTAATTGGTTTTACATATATTTCATTATTATTAACCCAGCCAGCCCGGATGATTGATCGACAATAGCTTTGACCTTTTACTTCCATAGCCAATTCTCTCGATCATCGTGTTACCAACTAATGCCTCATTTCAACACTTACAACCTATCCATTCTTCCTTCAATCGATTGTGTGGTTGAGCTATCGAGAAGAAATCACAATTCCGGTGAGTTAACGGACAAACTTGATAGTCATGAATGGAGATAGAACAATACAGGGCTTAGACTGGTGCTTTCAAAATTGGTTCGGTGTTCAAGGGGTAGGTAAAGTATCAATTAAATTGATGAGCAATCTCTCTACATCGAAATTAATTTCTGTAGTAGATAACTTTGTGTTTACGCTTCTATTAGTCTCATCACACGAAAAAGACAACCAATTCATACTGCGTATTATTTTACATCTTCTAAATCTGTACTTTAAATCAATATCTTTAAAAAAAAAAACTCTATTATATAGGACCATTGTAAGGGAATCGAACCCGACTCATTTTCAAACGGAGTGGAACTGTGAGGGCCCTCTGTTCACTCCAAATAACTCGGCTATCGTAAAACTATTTAAGCAATTTAGTACGAATTTACAAATAATGGTGTAGACTATTGCTCCACCTGCTGAGACCAAGCCACGCGTGATTGCTTCTAATATTGGAAAATAAATTTCCACACAGGATTATGAGCTAATAGGCTATTTCCTGCCCACACGCTCGCACGTGGATAGACACTTTTTTTTAGCTTACAGGACTGTATAATAAGTTGTCTGCAAGGTCAGTTTTTGTTCCATATTTTCCATGAACTGCGATTTCGTAACGAATGCTGTGTTCTGATTTTCCAATTAAAGTGAAAAAGATAATACAGTAAACTTTAAAATCTGGTACCACCCTCGGAGATTGAGAGGCTGGATTTTAGAGAGGTATATTTTTTGTTGCCTTGGCTAAATTACAATTTTTAAAATTGTATATCTCATGGCAGCTCAACATCGAGCAACTTATTTACAACTGTTTTGTTTGCGTGTTGTCGTTAGAGACAACCTACTGTCTAATTAGGAACCAGTTAGTGAAGAAACAGGCTGTCATAGCAGTTTCGTGTTTTAAACAAATGGAAAATTAACCTTTTAGAGAGTCATGTTTTTGAAAGCAGTGCAATACCAAGGCAACTTGTTGCAAAGGCAAGTTTGTTCTGTGAGAATTAAGACCATTGTTTAATGGAGTGTTTTTAATTTAGAGCCTATGAGCATCGAATCTTAAATCTGGCCCTAATTGTGTTCTTTTCAGGGTACTTTGTAATTAGATGATGCCTTGAGGGATGGTTAACCGACATAGTCCAACTTCAAAAGTTGCAGGGTTTATTATACTCCCACGCACTACGTTGACAGAACAAAATAGTTTTAATTAAACCTGTGTACTTTAAGATTTCAAATTTACGACTGCTGGTTACTCTTTTCACTGTGTAGACTCTCTTTAGGTGCATAGAAAGGGATTGCACAGAAACTATTGACATAATAGCGGATAAACAGGACGTAGGACCAGCTTATAATTAAAACTAGCCAACAGGCGTACATAATACGCTGAGTGCACAAACTGTTGTGGCTTTTTACTCTTTCCAAGGGAATCTGCAACCGACTCAATAGCACCTTGCGCCATACAAACCCGGTCAGTGCACGTACTGAGATGTCAGGCAAAGGGTGGTCAGAAATTAATGACAATGATGACCACGCCTCCTTGCGACTAGTGCGACATGGTGGCACTGAAGATAAGCTGAGAAAATAGACAGCGGGAGCCGAGAAGGGTGGCTTGATGGTGTTATCACGTCATTCTAAATGAGAACGTAATGAAATTAGCTCCAAATAAAGCCTTCACCATTACCATCTTTTTCTGCACCTCCGACTTGAGACACCCACCTACGTTTGCCGGTTTCTTAAGCTGAAGGAAGGTGTGCTGTTAGGGAAGGGGTTTAGCGAGAGCTTTGTTTGCAAGGGCAGATGATGGATAGTGTGTGAGGAATGAGAGCATTATCTGTTCTTCCCTTTCAGCTGCCACTTGGACAGATGATGGCATTCTTTCTCTTTCTGTTCTATCGCGCGGTAGAATCTCGTTATAAAGGCATTAAGGCAACTATTTTAAATACTCTATTGGATGCGTACCCGATGGTGAATGGTCCATTGAATACACTAAGTTCACTGTACTTCTCCGGATACGCCTCAATAGTTTTTTTTTTTTGGTTGTTGTTGCAGTCGTCAATTTGGTACCTGCTGGACGCCTTGGAAGTGTCAATCAATCCTTTACTGCCGGTTAAAAGAGCCCGTCCTTGCAGAGAAAAGGTCGTTGTATTCCCCTGCCCATTAAGGTTAAGAGCATGCAGTCAGTTTAAAATCGAACACATTAGTGCGTTAATTGAATCAGGAGTCTGCTTACGTTGACTGAAACGGTTAACGTAGCCTTCATCTTGAAGACCTTTTTTTTGGTATTAGTACGTGATGTCATCCAGCAATCACATTAAAGTCTTTAATCAGTTGGTCTCTTTTTTTTGACCGACTATCCATTTGGATATCTCGCATTCTATATCCTTCTAGCACGTCTCCCTCATGGTAGGATGCCTCGGAGTATTATATTTGCAAACTGCATGCGTTCTAAAGGACAGTTTGTCTGTATGTTAGTTAAAAACTTGAGTCTGTGATAAAAACAGGTGGACATCCTCTGGACACCGAATGTTTAATGTCGGATAAGAAAAATTATCCGATATTATAGTTAACAAGTCTCTGCGGTCATCGATGACATCCGAACTTTGATCTTTCCACTCAATGAATCTTAAGAGGTGTATGTGATTACTCCATAAAGGTTTAAACTTGTTAAATAAACATGGAGTACCACGTGATACATACTCCAAACCAGTACGAACAGTATACAGTAGGTCACAGATTTTATTCATCGTAAGAATTGGCTAAATAAATTAAAATTGATTGATTCTATTAGCTTATTCACATAACCCCAATTATAGATCTCACGATACGATCATTCTTCGTGTATTCGTGTTTATTTTCTTCACTATATTTTCCTTCATTCATCGCGAGAATCTTTACTGGATTTCTACTATTTTCGCTGACTTGTGCGCATTAAATCTTGCATCATAACTCCCGCACCTTCCCGATCCCACTCCTACAAGAAAAATACTTAATACTTAATTATTTCTGCTCACGGAACCCTGACATACCACAGTGACTTGAATATTTACTTAGCAACACTATTGACTTTAGAAAGATCAAGGACTTCGCCTTAAAAATAGATTACAACCCAACTGCTTTCCAATACCCGTTAAGAAAAAAGAAAAAAAAATTTACTCCCTCTGTATGCTTTTTTGGGCATCTTTAATCTACCTTGCAGCATCCGAGTTAATGATACGTGTTCTGGAACTTCTCCTCGATAGCGTGTGCTTCTAATAACCGAATGTTCTTACACATACATTTCCCAGTTTTTGTTTATTTATCATATTTGGCAGGATCAGTCAAAAATAATGCATTCCGGATATTCTCTGGTATCCATGACTACCAATTCAGTACAGCTACCAATAGTTTAGGTTTTTTTTTCGAATTTATTATCCAAATTATGAATTTATATTTTTTGAAAGATATTTCCAAAGAAAATGGTTTGCAAAATTTGAATAGTTAACTATATAAATTCCCTGGAGCCAAGCGTAAAACGCATTTCACCACATAAACCTTCTGAGAAGAGTATTACGTTATCATTGTGCTGGTAACAACTTTATTCTTGAAAAGAAGTGTTCCTCGCAAGGTCTTTTTTTAGTTTCTCGGATCATCCCCTCTTACAGTAGGGTATTAGCCTTTCTGGGGACATTCTCCACTAATGTAGCCGTCTATAGATCTAGTGGGTAAGTAAAAGGGGCAATTTTGCTCGAGTAGAAGGAGAAATATATTTCTTATATTACAAAACCATAAAGTTAGGCACATAGAAAGGAAAAAATCTCCTCCTTTGCTTTCTTTGACATTTCTGCAAAAGAAAGATGTAAAGATCAAGAATGTAGACCATGCATAGAAACCCGAGGATAATGGGGTTTGTCTGTGTCTGCATAAATATTCGCATCATTTATTTTATGCCACCCATTTCTGTTATAAAATGTAAAAGCGTAGTGGATTTGACTTCAAGTGGGCAACTGGGATGCAACAATAAAGACACTCGCGCCGAGCCAAAAGCAGTTGCCTAGCGACCAAAGATTTATGGAATGTATTGGAAACAATTTTGTCCTATTTTTTTTGTGAAAATATTTTAAGGTTTTTATTAACTCTCGAGAAAGATTATTCACTAGACTGTTCAACCCATTAACACACAGCAACGAACAATACGAGTGACAATCAAGAATTATAGCAGTTCATAAATTTCTCCCATTATGAACACTGTGGGATGAGATTATTAGCTGGTGTTTCTTATATTTTCATGCAAATGTTGCAGAGCGAATTGTCTAAGCATCCTTACAGCGTGTATTTGAGTTTAAGGAACAAAAAATAGTCTAGAGGAGAAAATCGGGGGAATAGAGGAGTGTTTTAGCTCCACAGTCCCATGTTTCGCCAAAAAACCCCTTCATAATCGGGCACAAAAGGCCCTCTTTCTCTGAAAACTGAGGTCTTCCACAGGGAATACTTTTAAGATGACCCATTGCTGTGTAAAAGTCGAATTTTTCTTGAACTCGAAGCAAAATTTGCCCTTTGTACCATCGCTTAACACAATGACACCTTGAAGAAGAGTTTTAACACGACTATGTGTGAACGACTTACGATACGCGAATGACCGTGTAGGTTAACTGCCCCAGCCCGTTGCATCATGGTTCTACGGTTTCGGTCCTGGAACTTACACACCTTGTATTAAACAAACGAATATTTTCTGTTGGTGAGCGATGTAAAATAGAAAATTTAACTGAATAAATTGGCAATTTTGCTGTCCTGGATCACTGAAAGTAGAAAAAGACCTAATTGTTTTGTTTTATTTATTTCTTAATATATAATAATTCATATTTCTAACTTAAAGTCGCTTCTTCCTCTGATCATGTGGTCATCTCGGAGTACAGAATTTTCTCAAGTAAGATTTTCATCCCGAAATGTCCAATCTAATATTGTGTATTAGTAAGCTGACGGGATGTGAATTTGCTTTATTATTCCACTAAGATATAGGCCAAAATCTCAGGATGTTCCAATTGCATCTTGAGATTTTGAATTATTTCTTAGTGGGATACTGCCAAGAAAGTTTAAGATGTTCCTTATCCAGATGACAAATGGTTTCTTGTATCACAAAGAACTATTAAGAGTACAGTACGGTTAGTAAATACCCGAGCTGGCCGAATATTTAAGCGTTAAACAAATAGCAGTAGTCGAATATAAGGTTTCGGATAAGATGAGAGCGTCATGCCGAGGTCCAATGAAGACGAAACTACCTCTGAAAAATAAAGAAAATTTCTTAAATTATCTTTAACAAAAATATGTCTTTGTGAACACAAGAAATAGGAGATTGGCTAGTAGGTGAGGAAAAGGATAACTGCGCGCGCCAGAAAAAAAAAATGTTTTCTTAAATATCCTGAAAATGAAATATTTAATTTTATCTGCGCACCGGTGAGAGAGTCGTCTAGAAGAAAGGACTAATTCAACTAGGGGGGAAGGGAGGAGGGAGGGTGAAAGTAAACGACTAAATAACCTCGTGCTCCCATTAAATGGAAAGAAGTCCCTTCATTTACGATATCGATTAAAGCCAGTCGAAATCTAACAGAAGCACGACTTCTGTTCTAATATTTTAGCCTTAACGGCCAACACACACATTTAAGACGACATTAATGTACATTGTAAAATCTCAAATAACCCATTGTTTGGCGGTCCTTCTGCCACGCTCATTCGGTAATCGACTTCCCCAAGAATAACAGCCAACCATCAAGGAGCTGTGGATGTCCTGTAGTCGTTGGTGAAAGTAGGGACTTTTTTTTTTTTTTTTTTGGCTGCATCTTTCTTCCTGTGAAAGGGATTGTGAAGGATCATTCGTTCGAGCTACTTCTACGTGCTTCGCGGAGAGAACGCTCCGTACAATAGAGGTTACTCTATCGGAGTGTCAGATTGGGAACAATTTTTTCTTTCTTTCTTTACTTCCTCTTCCCCCCACGTTTGCGCTCTTAGGGTGCTTTTGCTCTAAAGTTGTTACAATCAAAACATAAATGTGGCCGCTCTTTCATTCTTCGAATGAAGTAACTCTACGATTTCTCTTATTTACGTCCACGGCAGTTGCTTTAGATCGACGGAGATTCGCGAAAATTACTTAAATATTTAAGAACGTTACTGAAAGGAATGCGTGGCCCTTGTTTGACCTTTTAGTTAGGCCAACCGATCGAAAACAAAGACATCACTACTCCAGAAAACAGTCTCTTCTCCGAAGTACGTTCTGAGGTTGCTTTTTCCCTTCTGCTTCATAAACAAAGACTTTTTCATCAGTCTGTCCGTCCGCATGTAATAACTCGACTCCCAGCGGACGAATTTCGATGAAATTTCATATTTGGGTCTTCTAGAAATAATTGTCGGGCTATTATAAATCGGACCAATTTAAAAATCTTTAAAATCGGACCAATAAAATTCGGCACTTTTTTTCCATAAAATTTCGAGTTATCTGATACCATAAATGGAATTTTGTTTAGAATATTCGAGCATTACTCGAAAAGTAAATGTCAGACTGACGCAAAATTTTCAATATATGTTTCGTCGGTCCCTGGGAAACATTTAAGACCAATTACGTTTCTATAGTTCCACCGATCCCCCACCCTCCAGAAAAAATCAATATAAATGAAAGTATGTTCCGCGCAGTACTCCTGAAAGAAAAGTCTGATAGACACTTAATTCTCATCACACGTTTTGTTGGCCCCTGCGGAAATTAGAATATCCCCTTGGGGTTTTGTGTCAAATATCATGTCAATAGGTCAGTCCGGTTCCCGTGCATTCCTCTCCCTAAAAAAAAAAGAACTGTTTCTCATCACGTGATGAGGTTTTGGTCAACATCTACTAAGAAGTACAGAAGTTTTCTTCCTGAGGTATGTCTGAGGACTCGTGCCAGTTCTATAGCTTTCTTTTGCCGTTTTTTTTTTTTTTTTTTTAACTCTCCAAAAGCAGCTCAATGAATTGACATAAAACTGGACGTCGGAGAGCAGAGATAAGAAAGGGAAAATTAGCGAAAAGGAAAAAAGCAGAAGCGAATTCTTAGACCTAATCCCGTTTGCCGATAGCCAAACCATAAAACTTTCCATCCCTACCTATACTTGCCATTGTACTCAATATATCACCTTGACAACGGACGATTCGAACATCTCCCTCATCCTCCTACCAAAACTAATAACTACCTACTTATCTCTTTTCTTCTCCGCCGATTTTTCAAAAAATAATTGCCGGACAAGCAGTTTGATGAGTTCTTGGGCAAAGCCGCAGAATTTATCTAATGGAGGATTTCTATTGCAGACTCGCTTCTCCAAAGGAAACAAGTGAAACCAATTAAAAATAAAGAAAACCGAATAGAGAAACCAATCAGAAATTTAAAAGCTGCGCATTGTCTTTATTTTCCGTGCGTATTTTGAATTCTAAGTTTGATTAAAACAGAATTACTTTGCCTCTGGAACTATGGAAGTTCTATATCGGCAAACAGAAGCAGAAAAAGAGAGAGAGAGAAAGAGAGGTCCCTCCCCGTGCCTATCCCCCTCTCGGTCCTCCCGTCAGTCGAATAAAGTAGAGCAAGACATCATGGTTATTGCCGGCATTCCTTTCGTTGATGTGTCTTTTTATCAGGACCAAGAAAATGGGCCCAAACAGACGCACACTTGAATATATTTTTTTCTCGGACCAACCCATATATACAGAGAGAGAACTAACACTGAAATCGTATATTTCTAAGACAAAGAAAAAAAAAAACTGTTTAGTAAAAGTGGGTCAAGCACATTTTAAAGCGGCAACGGGATGCAATAAAGCAGTGAGGACATTAGGTGTTGAAGATCGGAATTTGCTGCTGCTTCTGGCAGGGATATAGATTTGATTATCGGGTATATAAACTGTTGTTTATGCATTCTTTGTTTGTTTATCCCTGATTACATCTTCGAGGTTTGGAGGTTTAATGCTTAAAATGTCTCTTTGTTGTATTTTTTTTTGTTTGTTTCCCTTTTATGTAGCGTCTTTGTCTCTGTTTTTCTTTCTTTCTTTAGCCTCCTCAACAGTCTTTTAAGAATGGAATAATCGTTAAAAATCGTCCTATATCTGCTTTAAATAACATTAATAATGTTATTAAGCCCGTGACTGCTGAATACGGTGCTGTACTTGTGTTCTCTCTATCTTGTCAACTTCTGTGACCCCTGTGGTCGTTCCTGAGTATAAACAGAAAATTTATTTATAAAACTGCAGATTCTGGGTATCAGTAATCCAAGAATAGTTCCAAGAGTTCACAGGATAGAGAGAATATAAGAACAGTATCGTATTTAGTAGACACGAACTTGCGTGATTCAATTCAACGTATTTAGGAACTTACCCAAAAACACCAATGCATACTTTTGGATGGAATTTATAATAAAGTGAATGTTAGCAATTCGACGAAATAAAGGTGACCTCAAAACAGGAATTATAATGCAGCAAGATAATGCTTGCTTCAGACCAACGTTGGAATGCCAAAAGATTAAAAACATATATTTCCTGTCGCTGTGCCTGATCTTGCACCTACTGATTTGCACATTTTTGAAGAAACAAGTTTTCTCGTGATTCAGAAGTTCAAAATGCGTTACTTATCTGTCCGCACTCTTAAAAAGTTGCACTAAGTTTCAGTTAGAAAAAATATATATATATAAATAAACAGGATTAACATCATAGGCGTCTCCCATGCACACATTCATTGAAAGTATTACGGCCGTCTGGTTTTCGATGCTTCGAATCCGATATTCCGTACGTAGAATAAAATTAGGTTTCGAAATACTCTCATAAGTTGTGTGGCCATGTTTGCAGTCAATGACTACGTGCATTCTTGCAATGATTAAGCTCAGTTCTAGGGCGCGATGGCGATGCGAGTGACATGGCATAAAACACTGCGTCTTGGATACATTTACATAGCATTAGAAGCTACTTTATATTCGCTGCGCTAAGAGAGGGAGAATTTTCACAGGATCTGATATCTATTCCACTGTGACTGTCCATCAAAGAGATATATCTTATTCTACAATAATCGTGGTTGGCTGGAACATCGCCAAAAACGGGGAACATCGAGATTTTTCCAGAGCGTTCCAGCCACTCTTTTCATCACACCGAGATGTTTTTAAACATCGAGGTCAGAATGGAATGTATTCTCACTGTTATTTGCATCTCTGTTAATAAATCAGCAAAAAAATACAATTGCGAATTCCATTTGTAAAGTCAGTAAAAGAAAAAAAGAATAATAATCGTAACTAACAAAACTTCAGTAATTTAGAATGCGAGAATTACGAGCATTTTGCGTTCCTTGCTGTTTTTTTTTTTTTTTTTTTTTCTCATTGTTAGCCGTCGTTCGCAAATTCATTGTTTAAACATGCGCACTGACATTCAGATTACGTTTTTCAGTTCAAATCTGTCGTTTTTTTTTAGTCAATTGGCCAGCTTTACACGTGACTATTGTTGCCCATTCTTTCAGTACCAAACTCATTGTTTGAGAGCGTGCGCTGCCATTTTCAAAGTCTGTTTTAGAGCCGCGAAAATCGTGTCGATTTCGGCAAACGACTGGAGCACGTGACTGCACGTTCTTTACAGATTTCGTCTGCCGACCACTAGCTATGGATTTCGCTTTAATCTCGTAGTCTGTAAAATTTAGTTTTTCAATTATCTCGCCCATTGCGCACGAGTGGAACAGCAGAAAGCCGTTTCTTTTACAAATTCATAATTATTGATAATAACGCGAATATACAAAAGGCGCGTTAATAAAGACAACCATCAAACAATGGCCGGTTTATTATATACCCAACGTCTATTAATTATAAATTTACAAAAGAGTTTATAAAGGTGTGTGTATTTCGCCTTTTGAATTCGTTTTACAAACACTCGTCCCCCGTGGTCGCACATCCTATATTATGCGTAATCAGGCTGATTATGCGAGTCTAAGCAGCTCTATTATGCGTACTACATAATACAAGGCGTTTAACGTTTTATTCTCTTGTTTTCACTTTCGGAGACACCTCTTTCGCCAAAATGTCTTTGTCTTCGTGAGAGGAGATAGCTAAACACCCGCTATTTATAGACAATTTTTGTTTTCAGGGAACCCACGATGCATGACCGTTAGCTGCCACAAAGAACGCTCGACTGTACACAAGCGGGAATAAAACGTATTCTGTGGAGAGCTCTCGTGGACAAGTTTTCTGCTGAGCAGCGCCGGGGTACACGGGCCAAATACGTTTGGAATGAGCCATATTAGAATCATATGGCTAGAAACATTATTCCAATTAGAATATTGCTCGAGAATCATTAGAATAATAATGATAGAAATCATTGTTAAAATATTGCTGTTGTCATCATTGTTGGAACATTTCTACTGGAATCGTTTTATTTTTATATTTTTTATGAAAATCCCAAACACGAGATGTATTGGAACCTATAGTACCTAGCACCAGGCATGGGTTGGAGGTTGAGAAGACGAAAGAAGATATTTGTTGACATTGGACTTGAACTTCTGTAGATTGTAATTTTCAGGAAATACGTATGAAGGAAGGTTGTTCCAGAAAATGGCAGTTGAATGAATAAATGAGGAAGATGAAAAGTTGGTTCTGTGGGTTTGAAGTTGGACAGTAAATGGATGTTGGCTGGTGGCGGCAAGTGTTCGGACTGTCTTCAAAGAGAGAGCAGGAATTATAGACGCCAGTTCAGAAGAACAGTGCCCATGGAAGTATCTGTAGAAGATAGAGACTTAGAGATGAGTCATTAATTAACCTAACTGCCCTCTTCTGAATGGAATCAAGAATCTGTTGGAACATTTATACTGGAATCATTGTTGGAACATACTACTACAATAATCGTTAAGAAGGGCATTATTAGAATATTGCTGCCAAAATCGTTTAGAAGGGCATCGTTAGAAAGGAATTAATTATTAACGATAATTTTAACAATGAAATGTTACGACTTTAACAATGATTGAGTTAGAAGAGAATTATTGCAATAATACTGATGGAATCATTGTTATGTTGAAATTGTACGATTTCAGTCATTGTTAGATGGTGTCGTTGGAATTGTGAGACCTCAAACATCGTAATTTTTCCGTTCTGATAATCGTTACCAGAATCGAACTGTAATCGCATTTGAACCATTTTACGGCACTTTATTACAAATGTGGGTTGAAGGTTGAAAAGCGAAAAGGTAAGAATTTGTTCACGTTGGACTTAAGTTTTGTAGATTGCAAGTTTTCAGGGACTGGATGAGAAGGAAGGGGGGGGGGGGCTAAAGAACTGAAGTAGAAGGGATGAATGAGGAAGAGAAAATGTTAGTTTTGTGAGTGGAGTTCGACAGTGAATTATTGATTCTACTACTAGAATCGCTGTTATAATTGAACTGTTAGAATAATTACGATTCTTAGAATGAGAAGTTTTGTCAGAAATTGCTAGATTTATATCACTATAAATAGCTAGGAAAAAATCGCTCGAAACACCATGGCACATGCCACCGTTCAGGGTAGATTGAAATCAATCTGAAGTGTATACTTCGAATTGATTTAGATAAAAAAGGGGGCAGGATTAGAATCACTAGAAATAGGACAAGAATTTACCTAGAAATCTGTTATTAGAATTATGAGATTTGAATCATTCCAGTTCTTTTGCAACCTACTGTAAACAACAATTCTAATAATAGTTCCGGCGATAGTTGATTTTATCTACAATGATTCTCTAGCGGTCCTTGAGGTTGTCACAAACATCCTCTCAGATATGCCAGACAAGCTGTACTTGCTACCTGGGAGTCTAAAACGCTGATGGAACTGATATTCGGGTGGCACTCAAGTCAAGTGGACCCAATTTCGGCGAAGTCCGGACGGTCTGTGATAGCCAAATCCTCTGCTTGCACCTTCACGATGGTGGGACTGTTAGTAATCCTGGGTATAACCTCCATGCACAAGTACATGGTGGGTGACCACCCAGGTGTGAACCAACGTAAGCAGGGGTCGAGGTGTGGCCCCCACACCACATGGAGGAATGCCGCCCTTCTATGTTACCAGGCAATACTAGGTGGTAGATGACTCTCATCAACCTGTGAAATATCACCACTTTGCTTATTGGAGGCTTGAAGTGGTGGAACCCATGTTTAGTCTCTACAGCTAAGTTCCGGTCAACCCTTCCCTATCTCTTCCATCATGCAGTATGATTGATGACTTTTGAGGTTATGATGAACGTCGTGGCGAGATCCAATATTCCTTACATTTCGAGGGTACAGCTCTAAAACGGTGTTCGCAGGCCGGCCGCTAGTTAGTACACCGGACCGAACCTATTGGTAACTCTCTAGGAGGCTTCCGGATCAGCTAGTGTATAATCTTGCTACCTCTACTCTGCCAGATAGTGACTGGAGGGAGTCCGAGTAGTGTGTATGCGGGGAGCATTGCCGAGGCCACATTATGTCAAGGATCTGGGTATATTCCTACCACGTGTACGCCATATCTAAAAATTTCATTACTGCATACAGCAGGTCCCACCCACTTTTTCTTACTATTGAATACACCATGAATTGTCAAACTAATAGAGCAAGCTTATCTGCGAAAAGATCTAAACCTCCCAAGGACTTCCTAATTCATTTCACAAATATACGTGGTCTCATTTCTAATCTCAACGATGTCCATTTCCACTTGCAGTCTGCCAAACCCCATGTACTTCTTCTGACAGAATCTCAGTTATCGGTTGATTCAACTACTGCTCATCTCAGATGCCCAAATTATTCGCTGTATGATTCCTTTCGCCTCAAAGGTGGTACTTGTGCTTATGTCCGTTCTGATATTCCCTGTCAGAGACTTGGCAATTTGGAATCTCCTCTCTTTGATCTTCTCTGGCTTAAAATCCCTCTACCTCATTGTGTCAAATTCATCTGTTGTCTCCACCGTTCTCCCAACTCCACTAATCACTTGGAGCTCTTTGACTTCCTCTCTTTGCAACTTGACTTTCTCCAGTCCAACTTTCCTAACAGTGAGGTAATTTTCCTTGGTGATTTTAATGTTCACAACTCCAGCTGGCTTCCGTTTTCAAGTCACACCGACCCAGCAGGTCGAGATGCTGAGGCTTTTGCAGTTACTAATGACCTAGCACAGATTGTTCATTTACCTACAAGAATACCGGACAATCCTAATCATACAGCCAATACGCTTGATCTTTTTCTCACAAACAACCCTTCTAAGTACGCGGTCGAAGTGAGAGGTCCTTTAGGCACTTCAGATCAAAACTTGGTGATTGTCTCTTCTCCAATGGAACTTTTATCTCATGGCTATTCCCAACCTCGTGTTGTTTGGCATTACAAGAATGCAAAATGGGATGACCTGCGAGACTTCTTTTCTTCTTTTCCTTGGTCGGATTACTGTTTGAAAACTTCTGATGTCAATGTTTGCTCAGATCGTGTCCGTGAAATTATTCTTGCAGGAATGGAATCCTTTATCCCACACTCCACTTTAAAATCTCGTCCCTTATCTAAACCTTGGTTTTCCAATAAATGTGCTAAGGCTGTTCAAGAGAAGAAGAATGTTGCATATCGTAATTGGATTGTTTCTAATTCTTCAGTTTCATTTTCTGCCTACACCAAAGCTCGCAACAATTGTAAAGCAGTTATTAATCAGTCCAAACTAGAGTTTGAACAGGCTAAGAGTAGAAAACTTGCTTCTTGCCCTAATGGTAGCCGAGCATTCTGGTCTCTTGCCAAAGCTATTGGCCGCAACTTTTGCCCATCTCTGCTCCCACCTCTGTCCAAACCAGATGGTTCTGTTGTCACTTCAGCCAAGGATAAAGCTGACCTGCTAGCATCCCATTTTTCTTCCAGCTCATGTATTAATGAACTTGGTAAAACACCTCCCACCATTCCCAACACGGTCCATTCAATGCCTCCTGTGGTCTTCCGTCAAAAGGATATCAGAAGGATTTTGATGAATCTTGATGCTAAGAAAGCTCCAGGTCCTGATGGTATTTCTCCACTTGTTCTCAAAATCTGTGCTCCTGAACTTACTCCTATTCTTTGCCGCCTTTTTTCCCTTTCTTATTCCAAAGGTGTTTTTCCTTCTGCTTGGAAATTTGCTCATATCCAGCCAGTTCCCAAAAAGGGTGACAAATCCCTCCCATCCAATTATCGTCCCATTGCAATTACTTCTACTCTCTCTAAAGCAATGGAGAAATCAATTAACCGCCAACTCTTAAACTACCTAGAAACTTTCTGTCTGATCAACGATCGCCAGAATGGATTCCGTCAGTGTCGATCCACTGGTGATATTCTGGCTTATGTTACCCATTTATGGACTAATTCAATGGAAAGGTTCGGTGAAACACAAGTAGTTGCTCTTAACATCTCAAAGGCTTTTGATCGTGTTTGGCATAAAGGTCTTCTAAACAAGCTTCCATCTTATGGTTTGCCAACTGTTTTTAGTAATTGGTTATCCAGTTTTCTCTCTGATCGCTCACTGAGGGTGTTGGTAGATGGCTCTCTGTCTTCTAACTTCTCCACTAATGCCGGTGTCCCCCAAGGTTCAGTTCTTTCCCCCACTCTATTCCTTTTGTATATCAATGACCTTCTTCCATTGACTGGAAATCCTATCCATAGTTTTGCCGATGATAGCACATTGCATTCAACTTTCCATTTTGAGAAACCTTGTCCTGCTCAATCGGCTTCAACTTCTCGAAAATCTGCTACCAATTCCTTAAATGTCGATCTTCAGGTAATTCTCCAGTGGGGCAAAGACAACTTAGTTGATTTCAACCCTTCTAAAACTCAGTCTTGTCTTATATCTCGCAAAAAGGATTCTTCTGCTCCTATGCTTATCTTTATTGACATTCCGATTTCTAGGCAAAATGATATATCTGTTTTGGGGATTACCCTGACTTCTAATCTCTCTTGGCACAAGCACATTACAAATATTGCTTCCTCTGCATCTAAAAAACTTGGTTTTCTCTTTCGCTCTCGGCGTTACTTTTCTTCCAAACAGCTGCTCACTCTGTATAAATCGCAAATCCGCCCTGCCATGGAATATTGTTCCCACATCTGGGGTGGTGCCCCCAAAACCTCTCTCAGGCTTCTTGATTCCATTCAGAAGAGGGCAGTTAGGTTAATTAATGATTCATCTCTAACAGAGTCTCGCCACTCGCTTTCTCATAGACGTACTGTTTCTGCTGCATGCCTCTTCTACAGATACTTCCATGGGCACTGTTCTTCTGAATTGGCTTCTATAATTCCCGCTCTCTCTTTCAAAACAGTCCGAACACCAGCCAACATCCATTTACTGTCCAACTTCAAACCCACAGAACCAACTTTTCGTCTTCCTCATTTATTCATTCAACTGCCGTTTTCTGGAACAGCATTCCTTCATACGTATTTCCTGAAAATTACAATCTACAGAAGTTCAAGTCTAATGTCAACAAATATCTTCTTTCGTCTTCTCAACCTCCAACCCAAGCACGGTACTAAGTATTATAGGTTCTAATACCTCTCGTGTTTGGGGTTCACATAAAAAAAAAAAAAAAAAAAAAAAGCTCAGAGCCGGGTTTAAGATAAGGCCGAGTAAGCACTGGTCTACGGCTGCCAACTCCCCTAAACCTTGGCGCAAATTGGTAAAATTAATCATTTAAAAAAAAAATTAAACTCTTAGCATCAGCGGGAGGGGGCGCCATCAGTCAATGTGGCCTAGGGGCACCATATACCCTTGAGCCTGCCCTGCTCTAGCTACAATGATTCTGCTTCTAACAATCTCGTAGTAACGGTAATTTCTCTAATAATTTTGATCACAACGACAATTGTAATGATTGGAAGAGATGTTAGAATTCTGTTTAAAAAAAAAAAAAAAAACGTTAGAATTATCCCTTTAGAAACAATCTCCGAATTCGTTGTCAGAATCGGATGGTTGGATTAATAGTAAAATTGCGCCGATCGATTCAACCCACTGTCAGAATAGTGCTAATTTCTGTAGCCAGTTGTCAAACATACGGATAGCGTGCTTGCCACATATTCAGACGCAGGCCATCGGAGAGCACGCTATGATTTGGGGGTTGTTTCAGTCAAGTGCTGCTATGGAACTACACTTCAGTAGACAGATAACAGTTTTTTAAGCGTTTTGGAGTGGGAGGATTGGCGATTGCCAGCGGCAATGTCAAACATTAAAAAAAAAAACTTGTCACTCCTGAGCGGCTGCACGTCCCTTCCCCCTACCCCTTATTACACAATCGTTTACAGTGGGGTTTACGAGTTGGCCGTAACATGTGAGTTTAGCGAGAAACCGACAGGATTTATCTCCGGCGCATACCTAAACGCCAGGTGTTAGAGTGGTCGACACGTTTAGCCGATGGCAAGGTGAAGCGGTATGACCGGGTTCGCCCGGTCTGTGCTGCCACCTGCCGGTACGCTGAGAAGTTGCAGTGGAACGTGTTCATCTGTTGTTTTGGTCTAAGTGAAGTCATTAACATGCCCCGGCGACAGCTGCGCTGGAAGCCAACATATCCACGAAGCCTTTGCTCGCCACAGAACAAAAATCAAATTCTTTTGAGAGCAACAAAAAAAAAGAATAAACAAAAAAGTGGCCGGACAAGTGGCCTAACAACACTTCGACACAACGGAGAGGTGGCGTGCCTGCTCTTCGGCAACAGGTGCGGAATAGGAGAACTAAACCCCGAGGTTTTTTAAAATCCTTCTCGGTAAATTATTGTACGAAGAACAAGTGGCGGCTAAGGCGGGGTGCCTGGACGCCGAAACTACATGGGCACTTATCACGGAGGTCTAAATTATTCCGTAAGCATAATCCTTGAGCTCAGCGGGAGGTTATCAAAGAGATCGCATATGACCATGGAATCTCGTTGGAAAGCAGAGAACAATTGACCTTGTCAAAACCGCAAGAGAGAACAGATGGACAATGCGCAAGGACTCGCTGGAAGGACGTTCCCTCGGTGACTCATTTGCGAAATATTCAAATTCAGAAGTGTTTAGTGGCCCACGTAATTTCTCCGAGATCTCGTATTACAGATTATTAAGCGCCATTATATCGAAGTTGGTGTAGACAAGCGATCTACGGTTGTGCCCACGGCCGTGAGTTCAATTGCCGGGAGCGCTGCTATCGTAGTTGCACACCACACCGCGCCCTGTTTAATGTTACATTAAAATATTCCCGAGTCACGAACCCTCGAAGAAACTTCGATGTTTTGAACTCGGTATTCAAATGAGGAAACAATCGCAAAATACAACGTAGACGAGTCGGCCGATTTCAAAGAACCCATCGAGTGAATCTCCAAAAATAACAGTCGCGTGAAAGAACCCTCTCTCCGCCTGTGAGGAAACTGCAGATAAAAGAGAAAATATTGACGTCTTATGGGCAACTTGTTTCTTGTGTTTAACGCTAAAAGACAGCCTCCGATGTGCAGAATCTTTAGGGCGTAATCCATTAGCCAGTAATTAATATTCGAACTGTTTGCAGTCATCCGGAATAAACTCATTAAATTATGCGCTTTATTCGTTCAAAAGATAAAGATGATTTACTTAAAAGGACGCGAGCCTTTTTCCGACTGTAATGGGGAAGTATGCAGTTGAAAAAGACTCTTTAAAGTAGCAACAGAAAATGGCTTATCAATGGAGATGGAGACTCCTTTGATATGGCAAAATCATCGAAATAAAAGAGCGGATGCCTGTATCTGTTTGGTGTAAGAGAAACAGACCTTTTAGCTAAAATATAAATGGCGAATTCGCGATGTCTTAAAATATACATCTGTTATTTATTGCTAGATCAAGAAAACGAAGTTCTAAGCCTAATCTTCAAATACAACTTAAAGGCTTTTTAAACGTAAACCTGCGCATTAATTTTCTGTAACATCGTGAAAAATAAGTTGCTATTAAATATAAACGCAATTGATACTGCACAAAAGTATGTAGAAGCGTTTGAAGAAAACAATATTTCTCAAATGCGGCAGAACTATCGCGTCTTATAAAGATAAACAAACAATAAGAAGACGCTGCTTTTGAAGACATTGAAAAACGTAAACGTTATTACCCACCGAGTCCATGTTTTGCAGGACCTCCCTTCTCCATAATTGTTAGCCGTGTTCATCGGATCGAAAAATTTTCCTAATGAATTCTTAATTCTGGTTGCGGATCCACACACACACACTGAACACTACCGCTAATTTTCTTCGCGTTCCCTCCTCCTTAAGAAGAAAGGGAGTTTTTGTACGTCATAAGAATAAGATTAATTACTTCTACAATAAATCACTTGGACTGAATGAATGGTCGCTATTCTGTGCATGAGAACCATTATGAGTACACACGAACGAAATAAAAGTCAAACAGAACAGCTCGTGACCAGAATTCATACTCTCTCTTTCTTCCTTTCAATTGGCCTATTTATTTAAATATTTCTTCATCCGCAAGTCTTCCTATTTATTTTTCCATTTTCTTCATTTCCTACTAGTCTATGTCTTTTTATTATTCTCTCTCTTTCTATGTTTACAATTTAGATTGCTTTATATATTTATAATAAATTTACAACGTTGATAAACTTTTTAATTCAAAAGATCCATCCAGTCATTGACAAGAACCACAATATCTTTTAGCTTGGGTTCAGAATACTTTGGTAAAATATTCTCTATCCAGTGACAAGAATTAAGATTTTGGAATCGTATTTTTCCAAAGAGAAAAATGAAGAAACCTTTGTATTAAGATTTTTCCATTTATAATGGATAAATCTTAATACCTGAGAAGAACCCGCTAAGTTATTAATAAACTTCAAAATAAAGCCGAATTCCCACAGATTTCCCACTCTCTCTCATTATTTATCCAGTCCCCAACAAGATTTAACCAACAGCCAATTCCTCAAAGCCTGGAAACAGCATTGAACTAAGCCAACAGAAAATCCAAGTCATGGAAGGATTATACCGATTTCAATAGATTGCGGGCTTCTTAAACTGCTTTTAAAAAAACGTCTGTCTCAAAGTTAACCCATCAACAACGGAAAACCCTACAGTTTAGTGTAGGGTTTTCTGTTGTTGATTAGATTGCAATACAACCCTCTCCTAAAAATCCAATTAAACATTTTCGGATCACCGGAAATTTACTGAATTTATTTCGAGATCTTATAGCAAACAGATGGAACCATCATTGACTTCCAAATCGATTCAGAGCCACCCTCTTGCGTAACTGTAGGTTTACGCAAGAGGGTGGCTCTGAAGTTTAGGTACTTGACCTTTCTTGAATCGCATAAGGACTTCGTTATTTATGCAGACGACTTTGAAGTGTTTATCCAAACAGATGATGAAACTGAAGCCCATCAAAGGCAAAAATGTTACCTAACAACTTACTTACCTATAAAATTACCTGGCCTCTCGTTGAATATAGGAAAAAAAAAAAAAAAAAAAACTGGACAAACCTGATTCACAAAAAAAAACGGAAGTGAAGTGTTCCCAAAAAAAACCTCTTTGAGATCCAAAATTAGCAAAGGAATATACCTCAAGATGCATTACTCTCATCTCCCTTTATGTATCTTTAGTTTCTCACTACGAATTTCACTGTCTCGTTGATAATGTTGTCTGAGATCGCTTTCGAGTTTATTAGTGAGTGCAAAACCGATTCTAACCTCTTCTGCGGTGATAAATGATACAAGAAAGAATGTTTACAAAAAGTTTACGTGCACGTAAATAAATTATCCGCCGATAACTTATTTGCCATCTGTTTGTTCCCTGGTTGGTAAATTTTCAGGATCTTCTTGGACAAGTTGTAAATTTTCTGTCTTGTAGCTAAAGTGAATAAGAATGATCAATTTTTTTTAACTGCCCGCCTTGCATATAGGAAGAATTTTGTTACGATAAAAACTGATAAACAAAGTATGCACAGATTATAATAATAATCCACATTACTGTTCTGCTATTTCACCGTCTAACTTTCTTTCGAGACACGTGCTTAATCTCAATGTTCAACTCCTGACCATCCAATATAGATTGCTGCTTCTGATTTGCTATTGGGGCCTCGAGAACACACGTACCTGGCTTCTCCTCTTAAGAGAAGATGGTCGGTAGTTATATACAAAGAAACACTCGAGATTTCTGCTGCTACCTGCTCTACACAGAGTAAGGGAAGACAGCACGGACAACTTTTCCTCTTCATGGCTTTAAAAAGTGATGAAAAGGAATATGCACTTTTTCCCATCATCCACTCCGAACAACGCATCATGTGAAGTTTAGGTAAGGAACTGTCCACGGAAACCCTGCTCAAGTTCCACTCCCAGAAGCCAAAAGGAATCCTTTGTGATAAGGAATCTGAAAGTTTCGTAATGTGAATCAACAATTTAACTATTAATGTTTCTCATTGAGACAAGGTTTGCATGGTACCCCTTCCCCGAAACTTGTTTTTCATCCCCAAAAACAGGAAAGTGAACATAGAATCCACGAAATTTACAGGCAGAATATATCTACGCATCATGGCCTTAGCTGCCTCAGCGCTAAACCAAAAACAACTCTTTAAAACATGTTTTGTTTGATTTAATTTTTTTTTCGTATTTGATGTAAAAGTAGAGCATAGTTATGTTATACTGTAAATGTGTTTATTGATGTTGTTAATAAAAAATCGCCTATTTTTGTTTGTTTACTCTCTCTCTCTCCATCAATTCATACTAATTTTTTTCCTCTCTGCATTCATATGTCCATTTTTTCATTATTGTCGCTTCATTTTATACGATTTTTATATTTCTATAAAATAATTTTAGCGATTTCAACTGTTTAGTAAATGCAGTAGTATTAAATTTCACAGCTGAATCAACTTTGTCTTCGAAACGAGTTGCCTTGGTATTGCACTACTTTAAAACAAATGACATCGCTAAAATGTTCAATCTACCATTTATTTAAAATAAATAAATATGATCTCTATCGTAAAGACGAGACGCTGCTATGACAGCCTGTTTAAAAAAAAAAAAAAAAAAGTAATTCTCTCAACAGGTACCGTTCATCAAAAAATACTTGTTGATGATTTGGAGTTGGACAAGAGGTTAAAAATAGATGGAAACGACTTGACTGTTGCCATGTTATAATTCAGACGGCAGTTGGGAATGGCGTGCTGGTAAATCAGTACCATTTAGATACCCCGATCAAAGACTTTCCTTCCATACAGAATTCTATGGGCAAACAACTTTCTTCTCACAATTCAATTTCAGCTTACATCGAAGGCGGTCGGAATATTTTCGATTCCATAAAATACTCTCCCTGTCTCCTCCACCAGGACAAAAATCCATACACGTCTTCAATTGATCATCTTTAAGACTCTCCCAATCTACCGTTCTGAAACTTTTATCGCATCAACGGTCTGCCCCTGTCATCAACGATTTGAAGCATCATTAGAAAATGGATGAGAAGGACACGTGCTCATTCATCTCCCCCCCCCTCCCATCCATCCAGATTCCTCCAACTTCAACCCTAAAGCTTTCTCATTACCTGAAAGATCGGGAACTCTGTTTAGGTGGGAAGAAAGGTGGAGATGGAAAGAGGGGGGTATTGCTGAATCGACCTTATGTAGCTTTTTTTCTTCCCTCTTCTTCCGCTTATTTGAAAGTAGCTGACTTTGTTTTATGACAGCCGAAGACAGAGTACTTCCCAAGTCCTATTAGCATACCTCGACAATATCACACAAATCTGTGCACACAACGATTGCTATCTTTTTCTCCCGGTATCACTCATTTTCCGACTTATCGTACTATCCTTTGTTGCCAATTAAAGTCAAGAAGATTATAACTAAGGTCATCTACAACAGGGCGATTCAAAGGAACGTTTCTAGTTGAATAGTAATTAGCCATTGAATGGATTCTGTAGCTCTTGTAGCTCACTCAACGTTTGAATTTGTAGTATTTGGGGTTACTTGATCGGTCATATAAATTGTACAAATTAATGTAAAGATTAAGCCAACAGCCTCAGTTTCGTACGTAGTATGAGAAAACAAAATTTGCTACAAACGCATCAATTTGTAGAGTCACTTCACTACGAGTTGCCTCGGTACTGCACTTCAGTGTCAGTTTAAATGAAAAACAGTACTATCTCAGAAGTATACTTTCCTTTTAGAACAGTGCGTTTGCCTAATATGTAGAATAGAGTCCATAGCTCTTCTAGCATGAGGCTTTCGCCTTAAATTTAATTGAACTGTTCCGATTGAGTTAATTCATTAGTAAATGAATCGGAACAGAATCGGAACACGCACTAAGTATGCAGTGAGTATTATGCAGTAAATATTAAATTACTCCAGTCTATTCTCATAAAAAACACTAATATAAATCTAGATTTAAAAAATATTTATTTTTATACAAATAATAATTTGATTATTTTTTTGATTTTTAAAGTTTTTTTATTACACCTATTCCTATTTATTATAATTATGACTGAAATTAAAGAAGTACAACACTTTAAATGTTTTAAATTCATTCGATTTTGGATCTTTGCAACACTGGATTTGAAAATAAAACGCTTTCAGAATTTTACGCTTATAAAGAGAATCCGAAATATATCCAACTTCCCTTCCCTTTTCAGTTATTACTTAATAATAAAAGAAAAATCTCCCCTGTTGAAAACTAGACACTCTTTCATCTTTGCATATTCACTGCAGCAGAAATACTAAAATCCAGCCCATCTTAGCTTTAATTTCCGATGAAATCCCCTCTCTAGGAATGTAGATACGCCAATCGAAAAAAAAAAAAAAAAAAAGAGGAATAGATTCACATACTGGAGTAGGGGTGTGTGGGGGGGGGGGGTGTTGAATTCTCCGGAAGGCTAGCTAGCTCTCGTATTTATGAAGATCATACGCACACAGTGGAAAGGACACAAGGGGGGAAAGAATCGCGCGTGCATTCGGATTTAGAAGAAAACTGGAAGAAGGGTGAAGTCTATTAAAAGAGGATTGGGAGGACGATTCCCAATGGATTGCCGCTTGATTGCGAGGACAGGAGGAGGGGAAAAGCGGGATGGGGGTGCAGAAAAGACGACGAAAAGTACATTTACACAAAAGCTGCTGGGAAAAAAAGCCCCCAGTTAAATAAGTGCTATTCAAAAGAGAATATTGAATTTCGCCGAGAATTTAATGAGTGTGTTTATGCATGACGGACGCAGGAGAAGACAACATGCGCCATCCCCTGGTTGATAGAGAAATTTGAAGGGGAGAAAAATCCCAGTAAAGGAAGGAAGATGGAAAATATTGTGAAGGAATTTGCATTGCATTATATAGAAAAGTTTTTGAACTGATAAAATCCTCTCGCCTTTTGCGTTGGGAATAACAAGCCCGGAAAGGACACAAAATACTGAATAAAAGCGTATAATAGAAAGACAGATGGCCTCCTGTTAACTCTCCAGAGAACTGTCTAAATTACTGGAAACATCTCAGTTAAACATTAACAATATTAAGGGGGTGAATGAGCTGTAAAATCAAAGTGTACAAAACGACAGTTCTCATTCGTACTCGAAGATTTGTACTCTTATAATGGCAGCTTCATGCGGTTAATGAAATCACACACGGTGAACCCGTTCTGATTATCCAGAGGCACGCGAGCTAAACAATGAGGTGTAGACTTGCTTTCACCATAATTCGTTGATATTCAGACCTCGACTGTTAATCTTAAGGCAGCCTTCATTAGCCAAAAGGAATGAAGACTGAATTTGTCAAAAGCATACATTTCCATTTATTTATCAAGCCAATTCTCTCGCTTTAAACGGACTCTTTGAATGCTTCGTGAACCCTTTGATTTAGCATCCCTCTCCCAGAAAAATCTTTTCTTGAGAAACCGATTAATGTTAATGGAATCAATCTCCATTGCACGGGGTACAAATTTATGTCCGATTTCATTAAAAATTTCTCTTTGATATCCTCCAAAAAAATGACTGCACAGAAATCCTAAAAATAGAAAGAGACTTTAGAAAAAAATAAAATAAAATAACGGTCTCTGCGGGAACTCCTTTACAAATCAATTTTCTCTATCCTCTTCCCAGTTATTACCACCTTCCTTGGATTTCACGGTTGGTCTCTCTGTAACTCTACCTGTGCGCTTCTTTTTTTTCCCATAATTCCAGTTTTTCTTCACATCTTTCCCTGTTCATATCTATTCATGAATCCAACTGTTTTCTCGCAATTCTATTTAAACTTTCATGCATCAGCTACCTCCCTGTTACGTCATGCGTCTTCACACACACACTAACCTAATCCTTTATCGTCTCTCTCTCTATCTCACACACACACAAACGTACGGACACACATGCACACACATGCAGACCGTATTCAAGGATGTTCTTTCTCTAATAATAACTTCCCCTATCCTTGAAAAATCTTAGGGTATTCAAAACTGGACCCCTCTGTGACGGATTATCTTTATTCAAAATGAGATTCTTCCAACTCCTTTTTCTTTGAGTATAAATAAACCTAACAATGTGATGTAGGTGACTTCCTCATCTTCGGATAATTTTTAAAAGGCTTCCTGACTTTATAAATAGGTCTGCATCAAGGTGCTATTCGCAGGTGAACACGAGTGCCAAAAAAGAAAAAAAATATTGTCACCTGTCACTAACCTAAAGCCATTTTTAGCATTAATATAAAATATCCTATTCATAAATAAAATAAGACAGTGATAAAATCTTTTTTTTTAGTCAAAAAAGGAGGCTGTTAATACGCTGACAATCATTTTGTCTGCAGAACGTACAAATATTTGAGAAATATCCTGGTTGCTAGGCAACAGTTGAAGAGAAACTGTAATTATTAATTTCTATAATTTTCAAAGATAAATCACTTATTTGCCATCTCTACTCCATCGATTTCATGCACAGAAAGTAATATTGGGAACTTTGAACCGTAACAATAGAGGTGAAGGGACAGCTGCGTTTCTACGAGCTAGAAAAAAAATAAAAGTTCAATGTTCCTAGTTGGAAAGCAAAGCGAAAAGAGAAAAATGACTGAAATTTTTATTTCCCCTAGCTCCTGCTTCACAGCGAGGAAAAAAGATATAAAAAAAAAACAGGTTACAGCAGCTTATTAAGAGCAGTTCCAATCTGAAATCGAAACTTGAAACACATTAGTTGTATCGATTGCCAGCGATTCATTTTTGTTTTTACTTTATTGCTTTTTCTTTCTCTCCTCCCCTCCCCCCTCTCCCTTGTAGATTTTTCACAGAAAAACCTTTTGGCTATCAGTTTCGGTCATTGAGACAGCCGGAATATAAAGAATCATTAAGATTCATAATCTGTTCTGTAACAGTTCACTGCTACAATCGAATAGTTCCAGAGTCACATTGTTGACATCGCTCGCACATGCGCAATGAACGAGTCGAAAAATAATAATAAAACAACGCATTTGTATCAATTATTTGTTATCATTAATCGATTATAAATTAGCGTAAAAAAATATTTTAACCATAAAATCCTGGTTTTTGTTCGTTCAAGCGAAGATGAATAACTATTTATGAAACATAAACCGAATAAAATACTTAAATGTCTCCTACAAAGGATAAAAATTTTAAGGACTAAATACTACCCCTCCTTCGGTTGTTTATTGATCGTCTGCTAATCTATACACGCAATTAAAAGATGAAAAAAAATATATACAGTACCTACCTTTAGCAGAACAGTTTATTTAAATTCCCACAGTCGTCGGCACGATACTCTTATCCACACCAACAGGTCAGGGGTCGGCTGGTCCTAGCCGCGCCAGCTGTACCCCACAGCGTCCCTATACGGCAAACAAACGAGCGGGGCAGGTGTTTTCGCTACGGCAGGCGAACTATCGCGAAGCTCCTGGCTCCGCTGGTACAGAAGCGGCAGCTTGTGGCAAGGACAAATCACTGGACCGTGCTTTGTGTGTATGTGTGTGTGCACGGCGAAGAACACTACGTCCTAGCGAAGCACAAACTTTGTGGGGAGATATCTGTAGCTCCTGTCTACGTTGTCATCGGGAGGAACAAGACAACAGACGTCGGTGTGGTCTCTAGGACTCGATCGGCACTAGAATAAGCTTCTCACTGCGAACGGCACAAACAGCGCTCTCAGAGAGAGTCTTCTGCGCGCACCCCGTGCGTCGCTAACGCACTTCTGTTGGACCGGATGGAAGCGCAAGCCACACACACACACAGATAGAGAGAGGGAGAGAGAGAGAGAAAGAGAGAGGGATACTCTCTAGTCCCCGCGTGCGCTTGCCACTCCCGAAGGCCCGGAGCAAGAACATGTTACTGATAGAAGCATGTTGTGACGCATTCCTTACTCCGTGTGTCAAATGACCTCCTGTGACAGTCGGCAGGTTCAACGCGAACTGTTCGGGACACCTTTCGGTACTAGAGTTTGTAATTCGATTGCTGATCGTCTTTCGCGTTTTTATTTATTTGTTTTTGGTTTCTTTTCCAGACGTTTTCCTGTAATGTTTTGCAAGGTCAAGTGATTAGTAGGGGTACAAATTTTTCCTGTCCGATAGCTTCGAAATTGCTAGCAGGAATGAGAGATTCTGCGAAACCAATGAAGCCTACTTTCCTCTTACTTCAACAGGGTGAATAATGGACACCCCCACCGTGTCTTTTAAATTAGATTTATATCGGACTGTAAACACGTGACGCGAGTTCTAAAATGTTTATAATTTGAGTGGCTGCCATCTTGAAACAAGATGGCCGATTGGAATAAAAATAAATCTTATCGGGATAAATTTAATTTGGATGGATTGGAAGTAGGAAGTTATCGGGGGGTGGCGATTGCACACACAGGGATGGGATAATTGATAAAAAAAAATTTTCTAAACTTCGATGAGATTTTATTTAATATTAGGAGAAATGCAACTATTTTTAGCATTTCTGCCCTGCAAATTGAAAAAACAATAATTATTCGAGGATTTGCTCCTTTGGTCCTCCTTTGATCCCCCCTCCCCCCACTCTGGGCACACACCGGGGAGATGGTTTTGTCATAAGTCCCCTCTCCTTTCAAAAATAAGGATAAAAACACCTGTAACATCTCCAACTTCAGTTCATCGATGTCTATACTTGAAGAGAATGCAATTTGTTGTTATTATTAATAAATTACAGCTTCGAAAAGGATGACCATGACAATATTTGTAAACAAGGTTTACAGCAGACATTGAAGTTAGTATAGCAGCGTGTGAAGTAAAGAGTAGTGGCAATAAGGGGATCGTTAATTAACCAAACTGCCCTCTTTTAGAGAGAGAGAGAATCTAGTCGTTTTAGAGTTCAAGAGTATTCTCCTCATTTGGGCAGGACATTCTTGATTAGTATTTCATGGTAGGAGGTACTTGGATTTTGAATGGAATCCTTTAAGAGGTTTAAGATCAGTAATACACGAGTTGGGGGGGAGGGGGGACTGCGAGTTGTATTTGTGGATGAACATGCAGTACAACCTTCAAGATGTACCAGAGGTGGAAGTATGGATGGATGGAAATTGAAGCCAGTAGCTTTGGGCAGAGACTAGAAGGTTCAACTGCTATTTGGACAAGGAGAAAGCCTTAATCTGTTCAAAATCGAATTTGGATTGATTAATAGCTTTTATTTTTAGAACTGTTGCGAGGTTTAGAGTAGTAAAAAAATGAAGCTGGAGATTTGGATACTAGCCAATTGCGATATGCTACGTTCTTTTTTTGAACAGCCTTAGCACATTTATTGGACAACCAAGGTTTAGATAGAGGACGAGATTTTAAGGTGGGGTGTCGAATAAAGGATTTTATCCCTACAAGAATAATCTCTCACACGATCCGTGCAAACGTTGGGATCGAACGATTTAAAACTGTAATTCAGCAAAAGAAAATAAGAATAGAAATCGAAACAGATCATCCTATTTCGTTTCCTTGTCATCCCAAACGAAAGAAGTCTGAGAATAGCCATGGATGGTTGTGATCTGATCACCAAGCTGTGACCGGGGGTCCGAGAGGACAACCAACATTAATCGACTGCTTTGAACGATTGTTGGTGAAGAGAAGATCGAGAAGGTTGCGCGTGTGGTTGGGATTGTATGTATACTTTATGTTAGATCATTTGGTGACGGAAAATGACTCGGTACTTCTATTAAGGAGGGGGGGGGGGACCAGTACAGTTAGAAACAGATAGTTGAAGCTATAATCTTCAAGGTCACCAAAGAAATTGAGCTTACTGTTAGAATGGAGAGTGTCACTAAGTTCTGAGTGATTCTTAGTGAAGTAATCAAGGGTTTTTTTTTAGTAATTGCGTATTCATATTTTAAATTGTAAAATAACTGAGTAAACTTTATTTTCGGAAGCATTTAGGATCACTATACCAAAGATGTTAAAGTTATCCCTCGAATTTGAGAATCAAGCATATTTTGAGTCATTGAGGATCAAAATGAGAAGATTCTCAGGTAGGTATCTTCAGATAAACAATATCACAGTGAATATATGCTTAAAATTAAATAAAATCTAAATTTAACATGATTTAAAATTAAAATAAAAAAACTAAATTTTAGATTATTTAAAATTAAAATAATCTTTAAAAATGGAAGGGATTTTAGAGTAATTAGTGCAAGTGAGATGAACAGTGGAGAAACAATTCGATAACTTAGATTCCATTAGAAAATCTTGGTTTGGAAGACTACAGATTTAAAGGGGATTTCTTAGAGGTTAAGACATTTTTCGCTGATAAGCTTATTCCTTTAGTTTTATTTTGCAATAGGTTTTGAGGTAAAGGTTCGTCACGACATGGAGTGATAAAAGTTTCAGTGTGCCTTACGAATGGAGAACGTACCAAGTCCATTAGCAAAATGTGCCAGCAGCAGTTCACCTGTCCCCGTTGAAAGTACTGCACTAGACTTTCCCCAGATGCTGTCTTGCTGCATCGTAGTAACGAGATTTTTCACTACCTCATTAAGCAGCGTCAAAAAGTTTGACCAAGTTCGACCCAATGTGTTGTCTACTGTGAGGAAGGCCCAAATGTGGTTTTACCAACCTCAGGTCTCCAATAACAATATGCATAAATTTTCAAAAAAGTTTTTGTTTATCTAAATTTCTTGATGTTTGGGCATGCTGATTCAGAATGTGACCTTAGCATCAAAGGTTTATGGAGAAATGATAGAACAGCAACCATTCAATGATACTCCTACTATATCAAATTAATCTTTGCTATAAGTGCCCTCGTGGGTAGCATATGGTACAATCGCCGTCCTCCCTCACACTGGGTGGAAAAAGACCTAATTTCGAGTCCCGTCGATGACGTGAAGAATTTTTATGAGCCTGTTTTCACAACGTAGCTGAGTTAGTCGGTCTCAGGCGAGGGCAGCATGGTTCTCCCCCCCCCCTGGAAACTCGGATTTTTCATCGAGAAAACAACAAATCGACACCACAGAACACACGCAATTTACACACAGTATACACGGAGGATATGGCCTTAGTCGCTGATGCTCCTAAAACCCAACACAGCAACGGACGTAGTCACCCATCAGGGCTGCATCCCACTGTTTTATTTCCTCATTGTTTAAATGTCTAGATGGAAAGTCCTTCATGCTCTTTAGTGACTCCAGAAGAAGAACCGCCACCAAGCTGAAGTTACAGCAACCGTTGAGTTTTATAAGTGGTGCCAAGAAGTGCTCCCTAAATGGTCCCGAAATGGCTCCACACGTGGGCGTTCTGGCCTATCGCTTACCCTCATATATCGTCCACTAACCGGGGTTGTGTCTTCTACTTCTTAAGTGTTATCTAAGGAAGGCTGACTAGAATTTGATGTCTTCGCTATGTTGTATTGGGCAGCAGAGGATGGTACTTCCAGATACTTAACATTTCTTCAATCGTTAGGCTTCTTATACACTGAAAGGTCCCTCTTGCAAAAAGTAGCCGTCTGATGGTTGGTCGGGGTTCTTTTCAGATTTGAGAAATTGCAAAGGTAGCTGAAGTCTAATGATTTTGATCAACAACTATCATAACGGACGTTACAAAGTGCTTTTAACAACATAATCAACAGCGAATTTCGTCAAGAGCGAAAAATCGTATGAGTTGTATAACATTTAACTAGAAATAATCGATTATGGTATTTGATAAAAGGGAAATGTCGTTAAAGAGGCTGTTGTTAAAAATGGGACAGTGCTGTATTGTTATTCAAATTGCAGAAAACCCAGACCCCTTCTTATTACTTGTCACGTAGCTACCCAGTTAGCCTTCCTTCTTCTCGGTCATATTCTTAACGTTACAGGTATTGACTACGCGAATGTGTTTTGTACATAAGTGGAGTGTAGAGTAAGAACCGAAGTCAGGACAAATCGACCAATGTTGGTCATGGTCAAATGAAACAGTTAGCGACGACCTCCTATTCCACTTATGATGCATGTATCACTAGAGTAGCCAGCCAGTTTTTTTTTTTTTTTCTCGCCTCATATGTTTTGTACATCACATAAACTGTATTTTAACTTGTGATTCATACTGTATAATGAAACGGTAATTCTCAATGTCTTGTATTGTTGTACAACATTAGTTTGCTTTTTATTTCCTTAAAAGATATAAAAATTCCAAAACAGCCAAGGATAAATAAAATACACTTAGATTAAAAACGCACAATAATAAAATAAATATTAGTAAAGTGTATACTCGTGAAGATTTATTACCCGAAAATTAACAAAGTTATTTATTGCATAAAAGCAAAAAAAAAGAGCTTAAAAATAATTAAAAGTAACTTAAAATGTTATAGTAATAAAAAACAAATTAATATTAGTCTAATAAAAAATGGGGTTCGTAGAGTTTTAAATAGAAAACAACAAGATCGAACTTTCCCAAGCAACTTCCTTACTCAATTAAAATATCTTTATAGAACACTTAATAAAACTATACGTTTACGATCTGTACACTTAGCTATTTATTTTAATTACAACTCTATAATAGTTATTACTCTTTTCCCTTAATACTCTTTTTTTAAGTCCCTTTTATATCTGTATATATGTATTTCTGCATAAATAATACACCCGAATCGTGCACGACTGTCTAAAACTAACAATACTTCATTAAAACTACATCTAATCTATGAATTTCTTTTTTCCATAAAAAATATATGGAAAAATGCTAAATTAAAAATAATAACAATAATAATAGACTTCGTGGTTAGCACAGTTGGTAGGATCGCCGTTCTCCTCTCATCGGGTGGAAAATACTTGAGTTTGAGTCCTGTCGATGACGGGAGGAGGAATTTTTAGGGCCTTTTTCACAACTTGGCTGAGTTAGTCGGTCTCAGGCTAGGTCAGCTGGTTTTTTCTCCCGGAAACTAGAGTTTTACGTCCAGCAAACAGAAAATCGACCTAAGAACACATGCGATTTACATATAGTATATACGGAGCAATATGGCCTTAGTCGCTGATGTGCCTAAAATCCTACAAACAACAACAATAAATGTGGTCTGATATCTTCTTGGTTATGCAGTTGGTCAGGATCTTGTACATGGTTTGGAGACAGATGATCGGCCTCTATTTTCTTGGTGTTCAGCTTTCAGATATGCGATTCCTTGACCAAGAAACTCTGGGTGACGTTCTCCCGAATGATAATGAAAGACGGAAACGAAGCACCCGAAGCAACGTATGGAGCAGTAAAATAATACCTAACAGCCGAGCCTCCTGGATAGAACTAGAACGGAAGAAAATCAAGGATCTGGAAGTTCCCCAACTGACAAACCCGAGGAATAGATAACGTCCATAACTACTGGTAGAAGAACTTGCACACACAGGCATCTAGAAGAGCAGTTCACAGGAATGATAAGTCACCCAGAGACAATCTCAGAGTTTCTTTCTTAAGGAATCGCATATCTGAAGGCTAAAGACCAAGATACAAGAAACCCGGCGAATACAGGCCGATCACCTGTCTCCAACGATGTATAAGATCCTGACCAGCTGCATAACCACGAATATATTAGACTACTTGGAGAGCCAGACCATCGTAGTTGAACAGCAGAAAGGATGCAAGCGGATGAGCAATGGTTGCAAGGAGAAATTAATCATTGATGCCACATTTAAAGAACAAACTTACAAGAAGCGCTGCAACCTGTACACGGCCTACATCCATTACTGCAAGGCTTTCGATTCCGTGCCTCATAGTTGGCTAATTGCAACGGTGAACATCTAGAAAGTCAATTCGACAGCGACAAACTCGCTAGAAGCAACCATAGCGAATAGAAGTACAATCATTAGGTCGAGAATATCACAATTAGATCGATCCCCATCAGGAGAGGAATCATTCAGGGAGATACCCTTAGCCCACTGTTGTTCTATCTAGAACTGAACCCACTATCCACCATGCTCAACAACAGTAAGTTTTCTTTCCTTCCATAAAGAAGGAAAGAAAAACTAGTACATCCTCTCTCACTTGATGTACATAGATGACATGAAGTTCTACGCGGCGACCGAGAAGAAAGTCCAGCAACTACTGCGAATCACCTAAGAATTTAGCAATGATATCAGGATGGAATTTGGTCTTGACAAATGCAAGACCCATGTATTGCATCAGGGAAAATTAGTCGGCTGAAACTACCAGCTGCAGAATGGTAAAGAGATTGAAGCCATGGCAGGGGTTGTGGTTGTAGTGTTTTTTTTTTTTTTTTTTAGGAACGTCAACAACTAAAGTCATACTGCTCCGTATAGACTGTTTTGTAAATTTAGTGTATTTTGTGGTTGATTTTCTCTTTTGCTGGACAGAAAACTCGAGTTTCCGGGAGAAAAAAACATGCTACCCTCGCCGGAAACCCGCTAACTCAGCCACCTTATGAAAAAGGCCCATAAAAATTTCTCCTGTCGTCGACGGGACTCGAATCCATGTGTTTTCCACCCGGTGTGGCGAGGACAGCGATTCTACTAACTGTCTACCCACGAGGGCCATGACAGAGGCAGAGACCTACAACTACCTGGCAGAGGCAGAGACCTACAACTACAACAAAGACCTACAACTACAAGGCCTGACGTAGCCCAGTGGTCAGGAGCGAGAGTGCATAGCACGCGTTCCTTGAGTGGACCGGGGTTCAAGCCCGTGACTACTAAATATGATAAATATTTGTATTGACGATTTATTGTAAACTCTACTGACTTGGTTGTCGTGCCGGAGTATAAACAGAAAATTTATTTTTTTTTTACCTGGGATGATGGAGGCTCAGCAGTTAGAGCACAAGGAGATCAAAGCCTGCCTGGCCGAAGAATACCATCAGAGACTCAGAAGCCTGCTCAAAGTAAAGCTGAACGGAGGGAACCCAGTTAAAACCATTCAAACCTATGCAGTCTCAGTGTTAACATACTCCTTCGGGATTATAGATTGGACTAACACTGAGCTGGAGGATATTATGAGAAAGAGAAGGACAATGATGACCAAGAATCGCCAATACTACCCGAAGTTAGCAGTGGAGAGACTGACAATAGCTCTGAAAGAAGTAGAAAGGGCGTGATAGATCTCACCGAGCATCAGAAGGCAACCTTGGGTAATCTGAACGATTACATCCAGAAAAACTCAGCAGCTCTCTACCAGGCGATAAGTAAGATAGACAAACGGTATACCCCACTCAATCTATGCGAGGAGTACACTCCAGAATAGACGGGCAAAAACACTCCATGACAGACACTACACTGATCTTCACCTCCGGATTCATCGCAAATCAGTCCGGAGTGTCAGATGACACACGTCGACGATGCCACCTGGCCTCAGAAATGATCCAACACATTACTGCAGAATGCAAGATGATCACCCAGACTGAGTACACTCGTAGACACGACCAAGTAGCCAAGATAATACGTCAGTATCTTACGAGGAAATACCAGTTGATCAAAGAAAGTGTATCGCACTACAAGTACGAACCCCAGGCAGTACCAGAGAACCCAATAAACAAGCTGTATCGAGACCGCCACATAATAAAAGACAAGATAATTCCGTACAACAGACCGGACATTTGGTCGACAGAGCGGTGTCCAACCTCCAAAAAATCCACGAGGAAAAGATCAGGAAGTACACGGACCTAAGATAGTAGATTAAAGAGATGTGGCATATGCAACAAGTAATGACCATCCCGATCATCGTGTAAACCACTGGTATGGTGCCAAAGACCCTACATAACAGTCTACCAGCAATAGGGCTCCCAGCGAACATCTACAAGGAACTCCAGAAAGTCGCAATCTTGAACATCTGTAGGACAGTTAGAGAGTTTTACGCGACCAACCTGTGTCCTTGGTACAAATACCCATCAAGGGGTGTCACCCCTATCAGAGAGAAATAATATAAGAGCAATAATAATAAATAAAAGAAAGAATACGGAATGGATCCAAGTTCAATAGCGCAAATTTAAAAAAATAACAGCTTAGGAAAGCATTCGCACGATATGCTTTCTCAAGAGATGAGTGATGATTTTATCTTTCTGTTATAAATGGCGTAAAACTGCTAAAAAGTGTGACTAAGGGAGTCAAGATAGTTCACTTTTAGATGATGATACGTATCTAAAAGGAAGAGATAGGCCAATGTAGGTGGGAACATATCTTTACGTTTCTCGACTTCCTGTTATATAAAGCCCAATTTTTTCACGGACATACTTGTTGTAAAAGTGGATGCGTTTTCAAATAAACATCACGTACTGTTTCATATCTTTATACTTCCGATACTCTAGACAATCCCCGACCACAATCCACACTCCATTTATTGTTTTTTGCCGGACCTCTTCTCACTAAGTTGCGATGCTATCAATGGTCATTTTGATGCTGTATGTCTTCCTGAAATTTCGTATTTACTGATCATCCTCAGTTCAAAAATAAAGTCTCATGATGAATCGTAAAGGGTACGCACTTAAACTGATAGCCCAGATTTACGGACTGCAAAACCGAAGTTGTGTTCGAGGAAAAATAGAATATTGGTATTACAAATAACATCATCAAGATTAATGGGGTGTTCTTTGGCATTATTTGGCACTGAAAGATCTTTTTTATCCAAGTTATTCTTTGCACTCTATCTTTCCATAAAAGTACATAAATTATGAATAAAACAATGCTCATATTGCGATCCTTATTATGCTATCTTACCGCAATAGAACTCCTCTTGACATAGGATTTGGGATTCTCTTATTTTTAGTAGTTTATATTTGAAAGAGTAAAAATTTATAGTATTTTACTAAAAGCTTCTTAAAGAGTGACTTCTTGATGTGAGCCGCTCAGGATTTTACAAGGCTGTTCTTACCTTATCCTGCCTTTTTAGACACCTTATTGTATTAACAATCACAAAACATCCAGAAGAATTTTGGTAGGCTTTTATGCTCAAGTTACATAAAGATTTTAACTCAAAATCCTATAGACGGGCCGACACAAAGACTTTAATCTATTGTCAATTCACGACGGAGGATAAACTGCAGACTTTATTTTTTTTTTGAGCAATCTAAAATTGCCTCAACTTGCCCAAATTAACTCTCTGTTGTTGGCGATCGCATAGGAAAAGCCATGTCTTCACTCCAGATTATACGAAAACGAACTGTACTTACCATAGCTTTTAGGGCTGCAACGTGAATTTCAAATGAATTCAAATTTGATCCTTTTATATTCGATGCGCTTGTTTCAACAAACAAAACCCTCGCTACTCTTGAAGTGGACAGAGATTCTTCATTGATGTTTTATTTCTACCTTTTCATTTTTACCTTGTTAAGTTTACATTTTCTTCTAACTTGTATTTATTTTAATTTTTTATCGGTATTATTCTGCTATTTTTGTTTTGTTTTATTGTCTTGGAGTTGTCTGACATTTCTAAGTACTGTCTTGGTTCAGGTAGTCACTAAAACTCCGATTTTATAGGTTCAGAAGAGATCCTTCTGTTCTTATCCAATCCTAGTTCTTTTAGATAAATGAATTAACATAAAGTAGTAGACCCTATCCCTACCATAGATCATCTTATCCTGCACACTCATCCTGATTTAATTGAAAGGGTATACGCACAAACTTCCCCCGAAGAGAAAGGCAGTTGTTTGTTGGTACGCTAATTCCCTAATGAAATATAAGAGTCGCTATTTTTAAAGCGGTTGCCTTTATCACCAGTTGAATTCTCCCCTTTAGTTTTTTTTAAATTTTTTCCCCTTCCTTAGTGCTGCCTCTATGGTTATCTAGAGAATGCAAACAGTGGTACCAAAGGAAGCACGGGAATTCTTCACAAAGCGTGTGTGTGTATCCTCTTGAGCTACCAGCCGTTTCTATGTTGAATATTTAATTGATCAAGAGGGTTTTTGTAAAAGCATAATTCAACTTCCTTGAACATACAAGACGTTACTTTAATTATCAACAGGATCTTTAATCTCTCTAATGGTCGTATTCGGCTTCGCGTTGTTATGAAATTTAAGTACATGGCTAACTTTCCTCCAAATGGAATCTTTTCCCGCCCATTTATTATTAATTTGGTGCCTTTAGAAAGCGAAACCTCTGTAGTTTAAACACACGTACTATTTCTCCATTACGTTGCCATGTTTGGTTTCAAAGGACAGAATTTTTTTTTTTTTCTTCCATACTTAGATTGCCTCTAGAGGACGCTGCATTATCTTCTTCTTTAAAGTAGCGCAGCTACTGAAAATTTTAAACGAAGCCAATATCCCCAAAGATTCCCTCCGTATTTCTTAATACCGCAAGTTTATTTAACTTTTGTTTTATTTAAAAGATATGATTTTTATACAGCAATTCTAATGATTCATAGTAGCCACTTAATAATTAATGTGGTTGTGACTTTGTGCGCAGTCTCTGTCTCTCGACGTGTGTTGTGCTGGCATTATAGGATTAAACGTATTATGCTATTCCGTTGTGTTACTTATTATTAAAACGACACGTTCACTTAATAATATCACGATGGGATCCGAAACATCTCTGTAATAAATATGCCAGCAATAGAACCGTAATTGTTAAATCATTTAATGTCTATTCCGTGTCTTCGGTAATAATCGGTCTTCATTTTCTGCTTCATCCTTAGGGATGAGAGGAACTGCTGGATTAATCACGTGCTTCCTTTAATAATAAATTATAGAATTCAAAATGATATTAAAAGACTACCTTTAAAACGATAAAAATGCTTATTCAAAGCGTTCATTCGTTATTCATTCGCTTTTAAAATATCAACTTAGAAAAAAAAAAGGCCTATAAATAATTCGTATTTATTAATTATTAATTTAAAAATTACGGCGTAATTAGTTTATAAAATGAACTTAAAATTTGTTATTAAACTTTTTATATAAAAATTATTATTAAAATATTTTATTTTTAGGATTTTTAAATTAATTAATCACTCTATGTTTATTATCGTTATACATATATCGTTCTGCCATCTAGCGGGGATTTTAGAAATATATCTTTATTCATTAGTGCTGATGAAATAGGGTTAGCATCGATTTGGACAGAGCTAGATATTATTAGTAATTATTAGCTGCCTGACCAAATGTGATATTCTATGCATGGTTCATTGCAGTTTGGTGAGAAATATAATTTCAGCTGACTTGTGAAATTAAAACATTTTGTGACCAAATCCAATCGCCTTTTCATATTGGTTCCTGTTAATTATCTATGGCATTTAACTCCACAGTTATGATCATGTTTGGTTTAGCCTTTCACGCCGCATTTGCGACGACGTACGAGACAATTAATTAGCCCTCTTAGATTGTATTAGCGGATGAAAATTGACCGGGGATTACTTAATGAAATAATCAACATCACATAACGCTTATCTACATTTTTGGTGCTGTGATGTTTGTATGAATGTCTTTGGTATAGTTAGCCTGCTTGATGAGTAACCTCCATTTTTCTTTTGCGCACTCTCAGATTCATGGAAGTCTGACGTCACACCAGGATGCTCTGCACAGAAAGATTTCCATAACTTTCTTTTCTAATAATCGGTCTTCATTTTCTGCTTCATCCTTAGGGATAAAATGATTTCGTTATTTCAAAATAAAGTAATTTTATTAAATAAGGTCTTTAACTTAAAATCTGAAGCGCTTATTTCATAAAATCTAAAGGTACATTTCATTTAATGTAAAGATTTATATTTAGTCTTATATAAATATAATTAAAGATGCTATTTTACAACACAACTTCACTTGTTTTATACAATTAAATTCTACACACATACACAGAAATTGCCTTTATTTCTACAAATTCGTATCTCATAATCATCAGCCGCTTCATTCAAAACTGACGTATAATACATTATGGCCATTTATTTGCACTGTGCGATGTTTTCTGTGCATCAGTGTAAAGGGATTGTTTAACTAAAATCTCATAACCATTTTCTGCATACCTTTTTCTGCTAACACGGAGTTAATGTTGTTTAGTACCTTGCTTCGCTATTTCGCTTACGTGTACTCCGATTTGGAGGCTCAGCTGTTGCAAGAACCGGTTGTAAATAGGAAATGATATTCGGAACACTTGCCGATGCTATCGACAACACATTTCCCACCTCTATGACGCTTCATTGAAGACGTTTCAGCAATCTGTATTTATTCTTGTTGCCAAAGTTTGCTCCCATATGGCTTGTTTTTTTTCCATTTTTCTTATAAATCAAGATACTTAAGGTAACGTAGAATTTAATTGTGGGTAACGACAGAAATATGAGAACAAATCAAAGGTAAAAAGCTAATTTACAACCTTAGAGAATTGCCAATTATAAAACTTTACGCATTTTAAACTTAAGATATTATTTATTTAAAATACCTTCATTACGATAAAAGACAATACCCAAAAATGATCGTTAATTCTTTTGAAAAGCATTATACAGAAATTTAGACATAATATTGCATTTAAATTGAAGAAATTAATAAAAAAAAGTAATACTATGCAAGGTCCTTATTGCATTGGATATTAATAATATCGTTATTATGAAGAACACAAGGCGCGAATGGATTTAAGCCAATGACGGATAATTTCTTTGTAATGAAAATTAATGGTAAATAATTCCATTTTTGATAGTGAGCTTAGATGAAATTATCTTGTTTCTCATTTTGTCCAAATTAATTTAATGAATCCTTTAAATGTTCGGTTAATGGTACGTTATTGGCGTAATTTATAAGCCAAAGGGTATAATAAAATGAAGAATATTTCAATTCAAGTCTGCACTCAAATTATCTAAAGTTTGAAACTTAATGAGGTGACGTAAATATAAAACACTTTTCAAGTAGCAAACTAATAATCTGCCATTTTGCAAATTCATACTCGTACCTAAAAGATCTCTAGTTACGTATATAATAATAAAGAGGTTTATTAGAATTAGACATTTGAAATTGCAATTACTAAGCAATTATTAAAAATTAAAAATCTATCAAATAATATTATATAACTATTTAAAATTTTTTTTAAAGAACTATTAAAATAGTTAATAATATCGAATAAGATTTTCAGCTATTCTGGGTAGTTGTTCCACATGTATTTTATATGGTTCACCTCTGTGCAGGAGATGATGGATACTGAAGCGTAGTGCAGTAAAGAAACTGTTAAAGGCTGCTATTAACCTTTCGTCCTCTCTTTATGGTTCTAATGAACGTTCGGTTAATGCATGACACTTCCGTGCATTGTATGCCAATTACTCCAGGCACTAGTTTTGAAACCAAACAGTGACAGACTTCGAAATACGATCTGTTTTTAGATCGATGTACTTTGGTTACAAAAGAATTCAGAGCGCTATATATATATATATATATATTTTTTTTTTTTTTTGTTATTTTTTAAGCTACAAATTCGCAATCCCGTCGGATTGTTAATAGTTGACATCGATGGGGTACGTAGAAAGTTTGGAATAAGCAGTTAACATCGAAATAAAAACAGACTCCAAAATAATGAGTTTCCAGAATACATTTCAGGTGTAGCGGCACATTTAACGAACTCCCATCCCTCAGTGACAACGCACATACATTTTGATTATTTAACTGATTTGTAGTTTTGCAATTGTACTTTCCTAACTGCTGCATATTGCAAAGAAAACAGTTTCAGTTTTTGCTGTCATTTTTGAGCTGTCAGTTTTCGTTATGGGCCCCTCCACTCACTTTAACTTCTCTCCCGTTCTAATGTGACGTAGAATATTGATGTTTCGTGCAGAATGAAACAAAAACGGCGAAGAGACCCAAAACAGTCTCTTTGCCGTAACAGAAAGGAGAAAAAGAAAAAAAAAAGGGGAAAAAAAAAGAGAGAGCCAGATTTCAATATCTCATCTCACCCTCGTCCTCAACAAAGCCCTGGCATTCATCACGCGTACACTCTGTTCTCGTGTGTCAATTCAACGTTTCACGAAAAAGTCTCCGAAATTCTTCATCAACATGTCCCGCTACCATCTCCGATTTTGAACGAGAGAGAGAGAGAGAGAGTAGGAAGAGAAAGAAAGTCTTGCAGCTATATCTGATAAATAAGGTGGACGGCTCAGGGATTCAATACTTATCGAGGAACCGGTCGTTTGGGAAGACATGGAGTGCAGCCTCCCTTGCCTTGTCAAGAACTCTTAATGTCTTGACAGTTACGAGAGCCAACAATCTCAGATATTCGTGGAAAAAGAAAGAAGAGGGAAAAAAAAATTGCCTTCATCTTTTAGATAGAGGTTGGTTCATGTCATATCCTTTATATTTCGCTCGGAAAGTTCATTCATAAGGTAGAAACATTGGATATCGCACACTCTTTCAACTTCACTCATGTTTGCTTTCTGGAGGTCAAGAGAGAGAGAGAGAGATGCATTAATTCTGTCTATCTTTTTACATCAAAATTTGATAGCGTGACATTCTTCCATACTTCGTGTGTGTGGTTTAAGCACAGCATAACGAAGATTTCGTTGTTGGTTTGGAAGAAACAAACTTCTTATTTAAGAAAAAAATCTTAAATTAATTATAATAAATAAATATCAGTTTATTAGCTATTCATCAAATAAAATTACAAGAAACCACGCACCTCTTCGAACTCGATTGTTTCTTTATGAAGTGATTATAAATGTAAAAAATTCTATATACAAATATATCATACCAATTTTATTTACTTAAAATATAAAAGTTTTATCAATGAAATAACAATTTGTTCACTATTTATCTGCCTACCAGCTTGTGTCGCCTTCAAGCATCCCCAAGTTATTATAAAGTTATCCACAAGGTAAGTCGATTGAAAAGACGGTGCTACAAACGGAATTTACTGGTCCTTTTCGTTGTATCGAGGTGATGCTGTAAAGGTGTTTCCATAGTTGGTGCATTAACAACGTTGTCATTGAGAGACCAGAGAGCGTCCTTGAATCATGTTGTAAGAAGAGTGCTTAATGGCTTTGGGATTTACAAAGTGATTGAGGAGAAGAAACTCTCCATCGTGAACAGGTGTTTAAATAATTTCTTGTGGGGGGTAGACAGGAGGATCGTCCTGAAACGCTAGTAATTTTCCACACGGAGGATGCAGTTAATTGTATGAGGATTTTGTAAAATCCCTGAAACGCTCGCTCGAGACCAACTAACTCATTTACGGTATGCAAAAGCCCATAAAATTCCTCCTGTCTTGACGAGATTCAAATTCAATCCTTTTCCATGCTGTGCAGAAGGACAGCGATTGTAACCATTGTGCCGCGAGGGATAATCGTGTGAGGGAGTTACTTCGAGAAATCAGTGCCCATCAGAAAAATGGTCGATGTGAATTTTAGTCACCTGAGAAACAAGTATCGTGCAAGATCTGGGCTGATAACAGATGAGTACAAAGAAAATCGTTCGCGTCCATATCTTCGGATTCGAGATTTCTTAATATCAACAACGAATCATGGTGTCCAAAAGAAACAACAGGTGAGTCGATTGTAGGGTCACAAGTTTACAACCTTCTTGGATCATGCTACTTTAGTACACTCCTAGTGTACTAAAGACCAGAAGTGCTCAACAATCGCTGAGTGATCCACGTCCGCCGAACGGATGGCTTTCTCGTGCTTAGAGACCCGATTACGGAGTCTTCTGCCAGTTTCACCAACAAAGCAGACATAGTGTGTATAGTGTTATGGTCAGGCACCACCTGTGGTTTCCCCCATCTGCGCCATATATACACTGTGAAGAAACGCATTACCACTGTAAATACCAGAAAAGTGTTGTGTATTGAATGTGCAGTATTGTGTTGGATTCTGTTGTGTGTCCTGGCATTTGGCTACAGGGCTCCTGATGGAACCCCACGTTGCCTGCACACACCACTAGGAGGTAGCCAGGCTGCCCATAATTCTCTGGTTAGTCTCCGTCAGGGTAGCCGCAGCTTCCTGAGCGGAGACCAAGTTAAAAAAAAAAAGGCGATTAGATAGAGTGAGGTAGTACAGGGTGTACAGAAGAATATGGGGGGATGAAAGTAAGAGTAAGGGGATGTAGGCTAAGGCATCCCCAAGCAGTCAATGGACACTAAGTTCCATCAGGCGAAGGCGGAGAAAGGGAAAGGAATGGGCTCGAAAGTGACTGTGCATGGAGAGGCGCCAAATGGCGATCCTATCGCCATTTGGCGCCTGTGTCAAGTCCGGGTGGTGGGTTTAACCCAGGGGTTAAGTCAACCAAGTAGTAGCTATCAAACTCCAATCGTTGGATAGTTGTCCGTTTAATGGTTTTTTGGTCAAATTCATGACTGTTTAGTCTGGATGGTAGTCCATCATGGTCTCAAACCGTCTGTTGTCTTCCTTAGAATCGTTGTGGTGCCGGTACAGGAACTGTAGATAAAGATTTCTTTGGACTGAAGAGCTCTTGTGCGAAACGCGTAAAAGCTGTATATTCCTCCCTACAGCTTTTATGCGTTTCGCAGCAGCCAGTGCAATCATGGCAGGAAATACAGTACACCAATCCACTCTGTTGTGGGATGGGAACTGGCGTTTTAGCTCTCGAGACGAGGGACCGCAATTTTCTCCCTGGATGTTGTAAACACTTTATTCCATGACCCTGTAAGACCCTAGAAATTTGTTACGACAGGTTCGGGTAGTATGGGATAAATGCGGTGGAAATGGGGTCAACACTGCGCGGGGCCCTGCGGTTGGTAACGTGGTGACGGGCCTCAGGATGTCTTTTTAAGGGACTCTTCACACCATGACTGAGTTAGTCAGCTTCGACCGACGATTAGTTGGTTTTCCTCTCGGAAACGTTGATGTTTTATTGCACAAAACAAACAAACCGGCATTGGAAGGGAACCATTCATAGACACAATGCTTCGGTGAAATATCTGAACAATCCAACTAAGTAGCCCTTTGAAATACAACTATCTAACAATGGTGCGTGTTGGTGGGAAGGGGCGCAGGTTATATTTCAATGAATCGTTCCAGCTTAACTACGCCACCGCCGCCAATCATCAGTAAATACTGACGCGTGAAGCTCTGACAAATCCCTCATAGAATATATGCAATTTATAGACACATATTCACACGAGAACGTCTACAGAATTTATCAATTCATAACGTGTGTTGAATTCGCAAACAGGTACCGGTAGTTGCATAAAACACAAAGAAATTCACTCATTTGGAGAGGTTTGATTTCAAATTTCGTCGGAGGCTGGAAGGAGATTTCATAAAGATTTCATTTCTCTTTAGTCGGGGTTATAGTTAGCCGAGCTCAGGCGGAAGGAGCAGGGTTACCCGTAGCATGAAAATCTATGTCTAATATCAAAGTTGTCGATGTTCCAAAAGCAAAAAGTCCAATGCACTCAGTTTCCAGAGTCAATTTGCAGAACTGACGCCTTTTTAGTAAGGGCATCCCTTCATTCCCCTCACTAATCTTGTTGCTCTTCTCTGCACCCTTCCAACAGTCCTACATTCTTCTTAAAACGAGACTTACAGACCTATATGCAGTACTCAAGATGCAGCTTAACCATTGTATTATATACACTGCCCTACCATTAATATCCGGACACCCCTCCATGAATGGAAACGGGTCCTATGCATGCAGCACGTCACAGAACCTGCTATAAATATGCACACTGGGCTTCGAACAGACAATTGCAAAAGTGGGCATGCAAAATGACATGTTCAACAGAATTGATCACCTCAACAAATGCTACACGTCGATTAACATGGTGTAAGGAGGGCGAATCCTGGACTGTACAGCAGTGGAAAACAGTCCTATGGACAGACGAGTCGAGGTTCACACTCTACAAGTCTGATGGCCGTTCCTGGGTGTGGCGAATGCCAGGGGAACAGTTCCTTCCTGATTGCATCCTCCCAACAATGAAGTTTGGTGCAGGCAGTGTCATGGTATGGGGCTCCTTTCATGGTTTGGCTTGGGCCCATTAGTTGTTATCGACAAAACCATGAATGCTGTCCAGGACCACCTGAGCAATTATGCAGTTCCAACATTATGGCAATACTTCAGGGAAGGCCCATACATACGTGTATCAGCAAGACAACGCGTCATGCCATACTGCTTGGGTCATAACAGAGTGGTTTGAGGACATGGGTGTGGAAAAGTTGGATTGGCCAGCCCAGAGTCTGATCTGAACCCTATCGAGCATCTTTGGGATGTAATGGGTCGTCGAGTACGTGCACGTGGAGATCGTCCAAAGAACAAGGCCGAACTTGTTGGCTGCGTTAAAAGCCGAGTGGAGAAACATATCACGTGATATTTATGAAAAGCTGGTTTGGAGTATGCCGCGAAGATTGAAGGCCGTCATAAAAGCAAAAGTTTCATCGCAAAATATTAAATGACGCAATAAAAGCTCTTTTTCTGTCTAAAGGCAGGTGTCCGGATATTAATGGTAGGGTAGTGTACAACGGGATAACCACTTCCTTATCCCTACTGTCAAAATTCCTGTATATCATTGACAAAACCACATGCGTTGTCCTAGCAGCCTATTTGCACTGCTCAGAGAATTTCATGTCGGACTAGACGATTACTCCTAGGTCTCTTTGAAATGTCTCGCTCGAGAAAATTATAAATTTAACGGCCCAGTTATTACCTATTGATAACTGGGCCGTTAATACATCAAAAATAGCAAAACTTAGAAATTTAAATAGTGTGAATTTTAGTATTTTTCGAATTTAATATTCACGTTCGATTCGCATAATTAATTATTCTTAATTGGAAAAATGTAGCTGTAAAATAATTCTTTATGGCTCTGTGTTTGTCTAAAATGTTTGTCAGAACTAAAAAAAAAAATTCTCTGAGTTACATTCTGAATAAGGAAGAATGATCGTTAAAATTCCAGCGGTGGCTATTTCAAAAGAAAAGTGTAAATTTTTCAAACATAAAAGTTACGTAAAGTGAACATGCAGACAAAGATTTAAGCACTGAAGAATATAAATTATTTTCTGTTTTCCCAGAAAAAGGGAGAAATTATAAGTTGTAAAGTTCATTGCTAGTGGCACCACTTATAAAAGTTTTCATACTTTTAAAATAGGATTGTTTAGAGAAACTCCCGTTTTATATGCATATAAATTTTATTTTTGATTTGTAGTGGAATAACTAACTGTGTCAGAACCTTTCAACACGATCTTTCAACCATCCACTGCACTATTAGACACATACACTGCCTTACCATAATATTCGGACACCTGCATATTTACAAATAACTTAATTTTACAGGAAAACTCATAACGTGTGCTGAAACCGTTATGAAGGCCTCTAGTCTCCGTGGGTCACTCTCCACCAGCTTTTCGTAAATGACCTCCGATATTTTCCACCATTCAGCATCTAAGAGACGATAGTTTCAGCTCTATTTCTTGGGCAGCCGCTTCTCACACGCACCCGCTAATCCAATTCATCGTAGAGGTCCTCTGTAAGGTTGAAATCTCTATAAGATTGAGGTCAGTGCTCTGGGCTGGCTACTCCAACGTTTCAGCGCTCATGTCTCAAACTAGTCCGTCGCAACTCGATCAGTATGATATGGAGCGTTGTCCTGCTGATACAGGTATGGGCCTTTCTCGCAACGTAGATGGTGCATTATTTCCAGGATGCCTAGATAGACTTAAACAACCCTGCTTCCAGAATAAACCATGAAAATCAGCCACAGACCATCACGATACTCCCGCCAAACTTCATGATCGGGACGATACAGTCTAGCAGTTAACTTTCTCCTGGTATCAGCCACACCCAGGCACGACCGACAGACTGGTACACCATGTACCGTGACTCGGTGCTGCAGAGCACAGCTTTTCATTGGTGTTCAGTCCAATAACGGTGGGCCTTACACCAAGCTAGACGGAGTCTGGCATTAGTCAGGGTGATTAGTGGCTTGCGGACAGCTGCATGACAGTAATAGCCCATATCATGCACTGTCCTGCGCACTGTATTGATGCTGACGCGTGTCCCGATCGTCTCGCTGAGGGCCTTTGTGTGCTGCAACAACGTCGACCAACGTTTCGAGCCTACGATTCTTTGCAAGGCTGTCCTGTCACGTTCCGTTAGCTTCAAAGCTTTTGCACGTCATCTCGTAATGGTTTCAGCACTAGTCCGCTTCCATTTACAAATTGCATCACTAGTTGACCCATGGATCTTAAGTGCCGTTGAAATGTCACAGAACTGACTGCTTATTTGGCATCTTATTATCATTCCGCGCTGGAAGTCCGTTAACTCCGTTGCTTGAGGTATCTTGCATATTTATAGTTGTGTGAACACGTGGTGCTTGGGTAGAACAGGACCAACTATCAATGAAAGGGTGTCCGGATATTAAAAATAGGGCAGTATATTCAGATATGTCCCTCGGAAGGCCTCCCCCCAACTCTTGTGATTTGAACATAGTGAGGAATTTGCAATTGCAATTTTTTTTTTTTTTTTTTTTAGATTTTTATTTCTATTTTTCGATTTGGAGAAATAATAATGAGAGTTAGTGATCTCTTTTGAAGGGAACTCTTCTCCAAAATATTTTATGCTATCTTTTTAGCTTCTGAGGATTCTCCAATGCAGTTCGTTTGGCTACGTTACCCTGTAACGCTTCCTAAGTGACTGTATAAATCATAATAGTCATTCTGCTCAATATTTCGCGAAGGTAAACACTATTTTCCTGCAGAAACTTATATGGAAGACGCCTTATTAGTGTTTGATATATAAGCTAATATCTCCAACACAAGTAAACAAAGCGAACAACGCCCATGCCACATACAACATACCCCGTCTGCCATCACCTGGACTGATATTAATGCCCTTCCTTTGAGAATTAATTAAACGACCTGTTGTTCGGCGGAAAATTGAAAGAAGTTAGAAAAGTCAATAGAAAAGATGAATGAGTCAATACCCTACAACCCCCCCAGACCAGTTTTAAGATATTCATGATTTTCCCATTCATAGGTAATGCGGCTTTTTTGTGGATGCGTGATTGGCATTGGATTTGACTGGAACGGAATCGCAAAATTCAGTTCCAGTCACTTCTTGAGCCGGTTCACAGTTCAAAGGCAGTGAATCGATTCACGATATGAGAATATAAACAGTTACTGCTAAACACAGGAATATTTTAACATACAAATTAGAAACTCCAAAGTTTCCAACTGAACTTTTAATAATAAATTACATATTTCAATTCGTATTTTTAATTTATTCGCATATATATGATGATTTATCGTAAGGTGAGGAAATTTATGACAGGTGCACTGCTGCTGCTGTTTCTCAAAATCCATAGACACGCTCACAGAAAGCGCTGAACTTTCTCTTTATTTTATTTTTAACATTAATTTATACGTGAAATTTGAATGAAATCCAAACCGGATACCGGAATATTATTTTAAACTACGAAAAATGCAAATCAGATGATCTCTAAAAATGTCTACTACGATTTTTAATGCTCGCAACGGAATGCACTTGATTAGGTTTTGTCTTTCTGTGGAATGCAAAGTAAATGATTCGATGAGTGGATGGCTATTGTCTAGAGATCCCCAAAGGACAGTCACAAGACGAGGTGGCCAGAGCCCTAAACGTGTCAAGAAATTTAATATCGAGGCTGTGGAAACAACATCAAAAGACTAGTTCAAGGTCGATCAAGATCTGATCTTGGATTGTTGTACCAATGTTCGCTTTACAGTTGAGCCGGGATTCAGTCCTCAAACAATTTCTAAACGTGTTCTTCTTATATGGAAAGAATCTGAATCATTTCCGTACTTTTAACACCAAGGAAAGGGGCAGTTTTCTGGGAAAGCATCGTCCGTCATGAACAGTGGTATCAGTTGCTACATAATTGAGGAAGACAACTTGACTAATTAGAAGATTGAGGACGAGATCTTGAGCTCTATGTGAGACCTGTCAGAGCTGACACAGCTATCGTCCATTTTCATGAATGATGATGATGCACTTCCATGCACGGCTCAACTGGTTGACGAATTCCTTCAAACTGTCGACAATCTTTATGTTGAGTTGCTAGCCAGATGTCTGAACCTGAATCCGACTTAGCATGTCTGGAATGCTTTAGGGAAACGAACTCGACCACATCGACCTCCAGACAGAACCCTCCATGCAGTAAGATCCGCTCTTATAGTTGGCTGTCATGGGCGACCATACTCCCTATTAAACTCCTAATTTATGCAGCAATCGTCCCTCAGTTTTGGTTGGTCATGATATCACGATTGTGGTTTACATAAATAGAGCATTTTCAAACTCAATATAACAGAGTTTTATGAAAATACTCTTCCACAAAAGATACAATTTTTTTGTCGTTATCTCATATTTTATGACCGCAACATAACTTTTGTATATCACTGTATGTTGTTATACACTACTTGGTCTACTTTGTTAGGACCATGGAAGTTTGGGCAATATCAATAATCTATGCAAAAATGTGTAAATAGAAGAGGTCGCAGGATGTTTGACGTGTGCATGAAAACGCTACAGAGCCGTGTGACCCCACGAGTGATTACATAATCAGATTGCTGGCAATGGGAAACGAACAGGATCTCAGGGATTTCCAAAGAAGCATGATTGTGGGTACGCGTTTAGCTGGACAGCTACATTTTTCGCATATTCAAAGATTAGAGATGTATGGACTGGAAATGTGCGAATGTATCCCCAATTCAATAAGGGGGATCAAAGGGTAACAGGAGTAATGACAGACCTGCTGGTTTAACTTCTGTTCCGGGGAAAATAATGGAGTCACTGGTTAAAGAAGCAGTACAGGATTATCTAGACAAGATTGCAGTTATGCTTCAGTCACAGCTGGGTTCGTTAACGGAAAAATCATGTCTAACCAATCTGATTGGTTACTATGATGCAAATTTTTTATGGGCCTTTTTCACACCGTGGCAGTGTTAGTCGGTCTCAGGCGAGGGTAGCATGGTTTTTCCTCCCCAAAACTCGGGTTTTTCGTCCAGCAAGCAGAAAATTGATCACCGAACACATGCAATTTACAGACAGTATATACGGAGCAATATGGCCTTAGTTGCCGATGCTCCTAACACGCTATGACAACAACAACTGGAATCAAAATATAAATTTTGACATCATATACTTGGATTTCAAGAAGGCTTTTGATAGTTTTGCACACAAAAAACTGCTGTACAAACTGGAGCAATGCGACACTAAGGCAAATTACTGCTATGGATAAAGGGACGGTTGAGTGGGAGAAGAAAGAGAGTGGTAATCAATAGACTGCTCTTCGTGGGCAGTTTTAATAGTGCAGTCCTCATGGTTCGGTGTTGGGCCCATTGTTGTTTTGTATATTTATCAATGATATTGATGAAGGCATATCAGGCTTAATGTACAAGTTTGCAGATGATACAAAGGTTGACAGGGTGGTTAATGACAGGAATGACGGTATACTATTACAACAGGATCTAGACAAGATTTAAAATCCCTACACCAGAGGTTCCTAACCTTGCTCGGTTCACGGCGCCCTTACTGTCCCAGTAATTTTTTCACGGCACCACTAGGCCAAAAGAAATACCTAACACACTAGTTTTCGACCTTTTAATATACACCTACATAATAATTTTATTCTTTATATAGTGGTACTAAATAAAGATCAATTATAGATCACCACAAAATTAAAAAGATACGGTACAATGGATATTGTACCGTACCCTTTATATTGTACCCTTTTTATAATGAAATAACTTTATAAATTTCAAAAAAAAAAAAAAATAATAATAATAATAACTTTAAGTAACTTAAACTCAAATTACACGGCACCCCAAGAATGTTGTTGCGGCACCCTAGTGTGCGGCGGGGGATTCCGGTTAAAACCACTGCTGTACACAGTTGAGGTGAGTGGCACTTCAGATCACAACTTGGTGATTACGTTTTCGCCAATGGAACCTTTCTCTTGTGGTTAGTCTCGGCCTCGTGTTGTTTGGTATTACACGAATATAAAATTGGATTATTTAGGAGATTTCTGTTCTCCTTTTACTCGGTTCGATTACTGTTTTAAATCATCTGAAGTCAATGTTTGCTCAGATCTATCAATGAAAGTTTTCTTGTAGGAATGAAATCCTTTATTCTACATTCCATCTTAAAATCGCGTCCTTCATCTAAACCTCGGCTTTCCAATAAATAACCCAAGGGGCCCATGTCTGGTGAGTATGGGCTTGGCACACCCAGGGTCTTGAGGTGGATATCATCGTCCTTCTCTTTCTTGGTGATTTCGTTCTACTTCTCTCTCTTTCAGGGTAACTCAATTTTTTTTTGGCTGATGCAGCATAAGCCTCGGGCTTCCTTGCACCATATGACTAATAATAATAATAATAATAATAATAATTGTTCAAGAGCAATAATAATGTGCTAAGGGTGTTGAAAATAAGAATGTCGCATATCGCAATTGGCTTGCATCCAAATCTCTAGGTTCATTTTTTGCCTACACCAAAGCTCGCAACAATTATAAAGCACTTAGTGATCAATCCAAACCATATTTTGAACAGGCTAAGATTAGGAAGCTTGCTTCTTGGCCATACGATAGTTGAGCATTCTAGTCTCTTGCCAACGCTATTGGCTGCAACTTTTGTCCATCTATGCTCTCACTTCTGTCAAAACCTGATGGTTCTTTTGCCACCTCAGCTAAAGATAAAACTGACTTGCTAGCAGCCTACGTTTCTTCTAACTCCTGCATTTACGATCTTGGTGAACCACCTCCTCTCATTTCCAGTACATTCCATTCAATGCCTCCTGTGGTCTTCCCTGATGAGGATGTCAGAAGAATTTTTAACAATCTTGATGGCAGGGAAGCTCCAGGTCTTGTTAGTATTTCTCCTTTTGGTCAACTGGTGTTTATTCTTCTGTTTGGAAATTTGCTCATATCGAGCTAGTTCCTTAAAAAGATTGCAAATCCCTTCCATCCAATTATCATCCCATTGCACTTACTTCTACTCTTTCCAAACTATTAACCGCAATCCCTAAACTATTTATAAACCTTCCATTACATCAATGATCGCCGATATGGATTCCACCAGTGTCGATCTACTGGTGATATACTAGCTTATGACATCTACAGACAAATTCAATGGAAAAGTTTGGTGAAACTCAGGCAGTTGCTCTTAACTAATTAATGACCCTTTTTTCATAAGAGAAAAAAAAAAAAAAGAGACGGTGCGAAACGTCTCTTTTTTTTTCTCGACGGTCTCGAACCTGAGACATGCAGAACTCTTGACTGACTATGCCACGAAGCCACAGCCGGCCCCATCTCTGTAGTCATTAATGAAGCTTCATTTCATCTCCCACTTATTCCCTTTCAAGTGGTCATTAATACAGGAAGTGCTCGCCGAGCTATATGGGTACCCCCCCTCTCGTCCGTCCGAGCTGGAATACAGTTATCAATCTCCCAGTCTCTGAGGGGCCAAGATACAACAACAAATTAATCACAACTCCATAACTTTTATCTCCACGACCCTCCTAACAAGCGGAACAAATGCATCTGGCCGGTGTGTGGTTTTGTTTCAGATAAAAGCACTGATGTTCCCCACCCAACCCCTACCCCACCCACCTGGGGAGAACATGTCTTCTATATACTAATTAACACCGCTTTGATCATTCGAGGGTGGAAAACGATCTATCATTACCAGCCACACGGTCCTGAACGTGCGTTCTGTTTTCTTAATTGAAGGGAGTTTTAAATGCGCGAGCCTGTTAGTGTTTGGTATGCGAAGGAGGAAGGGTGATACTCTGCGTGGGAGTGGGGAGTTTCGTGGTGGCTGGAGGGGGGAGGGTCAATCCGTTCAACGTGACATTTAAAGCAAACCAGCGGTTTAAATATTAAAGAACAATCTGAAATATTGCGGATAGGTAGAAGGCATGACGGAATCTGCTTTGATTACTGCTGCATACAGTGTGTGGCATCTCTTGCAATTAATTCTATTCGTATCCTTCCACACATGCATTTAGATCGACGTAGGAAATCCCTACTACTTAATAGGAGTAGCTAATATGAATAATTTAAGTTCTCTTTGGTGTACATTTGTTTTAGGAATTCGGTTGATTGGCAATGGGCAGACCCAGCAGAGAATGCCTCTGCATTCCGACCATCTAGTCGTTGGCTCACTGTACCGCCCCGACAGTCTATAGCTGATCATTCATGTATTTCGTTATTTCTCTTTAGAAAGAACCTCTATTTTCAAAATAGCATCAATTATGGATTATCTCTGGAGTTTTCTGACTTTTGGTCGATCAGTGCATATATCTTTTGTGGCCTGCAGAGGGGGTTAAAAAATATACGTCTTCGTTGTGTTATACCACTCTACTACTCCCTCAATGGGAAGCACAGGAAGACATTTATTATTTTTATTTAAAGTAATCACCACCTGATTGAATGCTCTTTTTACACCGTTCTAAAAGTTTCTCAAAAGAGCCAGCGATGGCGTCCAAAGAGATGACGTTGAGTTCTGCGGTCATTTTATTTATGTCTTCAACATCTTGAAATCTCTTTTCTCTGAGAGCAGTTTTCAACTTGGCAAAGAGGAAGAAGTCCAGTGCTGCTAGATCGAGAGAGTAGGGCGGGTGATTAATCTGTATAGTGCAATATTTCGTCAGAAATATCTTCACAACAAGTGCGCAATGGGCAGGGGCATTATAGTGCACGAACAGCTGCCTTTCTCTCGAAATTGCGGCCTCACCCAGGAAATGCACTTCAATCTTTAAAGCACTTGTACTTAGAACGTAGCATTGACTTCCCCCACCCCCTTTCAGGTACAAATTCCGCGTGAATTACACCTTGTTTGTTGAAAAACATGATCAGCTCATCTTGATCCAGGACTTCTGTAAACGAAACTTTTTTTGGGCCTTGGTGATGAAGTCCACTGCATGCTCTGACGCTTCATCTCGAGGTCGTATTGAAACACCCAACACGCTTCTCCACTGAAAATACAGTCCAGGAAATTAGAATTGTCTTTTCAAGTCTGGATGAAATCTTAATGATAACATTCTTCGTTCTGCTGATCCGTGAGGCTCTGCACCCCAAATTTTGCACAGACCTTCCTTTTCCCTAAATCTTCATGAAGAATTTGATGAATCGTCTCCATATTCAACTCATCAGCCACCATTCTGAGGATCAAACGATCTCTTTCCACATTTCCGTATTTCCCTTTGCCACTCTATCCTCATACCGACGCTTACTTTTTGAGTCATCGCGAACACCCTCACGTCCTTCTTTGAAATTAATACAACAATAAACAAACACCATGATGATATTGGAAATCTTTAGATTCTGTCCTTCCCAGATTCTCCTTTTCCCTTGAAAATTTTTTGCTCATGTTACAAATATCATTAAGTAGTCTTATTTTGCTAGATTTCCCTCCAGAATGGGGGAGAGGCTGACGTTTTTTCCACCAACTCATCACGTGGAAAATTTCGCATGGAATTTTGGTGCTACCATTTTTTTTCATCAGGAAACAATCACGTTATTTTGAATTCATATGCAAATCTAAATCTATAACTCAGTTCTTTGATTACCCATAAATACTTTGGATGTGTATTTATACAATGGGTCATTTGGCATAACCTTTTCTCCTTTAATTGGAGCCTAAATATTGCTGGTTACTTAAGTCCGCCCTCTACCATTATTCTGACCTGTACATGTTCTTATTCTAGACAAGCTAAGTAGCATGCGTCTTGCGGGTGGAACTGGAAGATAAAGAAGTCATTCAACCTGATTTTATTCCAGGTAAGTCAGCAGAACCTGCTCGATGCCTTCAGTAAATCTTCGTAAGATTTTTACATCACATTGAGACTCTGGAAGACTCCTCCTTAGCTAAGTAAGTGATGTATAATAAACTTTTATACGTTAAAATCCATTGTTTGTACCGGGAAACCAATAAGAACCACAGCTCGAGACAGATTAGTGGCTCTTACTTTAGGGATTAGAAAGTTTTCAGAAGCAGAATGAATGATAAAGGTTTTAATATATACTTATAATTAATTAATAATACACATTGGCGCTACGCTACTGTGGGAAGATTCAAACAGTCGATCCCAGTGGGGGAAGAAGGTACGCCAAAGAGTAAGCAAACAGAGAGACATAATGATGGATGTATGCAACTCTAGCTGGGCGTGAACCGAGATAATGCGGGGCGGTTAAAATGCACTGGGAATCCTGACGATTGGCCCTTAAGAGACGGAATTTTCTACTTTCCCTGCAGAAAAAAATCTGGGGAAATACCGAAATGTTTTAGTTTATTTATCAACTCGCTTTAAAGAGTCGCACATGCCGAGAAAAAAAAAAAAATGGCTTCCAGAAAACTTATACTGGTCGACACCAGAGGGCGCATCCCTGTAAGTCACCGTGGCACGGATTTGACCCTAGTCGTTAATTTAGCGAAGTTCTCCATTTTTTTTTACCTTTATAACATTTGGGCAAAGATGTGAAAAGTTTGTAGTATTTAGTGCGTCTATAAAGTTGTCTGCTGCAACGCCGGCGACGCCGGTTCGTTTCCTATGTTCATTAGCGTGCGTGCGGCTAACGTCGCGTGAGCTGTGGTCTTTTCGGTTGGCGTCTCCCACCGGTGCCTTACATCAGGCATCGCATCCAGTAGCCTTGGCCGTTACAATGGAGCTATCAGAAGGGCCATTCTTCAGGGTTCTTACATCATTTATTTCACCTAGCAGTAACGTACGGCGATGAAAGTTCACTTGTCGACACGACAGCTACATGATGAGGTCATATACTACAAGAAAGCTACAAACGTTGCAATTATGAAAGCCATTTTAACAGCTCATAATACCTGTAAACCGTTATAGGAGAAACACTAATAAATTCGCGGTAGTGGAAGTAGCGGACACGGTACATTGATGTGCTTTACAGTCTATTCCGTAGAACTGCTGCGGATCGTGACGATATTTCCTTCAAAGCTCGGGTCCAATCGATAAACGACTGCTCAATCTTAAACGAGAATTTTTCTCTTATTACTAAGTTAGGCTTACGAGATTGCTGTTATTAATGGCTTGACGTGTTTCGTTGTGGTGTTTCTTGGTATTTTCATTCAAGCTGTTGTTAAGTTGTCTTCGCATCCTTTTGTGTTGTCAATAATATTCGTATTAGCTCGAAGCGTGGGCGTTTTTGTGGCGCGTGCATGAGTTCGACAGTTTAACTCTTTGTGTGGAAATAAGCGTGAAAATTTGATAAGGAATCTGCGATGGTTATGGAGGATGAAGCCTATGATCAGCGTACCGTTTGTGGTACATTGCGTAGTTCTTAAAATTGATTCATAAATATCATCTTATCGGAACTCCTGTCGCTTGCAATCAGTGCATTATAGTCTCAGCTGCTGATGCACTAACGAATCTTAACAGCAGCATTGCGAAGTGGTACTGGAATATAGTAAAATGAGCATCGTTGATCATGTCCCAAGAGAACTGCACTTTTCGATAGGTGGTACGCAAGTTAAGAAGATCGGGAAGCCTTGGACTGTTTTCTGGGTGCTAGATGTTGCCATTCTCCTTTTAGATTGGAAATTCAAATTGAAGGGCGGTTGCAGAATAGATGTATGGAAGTTTGCCGTTAGCCAGTGGATATTTGATTGTTGGAGCAAACTTTCATCTGTTAGGAATGAGGGGGGTATATGATGAGAGCCCTCTCAATCAATTCGTCTGTAGAGAGAGAGATTGTACAAGGCTCATAGAGTAGAATTTTTGGTTGAATGGGAGGAGACAGAGTGGTAATCAATGGATACTGCTCTTCGTGGACTAATGTTATTAGTTGAGTAGCCAAGAGTATTCCTTGAGTGCTGCGTACAGGTCTGGAGGCCGCATTTTAGGAAGAATGTAGAGTTGCCAGAACGAGTACAGAGGACAATAAGATTGGTGAGGGGAACGAAGGGGTTCTCTTACCAAGAAAGACTTAAGTTCTGCAAATTGCAGCGTCTGGAGACTAGGAACCTGTGAGGTGATCTGATTGAGGAGTATAAGGCCTTCAATGGTTCGAGCAAGCTCAATGCTGATGGGACTCTTCCTCTTGCTCAGATTACTCACCTGAGGGGACATAAATTCAGGAAAGGCAATTCTAGAATAGATGGGCGGAAGTTTGCCGTTAGCCAGCGAGTGATTGAATGCTGGAATAAACTTCCATCTGCTGTTGCGAAAGTTGATAGCTTAAATAAATTCAAGGAAGAACTGGACGAACTATTGGAGGGAATGAATAGGTGAAATGGGAGGTGGCTGTATAAACTTGCTTTCTTACATCATTTGTCGCTGCTAATGGTCAGGGATCTATAACATGAAGTTAAATTTCAGCAGCAATGCCAACAACGTTGCAGGAAAAATCGCTATTAGTGAAGCTGTACTATCAGAACAGCAACGTTCTTCTGATAGTACAGTTTAATCACAAAAAACAGCAAAAAGCCTTACATTTGTGAAAAACGCAGTTCGAAATATAATAATAACATGAAATATAAAAGTAAAACAAATAAAATTCAGTGAAGTTAAAATATAAAGAATTAATACAAAACATGAATGGGCTAAAACAACAGTTTGTGATAGTCATGTTTAACACTAGTTTTATTAATAAAAATATGAATTTTATTTTCATTTAACACAGCAGCTATTCTGTTGAAAAACTCAAATTTAAGGTGATTTGTCCTAAATTTGGAGATGCGAAATAATTTATGTTCCCTCAAAGGCCAGATGGACAATTGAAGTTAATACACGAGAGTAAGAATTGAGCATCTATTTTGCCTTGAATAATCGAATGTAGAAGGAAGCAATCAAACATTTACACCAATCTTTATATTTATACATAAAATAATCTAAATCTGATTTATAAACTAAGACTCTGATGAGAGATTTTTGAAGCCTTTCAAGCGTATTAATATTATTTATACTACAAGGGATCCACACTTGTATTGCGTACTCCAGAATTGGACGAACATATGATGCATAAGCAAGTTTTGGGATACCAGGGACAAAGTCAAAAGAAGCCCTTTTGATTAAGCCAAGTAATTTAGAGGCTCTGGCAGTTACTTTATTAATATGAGTTGTGTAAGATCCATTACTAGTTCTTAAAATTCCTAAATCTTTTATTTCACGAGTTCTATTAATATGCAAAGATTCTAAAATGTAATTGTAACAGATGACAAATTGTTTGAGGACCTGAAATGGTAATCCATTGGTATATTAACTGAATACCTTTTTGCAGCTCCTCACAATCCAAAGACTAATTTCTTTGTACAATTTCATGTCATCAGCGCAGGTTAGAATACTAAATTTGGCTTTCTGAAGACAAGCGGATATACATTAAGAAAAATACTAAAAAAGTAAAGGGCCAAGAGAGGAACCCTGTGGAACACTCCTCTGAATATTAATGAGCTTCGAGTGAACATCATTATAACAAATAATATTTTTCCGATTGTGAAAACAGTCCTAAAAGCAAGTCCTATTACACCCGGATCAGCAAGTTTATTACATAAAATTTTATGGGAAACTGAATCAAAAGCTTTTTGAAGATCTATATAAATGACGTCCAATTGTCTGTTTTTGTCAAGGGCTTCCCTAATTAGATAAGTTATAGAAATTTCTTAAAGTACCGATATGATTGGACTCAAGTTCGAATAGCAAAGCTCAATAAACGGTACTCACCTTTGATAATCGGCTGTTGTTACATGAAGTAGATGGAAGAATAATTTTGTGGCTTAAGCGGTTTTGAATAATTTAGAATTTAAAAATAAGTTAATTAGTAAGGATACGGAATTAAAATATGCTCAAGGAAGTAGAAGTGCACAACTTCGTCCCTGGTTGTCGTTGAAGAATTAATTAATTGAAGTGTCTAGCACCCAGTAAGAACGGAGTAAGTTCTTAATCTCCTTAAGATAAGATCAAGTTTATTTTTTAGTTTGGAGATGTTATATGCGTTATCAATTTTATAAATGTCTTGGTCCGAGAGGACTAAGACACTTATAAATATTTAAGTTGCCTAGCACTTTTTATCTTTATAGGAACCATTTCGTTCTATGGTGTTTTTAAATTATGATTTAGGATATCTAATAGTATATCTGTATCTTTAATATCATAAAATTTGTTCCAATCTAAATGAGACAGTCAAAATACTTTTTTATATCTTTAGGGTTATTTAACTCATTAACTAAAGTAAAACTCAAATGTAGTGCAGTATGATCAGAGTTAAAATAATCTTGTTCGGCATAATTCACATTAATATCAAAGTTTGAAAATACTAGATCTACTATAATTTTTCCTCTAGTTGCAAATGAATTTCTTTGAGTTAAATTAAGTCTTAAGAACATATTAAAAAGATGATTAGAAAGGTAACAATTTACCATAATAAATCTCCCCTTATTAGGGTCCCACAGAAAAGGTACATTAAAATCTTAAAATAATAACAATAACTTACCCCCACGCCTGAGACCGACTAACTCAGCCATTGTGAAAAAAGCCCATTAAAATTCCTCGCGTTATTGACGGAATTTGAGCTCAGTATTTCCCACCCGGTGTGGGAGGGGGATGATTATATCTATTGTGCTGTACCACGTGGGTATGGTGACCATACGTCCTTTATTTCAGCAAGCCTGCCTTTAGATTTATTTATTTTTCAAAAACCCACTTTTGTCCTTTATTTTTGGTTAGTCATTTAACTTTTATTGTACAAATGGAACCACTTAATACTCGGTCTGATTGCACAAAATCTTTTTCTAATACTTGCTTCTTATAACGTCATGGCTCATTTAAAATGAGTCGCCTTTTTTAGTATTAATTAATCGAGTGTTTCGGGGAAGACCGGATGTAGCGAGTATGCTTCTCACGAAAAGGGCTGAAATTGATGTTGAAGTTGTATTAGTGTATTTGTATTAGTGGCTGATCGTTAGAATAGGATCCCCCTCCAGTCTTAGGGCGTTTATCCCCCCTTTCCGCTGTTTTAAAATAGGAAAACGAGTTCCAGATTTTAAAACGGCGTCAAGGGGAGGGGATAAACACCTGTAATTAACACTAACCACAGTGGGTTAGGCATGTCAATCACTGCCTTCTTCCTCTTCTTCTCGCCGCCATTTTGGCAGGGAACCCTGTTCTAAAGTTTACCAAAATTTATTCATACTTTCACATCTACACAATTAGAACTGAAAAATTTAAGGAAATATGTGATGATGTACACGTTCAATATAAAAAACTACTCGGTTACAGCAAAACTAGATGGTTGACTCTTCTACCGGCTTTAGAAAGGATTTTGAAACTTTTTAAGCCGCTAAAGCTGTACTTTTTGGAACAAGAAAGATGTCCCACAGTTCTCAAACTTTTTTTTTAACGATCCGTTAGCTGAATCATGGTTATTTTTCTTTCACAGTCAAGCTTCAACTTTTTATAAACATATTCTAAAAACTGAATCTCAAGATATTTCTATGTGGGAAACTTTTGTTAATTCAAACGAATCGAAATTATACTTGAGTAAACAAAAACATCAAGAATTTTTACCAATGAATATTAAGAAAATAATTTCAGAATTAGAAGAAAAACAAAACAACGTTGGTGTAAAATTAATTAAGGGATCAGTTCAATCATTTTACCAAATCTGCATTGACTGTTTGAATCAATGAGACAGCGCCTTCCTAGAAATGGAAGTATTTGAATGGATCCTTTTGGGAGAAATTCCACTGTGGGCGAAGGTTGAGGCGAGCTTTTCTTTTATTTCAAATAAAAGAAAACTAAATATTGACGATGGCATTTCATTGAAGTTATTCGATGAAGTTTGTTGTGTTAAAAATTATGTTACTAAGCAAAAACTCGAAGAGTGGCGACAAAATGAGGAAAGGACCTGCCATCATAAATGGGTTGAATTATTTAGATATTTTATTGATAAACAAAACTTTTAAAAATCGTAGAAGCTTGCCGATGTCTCTCGGGATCAAATGCTTCTACTGAGAGAATATTTTCAGTAATAAACAAGGTGGACCAGCGAAAAAACAACTAAAAGTAGAAACAGTGGAAGCATGTATTTATACTAAATGCAATTTTGATATGAGTTGTAAAAGATGACCGTGATATTTTAATAAAAGTACATTCATGTGAAAAATATGAAAATTGAGTTGTCTTTTTTAAATAAATTTACATATATTATTTGAAGTTAAATATTTTTATTAGAATATGCGTTTTTTTTAAATATTTTTAAAGTTTTTCTTAGTTTTCCTTTTGAACTTTTCTTTGCAAAACAAACTATTTAAATTTTTTTTTTTTTTTTTTTTTTATCCTTATGAACCTATTTCAGATTTTCCCTTTATTTTCTCAGGTTTGTCCTTCATTTTCTTGGGTTCGTCCTTTATTTTAGTACAGTATTTTCTGCCGTTGCAGTTTGGTTAATGAATAGATAAATAAAGCTCCATTCTGGTTCAGATATCCACAACAGGAACGTTGTGTTGCAACATGGATCCATGAGCTGCTGTACAAAGTTTAACTGTTAGGTGTCAAACATGATTTATTATTACCTCTGCCACTCAAGATCTCATTTTGTATTGTGAACACTACTCACTTGTTATAAGCCAAGGTCTTAATTTAAGTTGCAATTGTTCTCTGGCTTCTACTGCCCATACGAGCTCTTACCAAATCAGACTGAAGTATAACGCTTCAGGCATCGAAATACAGGCTCTGCTATTTTTCATTTGTTCTACAAAATATACCTAAAGATAACCTAAGGTGTTTGTTGTCATCGGGAAACATGTATACCCTAGAGCAGGCGTGAGCAAGGAGTTGATCAGGATCAAGGAGTTGACCTGGGAACGATTTGCTGTGGATTCCTATGGCATAGCTTCACATAATGGAAATGAACAGTATTGGATACGAAACAGTCCGGATGCAAGCTGCTGGAGGTGGTATTATAGTGTGAGGTACGTTCTGTTCGTACGGGCTGGGCCACTCATACAGAAGGTGGTGTTACCTCCAATGAATATCTTTCTGTCGTATCGGACCAACTTCAACCCGCAGTGCTTAATTTTTATTTGGACTGCGATGGCTTCTTTCAAGGCAACTAACCACCGTGAAAAAAATTTGTATCTGAGTGGTTTGAGAAACATTCCCAAGATCTTCAACAACTATCTTGGCCGCTTAAATTTTCAGAATTGAATCCAATTGAGTTGAGAATGTCTGGGATATGTTGAGAGGTTCACTGCAGCTGCCCAATCGTCTACCTACCGCAATACAGCAACTAACGAATATCCGGATAAAAGTACAACTATCGAAATCCATGTTATGACGTGCGGGTTGTGATTACAGCAAAAGGTGGCCCTACTAGATACTGAACAACTGTTTCTAAATTTTTATCCAGCGAGTGTATTTCATTTTTATGTAACCATACGTTATCCATTACATTTTATTATATACCTTTTCTTCGTTCTATTTATCAGGAAACGTGTAAGAATAATAAAAGTAGTAACATTTAAGACAAAATTGTACATGTTTAAAACCAACGAAAAGCGATGGTCGTATGGACCATGCATAAATCGCAGCTTGGATAATTTGCAATCCTTTATTGATCCTTTAAGAAGATCTTTTTTATACTAAGGGAAAGATTATTTAAATACACGCTACCATAAGAAAATTCTGGCCCTCTAAATTGAAGAAATGGAGGTGCCAGCAGTTCTACGTTAAACAAGCACTCATCCGGATATCCTATTTGTTTTATGTCACGGAAAACACTCACACATTCGCTGCCTTTCAATGTGTTGGCTCGGTTTCAGCTTTTGGGCTATTTACAAAGCCATTTAGTCTTCTCGACAAGAATGGCTCCCATCCATTTAACTAAATACTTCAAAAGATATTGTTCTCGCAGCCACTATGCCCGATTGTGCATCTTTTCGCTTCATTCAGACATCAGATAACTTAGCCAGCCATTGCGTGCGTGTTCTCGGACGGAATATGATGCAATGTTGCGCTTCCTTCCTGGTCACAGTAGGACTGTTGTTCTGGGTTCCATCCAAAGCAACGTTACAAATTAAACTCATTTTTCGCGATGAAAAAAAAAAAAAAATTGTTCAGAGGCAGGTTTCGTTGAATCTGCTGTTTCAAGGAAAACTACAGGAATTGAGAGGTACTAACTGGAAAGAATATTCGACATCGAAATGGCCTTCATGAGCAATTCTAAGAAACTGTCGGGACGGATGGATGTTAATGACGTGTAACGCTAGCGGTCCGGAAGGTTGATGAATTGCCCTTTATGCCTTAAGGGAGAGAGAGAGAGGGACTGTGGTGAGAAAATGCTTCCTCTTATAATAAAGCCATTACTTCTACGTGATAAACTTTTCTTACGCAATGAATATTTAGTGCAAAGTGCTTTCTTAAAAGCCTTTTCTAAGTGGATGATGGTTTAAAACATTTCTGTCTAAGGTTTGGAGATGAAATTACAGAATTGGATCTGTTTGGAGTTCCTTGAAACGGATCCAATAGCAAGAAATCTTGTTTTTCTGACTGTGGTTAATAAATTTCGCGAACAATGAGGACACCAGCTATCCACATATCCTAAAAAATAAGAATAATAATTTTGGAAATTTTATTTCCAAAGACACCGCTGAGATTTATGAAAAATGAACCATACCTCAGGCACGTGTCAGGAATAGCTATAGAAGCAACTGCATTCACTCTAGAAGTAAGTGGATCAACAAAATAAAGCAAATGGATCGAGGATCGAACTTGCCGAGGAGGGGGCCATTACCCCAGTGAGGTAAGGTTGTGTAGGCCTCCAGAACACCATCGTAGGCCGATGGCTTCTGTAATCAGCAAATGGGAACATGTTTCAGGGTACTTTTTGGTTATAAATTGACGGAAAAGAGACCGGAGGAAGCCCAGAAGAGGGATATTGAAATCCCATCAGTCCTCCTCAAATGCTGTCGCGCTGCAAATCGGTGCTGTGAACAGCACCGACTTGCCTGGTGCAAAACCATCTTAATTGGTCTCTAGAATTTTCGAAATCTGTTATGGAGTGACCAATCCAAGGACACCTATTTCCGATTTGCTAGTCGCGTTTGGATCTGCGGATGCCCGGACAACATTCTTTACCAGATTTGTTGTTCCACCAGTGAAGTTTGGGCACTGTTTGGAAATTGTTTCTCGTGGTTTGGGCTCTCATCATTGGTCATCCTTCCTGCAACGGTTAATACCGGCTGATACATGGATATTCTGGAGAGTTCTACTCTTCTTACACTGTGGGAGCATTCATGGGGAAGGTCCTTTTCTATTTCAGCATGACAGTATACCATATCACACTGTATAGTCTGTTGTGACTTTGTTCGAAGACATGGGCGTGCAACCTTCAGTACCTGAAGTGAAGGTGCGATGAAGGAGGAATAGACCAAAATACTGCCTTCATGTTATCAAAAATTAGTTCCGAATCTACCGACAGGGATGCAGTGTTTAATTAAGGCCATATGTGGTCTAACCAGTTATTAAATATTGTATCAATAAAATGTTTTTTGAAACATGCAGGCTTCCGGTTACTTTTGGCGATATAGCGTACATAGATTACACCTCCCCCCTCCTATCTGGTATACACTACAAAAATATGGTTACGAACCTTAATTTGCACGTAGATATGATGTTCTAGTGTCTGGCCTTCCAGTACATGTTCTGCTTCCGGTTCCTTAATGTGTCTCGGTTTTGAGATTTAAAAATCTAATTCTCGGGTTCTTTTTGCTAATACAGAAGCAACGAACTTTTTATCTGGTCGGACAGCATAGGACTTCAATACCTGATTGATACACGGTGGGACTTAGTGAGACTGAACCTTAAGTTTACTCTGGCACCATTATTAGGAACAGAGGGCAAACGGAAGCCTAATTTCTTCTTGTGTATCCATGCGCAAGCAGTGGATATAACAACTTCGGTTTTATTTTTTACGAAAATAATTTGCAATTATAAATCATTTTCATGTTTAATAATTCTTTTATATCATAAGTTTACTATATTAACCCGTGTTTTTTATAAACATTTTGGTTTTTCTTTTATCAGGGGGTAAAAAATCGACCTTATCTGGAGGTGAATTGTTAGAATCGCAGACATTGAATGACATGCATTCCACCAATGCTTTGATAATGCTATTCAGCTCCATAATTTTCTCTCCACCTCTCTAACATGCCGCACATAATTATTCATTCTCTGCAGTGACCCGAGCAATTCCTTCAGACGTTAAGCGTTCTACGTCCTTCATCTTGAATGAAGTGTTTTTTCCTTCAAGTGACATTAAAGTGAGTTATGTCAAAAGTAACGTGCCATAGCCATTTTCTTTTCTTGACATCATTAAATAAACGAAACCTTTATATAATAATTATGAATGTAAATCTTAACCTAATATAACCTCTGGAAATTTGGCTTATTAAATTCAAAATACGTTTCGTTATAGAATTTTTTTGCTGGCACTATTTTCTGGCGCGAGACAACAAGTAGACATCCTGTTTATGTCAAGATGAACTTCTGAGGTCTGAACAATAATTAAAAGTGCACTAGAATTAATAAAGCAAAAGTTACATTTGCTTAGCAGATGGAAAGAAAAAACTGATTAACTCTCATTTTATTCTAAAAGTATCATCTTATTAAAAAAAATAAAAGATGTGTGAATAGATTTGTAATTATCAATCAAAAAATTTAAAACATCGTTTAAATTTAATTATATTACAATTAACATCAATTTCTAGTATAAATTAATATATATAAAATTTAACTGTTATTCTGATAATATATTTGCTGCTTTCGTTTACTGTTTCTTTTCTGCAGATCGTATTCAGTCCTTGTTTGGCGTTCGTATAATTTTTATCAGTATTGCTTCTGTTTTTGATATCTTGCAAAACTAGATCCTCTTAATTTGTTATTCTCTGTTTACTCTTCGGAAACTGTTTTTTTTTTTAATTATCTTTTTAGTGAAATATTTCTACTACACATTATGGGTGTCATCCTCTTTTATTATTTCATGTTCGATAATTGCTCTGTTGCATCAATCCAGGCTTTTATACTCCCCTTCGAGAAAAGCAAAAATTTGCAATTTTATATCTGTCTGAAGCATGTTGAATAATATACGTTTAATGTCATGTGTTGCAGAATGGTTCTGGACTGGGTTTGGTTGATTGGGCGAACTCATAGGCAACTCAGGACATAAAGTGCGCCATCGTAGGTAGCACAGTTGGTAGAATTGCCGTCCTCCCCACACCGGGTGGAAAAGACCCGAGTTCGAGTCCCGTCGATGACGTGAGGAATTTTTATAGGCCTTTTTCACAACGTGGCTGAGTTAGTCTGTCTCAGAGGAGGGTAGCATGGTTTTTTCGTTCAGCAAACAGAAAATCGACCACAGAACACACGCAAACACGGAGCAATATGGCCTTAGTCGCTGATGCTCTTAAAACCCTGCAACATCGTGAAGTGTCTGTAAAAAAAATAAAAAAAAAAAAATCGCGCTATCTCACGATCCCAGCTTCCTATTGAAAATTTCACTACATAGATAGGATTCGAACCATTCGTTTCCAATTGGCGATGAACAATTTGACTTAGTCAAAAGTCCCCGAAGGGATGAAAATTATTTGCACGAGATCTTAGCCAGCTCATTGGAGGTGTGCTCAGCATACTTATTCAGCTTAATAATCAATAATATCAGTTTATTGACCTTTCTAAATGCAGGTTAGAAAGACATATGCCCATTAGTAGTACATTAAGAACTTGTAGAGCAGGCACCTCGTGTTTAATTAACATCGAGATTATTTTACGTGTTATTAAAATACAAAGCACATTTATGGAGATATCGGACATTAGTCACCGAAAGTATAAAAATTAAAACATGATGATAATGTAAATTAACAGGAAATAATGATACTTTAAATCCGTGCAAATACTGACTTCATAGTCAACAGCAGACAAGTTTGAGGATCTCTTAGCGTTATTTTAATTGATTACGGCTATCTGATTGGATTGATGACTTACCGTACACTCATTCAGATTAAAATCAGCTTGACTGAATAACTTTTATAGAATTATTTCACTTCCTGGCAGGGTTTTTTGATCATTCGATTTTTTATAATTCAAAGGATGGATAGCAGAAGGTACGTAATTAAGCAAGCATCGATTTTGAATTTCTACACTTCAAATTAAACTATAATTTTGGATTAGCATCTTTGAAGTTTGGTGATTGCACTCTTTTGCTGTTTGAACTAGAATTATATGGAAGTGAAGGAATTTGTTTATGCATGGGCGATGTACACACATTTCTACTAGAAAGGTAGTTTTAAAGCATCATTTTAATTTTATCTCGTACTTTGAATACTTTCACAACGAGTTGCCATGATATTGCACTACCTCGATTAAGTAACGCTTCATCAATGGAAAAGACTATTTTTACTTATTCTTGGCAGATACCACCACCCAGACGGCACCACTTCGAAGCTTATTGGCTTCTCATCATTGGGTGGGCAGGTACCCTGTTGTTCAAATAATGACAACCTAATAAGCTTCGAAACGGTGCCATCTGGGTGATGGTATCTGCTGAGAATAAGCACCAATCCAATAAATGTGCTAAGGCTGTTCATGAGAAGAATGTTGCACATCGTAACTGGCTTGTTTCCAATTCTTCAGTTTCATTTTCTGCCTACACCAAAGCTCGCAACAATTGTAAAGCAATCATTAATCAGCCCAAACTAGATTTTGAACAGGCTAACAGTAGAAAACTAGCTTCTTGCCCTAATGGTAACGGAGTATTCTGGTCTCTTGCCAAAGCTATGGCCGCAACTTTTGCCCATCTCTGCTCCCACCTCTGTCAAAACCAAATGGTTCTGTTGTCACATCAACCAAGGATAAAGCTGACCTGCTAGCATCCCATTTTTCTTCGAACTCGTGTATTAATGATCTTGGTAAAACACCTCCCATCATTCCCAATACACTCCATTCAATGCCTCCTGTGGTCTTCCGTCAAAAGGATATCAGAAGGATTTTGATGAATCTTAATGCTAAGAAAGCTCCAGGTCCCGATGGTATTTCTCCACTTGTTCTCAAAACCTGTGCTCCTGAACTTACTCCTATTCTTTGTCGCCTTTTTTCGCTTTCTTATTCCAAAGGTGTTTTTCCTTCTGCTTGGAAATTTGCTCATATCCAGCCAGTTCCTAAAAAGGGTGACAAATCCCTCCCATCCAATTATCGACCCATTGCAATTACTTCTACTCTTTCTAAAGTAATGGAGAAATAAATAACCGCCCACTCTTAAACTACCCAGAAACCTTCCGTCTGATCAACGATCGCCAATATGGATACCGTCAGTGTCGATCCACTGGAGATATTCTGGCTTATGTTACCCATTTATGGATAAATTCAATGGAAAAGTTCGGTGAAACACAAGCAGTTGCTCTTGACATCTCAAAGGCTTTCGATCGTTTTTGGCATAAAGGTCTTCTAAACAAGCTTCCATCTTATGGTTTGTCAACTGTTTTTTGTAATTGGTTATCCAGTTTTCTCTCTGATCGCTCACTGATGGTGATGGTAGATGGCTTTCTGGCTTCTAATTTCTCCACTAATGCTGGTGTTCCCCAAGGTTCAGTTCTTTTCCCTACTCTTTTCCTCTTGTATATTAATGACCTTCTTCCATTGACCGGAAATCCTATCCATAGTTTTGCTAATGATAGCACATTGCTGACTTCTAATCTCTCTTGGCACAAGCACATTACAAATATTGCTTCCTCTGCATCTAAAAAAACTTGGTTTTCTCTTTCGCTCTCGGCGTTACTTTTTTTCCAAACAGCTGCTCACTTTGTACAAATCGCAAATCCGCCCTGCCATGGAATATTGTTCCCACATCTGGGGTGGTGCCCCCAAAACCTCTCTTAGGCTTCTAGATTCCATTCAGAAGAGGGCAGTTAGGTTAATTAATGATTCATCTCTAACAGAGTCTCTCCATAGACGTACTGTTTCTGCTGCATGCCTCTTCTACAGATACTTCCATGGGCACTGTTCTTCTGAATTGGCTTCTATAATTCCCGCTCCCTCTTTCAAAACAGGCCGAAGACGTGCCGCCACCAGCCAACATCCATTTACTGTCCCACTTCAAACCCACAGAATCAACTTTTCATCTTCCTCATTTATTCATTCAACTGCAGTTTTCTGGAACAATCTTCCTTCATACGTTTTTACTGAAAATTACAATCTACAGAAGTTCAAGTCAATTGTCAACAAATATCTTCTATAATTCCCGCTCTCTCTTTCTAAACAGTCCGAACACGTGCAGCTAACATCCATTTACCGTCCAACTTCAAACTCACAGCACCAACTTTTCATCTTCCTCGTTTATTCATTGAACTGCCGTTTTGTGGAAAAACCTTTCTTCATACGTATTTTTTGAAAATTAGTCTACAGAAGTTCAAGTCCGATGTCAACAAATATCTTCTCTCGTCTTCTCAACCTCCAACCCAAGCACGGTACTAAGTACTCCAGATTCTAATACCTCTCGTGGTTTGGGGTTTTCATAAAAAAAAAAAAAAGTCTTCTCCATAGGTGAAGCGTGGAATACCATGCAATATCTCGAGAACTCGTTGTGAAGAGAAGTGTCTTATGTTAAACAGAATTTATTAATTTCAATTTGAATGTTAAAGCTTTAATTTTGTAGCCGAAGTCGTACTTTCTAGAGTCAAATCCAATTTGCCAAAATGGATAATACGGGAAATATAAGTTCTGTTTCACTTACTTAATAAAAGTTTATTTTATATTAAAATAAAAGGTTTCTTTATAAACATACTTTTTAAAAATAATTTAAAAAATATTTATTAATGGAAATTAACTTAAAGAATACAGACTTTCTTCTATAATTTTTTTTTAAAATAGTGAACTTTATTATTCAAAATATTGTGCTAAGGATTTCAAAAGTACATATGCAAACAAGTATAATAAAAGACTATATATTTTTTAAAATAATAGTAATACTAAGTAGCAACAGTGAATAAATAGTAGCCACTGTTGTTTGGTGCAGGCGAATCATCATCATAAACATAATAAAATTTGTTTTGCTCCCATTTTTCCAAGACAAACGGTCTGGTTTACATTTTTTACGCAACACTCCTCATATTTTCCATTTAGAGCAGATAGAAACTAGAACATGTTAGTAACGCTTGATTGATGAGCAAAAATACTTGATGGAGAAACCACAGATATCTCCATTACACGATATTTTCGTATAACAATTCGAATCTAAATTTCTCTGCTTTCGTTTCGTAAACGTTTACTGTTTAAACGAGTTATATGGGAAGACGGAAAACAAAAATTCTCATCAGTGTACCCAAATGTGAAACGAAGTTTTCTAAAAATAAATAAATAAAAATGATTAATATTTATTTTTTTTCTCCAATGTAAGAAAAAAAAAAAAAAAAGAGCAAGCTTCAGTACGTTTCGGTCATTAATCTGGATGTTCGCATGAAACAGAAGCGCTTTTGTTTCGTTTCAAATTTGTGCACGTGCTCCGATTGTTGGAAACGAAAATCACACGAAGCATTGTTAAATGACGTCATTATCAGGAATGAATATGCATATATTGTTGTAGAAAGAAAAGAGAAGTTTGTAATGTTAGAATAAACTCATTTAGGTCATCCGAACGTGTTGAGCATTGGATAGCAATGCTTATAAATAGAAACCGAGATGGTCATCGAACTAGAAACTTATCCACCATTAGCGAGATATTTTTCGCTTTAAGTCCTTATTTTATCGCCAATAAGCATGAGTATCGCGGCTATTAATTTCAATTATCTAACGAACTTAGTCTAAAAGTTGTTTGGATACCGTAAAAACGACAAGGTAGAATTTATTAGACCGCTTCGTAAGGACGAATGACCTGGGTAAAATATCACGGGGTGGAGAATAGGGAAGGGGAGGTTAGAGAAGAAAATAATTGAGCTCTTCACGAAGTACATTGTGCAAGGGCGTGGTAACTTTATAGCTCTATGCATCGCATACAAATTGAAGAGGTAACACTAATTTTCCATGAACACAGATTACGGAGCCCACTGGGGACCCCGCGAAGTGTAACTTACTCTGCCAAACACCTCGGTAGATGGTCCCGCTAATAGTTACTGTGGTCGGCCCACAGTGTTCCCGCTGCTGCATGTAATGACCGCGCGATAAATGCTAAAAAGTTCTCTCTCTCGGATAGCAAATACGGATGGAAATCAAATGTAATTTATGACGCCAAAATAAAACGTGTTTCAATAATTAAAAGCGTGTCGTTAGGGCAGAATGCAAAATGAAAATGGAAAAAAACAGAAAGATTTATCGTTGAACGAATTAATGACATACGGAGCACTTGCCATTTGGGAGTAATTTGAGGTACGGGTCTTTTTAATATCCTCCTGCAGGAGTACAGTTGTCATGCCAATAAATATAGTTGTAACGTGCCCGCTATAGTCTTATCACTGCAACACATGATCTCGGTTTCCTTCTCTCCCAAGCAGTCCCAATGATTAATTTGCTCAGCTTGACACAACTAGTCGATCATCTCCAACTCTCCTTCGAGACAGCAAGGGTTAGTGAATTAAGGAAATAATGGGTCATTAAGAACAACGTGAAGCCGTTCCGTGAATTCTTATACGCAACATTCTTTTTTTTTTTTTATCGGTTTCTGTTTATTATTTCTTTCTGCTCTTCTTCCCTTCGTCTGTATTTTTTATTAAATTCACTTTCTTTCTTTCACCTATCCCTTTTCCCCTTTTCAAAGTTTCGATTAATTTATTAATTTCAAGTTGGTGGGCTGCAGAAGTATCACTGTTTATGTCTGCGTATCGCTTCGCGACTGCCAGTCGATGCGCGAGAATGGAAGAGCAACGGGTGAATGTTAGATCACGCTTCGTGATGGGTTAAAGTGTAAAGAGATACTTAGTTTTGTTCCCATAAAACCACTTGGTTGTATATACTGTAGCCCGATGAATATCGATGAAAAGTTTTTATTTTAGAGCATTTTTTCCCTCTGATGGAAAAAATAAAACACATTTTTCTGCATTTTCTCGCTCATATTCTTACTTGACCGTGTGGCATTCGGCATTCTTTACCCAAACTTAATTTCTAGCTTTAATTTTAAGAAAAGTGATCGATTGTTGCAATATCTTTTTATTTTTTGTTCTATTGGGGGGGAAAAAAGTTCTTGCTGTCTGTCGAGCACATGACTGAGTGCAATGTTTCCGTGTCTTTCATAATATCAGCTCGGTATCCATCATGGCACGTTTTGGTTTCTCCTCTGGGAGTCACGCAGGACGAGCATTTAAAAAGTGATGCCCGTAGAATGCAATATGGGCGCCTCCAACGGTTTACCCGTCTCCCGTTCTCCTTTTATGTAAGCCGTCGCCCGTTCTGAACGCTTCTCGGCAAGACACCAACACCCCACGATTAGCGTGTGTCTCGTGGAGTGCGCCAGCGACAAGTTTTATTATCGGCAGTGTACCTGGAAACTACACAATTGAAAACATTAAAAAAAACAATGTAGGTTCCCCTTCGTAGCTAACGTGTTGCCTATCGATCTTTACAGCTGCGAAAGACAAAAGAAATAAGTGCTGTTGTTTCCTTTTGTGTATAAGGACTTTATTTTATACTCTGGCCACCGTTGAGAAAGGTGATGAATCATATATCTGTTCCGATGAGCACTGCCAAGGCCTAACGTTGTTGGGCCAAAATAGATCCATACATCAGATGCTTTTCATACTTGCGCAGATGGTTCTGGCAATTTTCGTATCCTCCGAGGCAGTTCGTATATACCGGCAGGAAAAAACAAATAAACACGTGAAGAGTTATGTCGATCAAGGCAATTTTAAACAATATTTATCTTCGCGAAGAACATACATTCGTTTCTTTATTGTTTGGTCTGCTTGCTTCGCTAGAATAGGTGTGATTGGTTGAATAAGAAAGGCCCGTTGTCAATTCATAGATATTTCATGTCTAGCACAGCTCCCTCTCTTTGGTGATTACTGTACTTTCAACATATTAAAACAAAAAAAAAAACACACTCTGCTCTAAATGATTCGCGCTCCACCTGCCGGCAAAATGAGGGGAACTTTTTTTTTTTTCTGCGACACCATTATAGTTTACACATTAAACGCATTTATTTTTAAGTAATTCACCGATCTGTTCTTTTAAATAATTTTCTTGACGTCCAGGAAAAACACAATATGGAGGAAGGTGTTGTAGTTGGGTTTTAGGGGCATCAGCGACTAAGGCAACATTGCTCCGTGTATATTTTCTGTAAATTGTGTGTGTTCTGCAGTCGATTTTTTGTTTCCTGGATGAAAAACCAGAGTTTCCTGGAGGGAAAAAACACGGTACATTCGCCTAAGAGCCACGTTGTGAAAAAGGCCCATAAAAATTCCTTGTCGTCGACGGGACTCGAACTCAAGTCTTTTCCAACCTGCTATGGGAAGGCGGCGATCCTACCAACTGCGCTGCCCATGAGGGCAAGAATTAGGTAAGATTAGCACTTAAGAAACAAATTCAGCGAGGTCAGGAACACTAACAGTGGACAGTAGATGAAAGGAAAAGCATTGCATGGTCTGACAAATCCCAGCTCCTGCTGTTTCACGCAAATGGGAGGACCAAAATATGAAGAAAAACAACCGAATCCATGGACTCATCTTGCCAGTTGCCAACAGTGCAGGGCCCTCGTGGATAGCACAGTTTGTAGAATCGTCGTCCTTTCCACATCGAGTGGAAAAAATCTGAGTTCGATTTCGTCGATGACTGAGGAAATTTTATGAACCTTTTTCACGCCATGGCTGAGTTAGTCGATCTCAGGCGACGGTAGCATGGTTTTTCCTCCAGGAACTCGCTTTTTCGTCCGGAAAACAGAAAATCGTCAACAGAACACACGCAATTTACAGACAGTATATTATGGAGCAATATTGCCTTAGTTTCTGATGCTCCTAAAACCTAAATACATCACCAACAATGCAGGATGACGGTGTAATGGTGTGGGGAGTTTTTGTTGGCCGATTGAGGCTCCTTGATACCGGTGGGGGAACATTTGGGTGCCACAAGCTATCTGGAAACTGTTTCGGACGAGGTGAATCCCTTCATGGATGCGATGTTATCCCATCTGTGAATTAGTTCTTTCTTCAGAATAACGTGCCATGTCACAAAGCCAGAATGGTATTCGAATTGGTTCGAGGAACATGAGATTGAATTAAGCCTACATCAATGGTTCCCTCAGATCTCAATCCAATTAGGAAAGAGCTCTTCCGAGTCGCGATTCTCGACTATCCAATTTACAACAACTGGGAGAGCATTTGAGTCAGCTTAGACCAGTGCCACGCTTTCGACACCTGGTTGATTTCAGGCCAAGACGAATAATTCAGGGGCTAAGGGGGCGGACTATTGGCTACTAGATAGGCAGGCTTGTCTAATAAAGTGGCCACTCAGTGTATTTAAGCAGTAACAATGGAAACGCCTTATTCAAGTATAAGTGAGTGTGTTCTGAACTCAATTGTTGTACAATGTCCACAACAGTTGTCCTCCCCCCATTAACAGATGCCATTTAATGTATTAAGGCATCATAATCGTAGATCCAATCCACGCACGGTTACGAAGTCGATGCTCTCAGAAGCAACCCCCCCCCCGTTGCTATAGTAACAGGATAAACATATCCACTGTTGCGAATAGAACAAGAAAAATAAAAAAGTAGGATAATGACACCTCAATACGGGTTCTCTCATGGACCTTGTATCTCACAACTCCGGCTGTACGCAGACCATACACGAGATCATTATGAACCCTTTAAATTTTTTTCCTTTTTTTTTTTTTATAAAGAAGGTCCGTCTAGGTAACGTAAGTGGTTTAAGAGTATCCATATGACTCACAATCGTCATTTGTAAAGGCTTCTGAGGAAACATTATCTGGAAGTTGGCCTCGAACAGACGTTTGTTACTTGAAGTGCAGTTGGTGACACCTATATTAATGGTTGAACATCCAAAGAAATGTAAGTACTAACAAAGCTAGCGATGCGGCAGAAAGGAGCCAATATTTTTTTATTCTTAATAAGAAAGAAGGGATGTGGAAGCAAAAGAGGTGGGAAAATCTTTCTACATAACAAAGCACTTAAGTTTTGATATTACTTTGTACGAACTAAGAAATATCAAGCATTTTGAGGTTAGAAAAAGACCAATTCTACTTAATTAGTGTAAAAATTCCTATTTCCAATTCGGAACCTTTCTCGACGCATCATTGGATGAATTATGTTCAAAAGTGTCGATGGTTTGCCTCTCTCGTGTTTCAATTGTATTCTCCAAAAGTCTGTTGTTAATGCTAATGGCATTGTTGATCGTCTGCTGCATCCTGCGACTTCATCTTAGTGGATGAATTATCGTGGCTTTCTAAGCTTCACTACCAACCAGCCAGTAATGTAGCATCTGTTATTCCAGTAAAACACGTACAATTGTAACAGATCTCCTCCACGGCTTAAACTGTATTTCATTCTATCCAATTACTTGCTCATTTACTGATCAATAACGTCTTTCGTCCAATATCCGAAACCTCAAAAGATTTTTCGAAAGCTCCGTTAATTTTATTCTTTCTATCTTTTTATGGATAACTTTAAAGTGCGCATTGATCTCCGTTTACGCAACCTTCGAAGATGAATACGAACCACATAATCTCATCAATCCTTTGCCATGAAACAAATGGACTCTTGATTTTATTTTAAGACTCTTCTGCTTTCCTTTGTATTCGACTACATTCATCGAAGATTTCTGAGCGTCTTTTCATTCCTTTCTAGCTACGTACACTGAAGGAACTAGTCAAAGAACTATTTATTTGATATTTCAGGTGAGTAACGTATCTGGAATTACTAAACGCATGCGCAAGAAAAATGTGAAATTGTGGCAAGCGTCTAAATATTCTGCTGTTACTTCTGGTTATTTTCAGTTCTCGATTATATCAGTAGTTTTGGTTGTTGGCTACGCTAGCTATTTAACATATCAAGCCTCACACGTGACCATCTTTTGTGATTTCCTAATTTGAATATATTACCTTTATGCATCACTGTGACGTATATGGACGTAAACGATTATCATGCTAAGCTGATTGGCGCTGTAGAACGCTCTTTGGCTAGACCGGGGGTTTAAGCTCCTCACTGCTAAAAACGCCGATCAGCTATACATACTAATCGTTTATCCATATACGTCACATTTCTGGACTCAAATTTTCAGATAAATCCGTCCATTCTTTCTATGTGGGCCAATTTCAATGACGAGCAAAGACTTCGTCAGGTAGTTTCAACTTCGTTTCTCGAAATGAGATGGGCTGTTTCTTGTGTCAACAATAAGACAAGATCGCGTTAACTGCGGATATATTAAATATTTCTAGAGGCACGAAGTACACAGAAAGCACTGAAAAATTTCCCACCTCCAAAATTCCGTGAAATTGGTAACTGATCGACGATATTTAAACAAAAAAAAAAAAAAAAGAAAAAAAAAGCGCTTGTGCCGAGCACGCGCGGTAGATGGTTTTATGTGAAACATCCTTCGCGTTTCTTTTAGGTATTTTGATTCGTATATATTGATTCCGAAATAACAATGGAATGTAACGAAGATGCGAGACGAAATAAGAAATTGTTGACAAACACTTGTATTGTTGCATTCATACTAACTGCAGTAATTGTGATTGTGACGTCATATTGTTCAACAAATGGCTTATTAGGATCTTGAGCCTTTGGCGGAAGCCGTGAATGACGTCACTTCCTTGATGCATTTTTCGTGACCGATAAGATTTAACAGATATTTATTTAAAGTATACCCAGTAAAATAAAATAAAATAAAATATTTCCAGAAGCTTTCGGAACTCGTGTCCCTTTCTCAACTGACAGAATTTTTAAATACATTACAAGCAAACTGTGGCACGTTACTCATTCGTCATTGTTGTAGCACGGACGTGTGCTGCCTTGCGCCAGTGATCATCCATCAATAAAACGGTTGTCTCCAGGATTGGATGTATACGCATGCCTTTCTGGCGATTTAATGCCTTAGGGTTGTTCATTATGTTTAGTGACTCTAGCCATAGGCGGTGGCGAAAGTGTCGCGCGTGGTCCACTATCTCAAAGTCGCGCTTGGGGTCAAGATCGTGGTTGGTAGCCCAAAAATGTTCTGCAAGCGCGGACTGGTCAGTTTCGGCAAGCCGGATTGCTCTGTCGTGTTCCGTGAGGCGATCCTGGAGACGTCTCGATGTCTCACCTACGTAGCAACTGTTACAGGCCCTACAGGTGATACGGTACACTACATTGCTGCGTAAGACAGGTGTGACAGGGGTCTTCACACTGGAGACAAGTGAACGTAGGTTCCTACCTGGTAATTGTACACATTTTATGTTGTAACTTCTCAGGATCTTCGAGATACGTCCTGACACTCCTGGATAGTACGGAATGTAGGCGGATGATATGCCGACTTGCTTCGGAGGTCTTGGGTTGGAAGTAAGCTCTTGTGCCTGTAACAAGCATCTGTTTAGTACATGGGATGGATAACCGCATCTGGTTAAGTCCGCCTTCACACGGGAGATCTCGTTACGTCTAATTGTGTCGGTGCTGGAATGGCTCCAGGCCCTGGAGAACAGGGTGCGGGCAGTGCTATTGAGATGGCTTGGAGCGTGGCCGGACCCGTAGTTGGTGAATTGACCGCACCACATGGGTTTGCGGTATACTGAGGTCTCTAGATGTGGGCCTACGCGATGCACTAGCACGTCCAGAAACGGGAGCGAACCGTCCACCTCTGATTCTACGGTAAACTTGATGAAATTGGATAGAGAGTTGAGGTATTCTAGTAGTACCGTTTCAGAACCACGTGGTATTATGGTAAAAATATCGTCGACATATCTACACCACGTTGTAATAGGTGTAGGTGGGTTCTGGTGTATCTGCTTCTCCAGATCTTCCATGGCGATGTTAGCTACTACGGAACTGACAGGGGCACCCATAGCAGTGCCATGTACTTGTTTGTAGAGTGAGTCTTCAAAGGTGAAGATGCTGCTAGAGAGGCATAGGTTGAGGGCGGTACAGATGTCATCAGTGGATAGTGACGTCCTGGATTGGAGGCTTAAGTCGCTCTCAAGGAGCCTTCTGGCGCAGTGCACGGCCTGTTGGACGGGAATCGAGGTGAATAAAGAAACCACGTCAAATGATGCCATGACAGAGTTATCAGGGATTGAAATGTCCTTAATGGTGTTAATGAATTCACTGCTGTTTTTAACGGTGTGAGATGTATTACCTATAAGAGGCGAGAGGAGGCTCGCGATGTGTTTGGACAGTTCATACGTTGGGGCACTGCAGCAAGACACTATAGGTCTGAGAGGAATACCCGGTTTATGGATCTTTGGTAATCCGTAGAATTGTGGTAGTTGACAGCCAGTACCACGCAGAAGATGGTGAGTCGCGGTCGGGATCTTCTTATCTTTAAGCCATGCGTGGACAAGTTTATTAACATTTGCTTCCAGACGTTTCAAGACTTTAACGGGAGGATCAGGTAGAGGTTCATATACGTTAGGATCGAGTAATAGGGCCAAGGCTTTCTCTCGGTAGGCTGATCGGTCCAGCACAACAGTCCGGCGCCCTTTATCCGCAGGAAGTACAACGATGGAGTTGTCTTTTTCTTATAGATGACAGGGCGGCACGTTGGCGGTGGTTGAGGTTTGAGCACGTTTTTCGAGTGTTGCGGAGGACTGCGGCAGTCTTGAATCGGATCTCGTTGGCAGTTTCTTCGGGAAGGTTGGTAATACTGGCTTCTATGCCCATAGCGAGCTGTGTGATGGGAGGTTTCGATGGTATAAAAACATCGAAACCTCCAAACAAACACATCGCGAGCCTCCTCTCGCCTCTTATAGGTAATACATCTCACACCGTTAAAAACAGCAGTGAATTCATTAACACCATTAAGGACATTTCAATCCCTGATAACTCTGTCATGGCATCATTTGACGTGGTTTCTTTATTCACCTCGATTCCCGTCCAACAGGCCGTGCACTGCGCCAGAAGGCTCCTTGAGAGCGACTTAAGCCTCCAATCCAGGACGTCACTATCCACTGATGACATCTGTACCGCCCTCAACCTATGCCTCTCTAGCAGCATCTTCACCTTTGAAGACTCACTCTACAAACAAGTACATGGCACTGCTATGGGTGCCCCTGTCAGTTCCGTAGTAGCTAACATCGCCATGGAAGATCTGGAGAAGCAGATACACCAGAACCCACCTACACCTATTACAACGTGGTGTAGATATGTCGACGATATTTTTACCATAATACCACGTGGTTCTGAAACGGTACTACTAGAATACCTCAACTCTCTATCCAATTTCATCAAGTTTACCGTAGAATCAGAGGTGGACGGTTCGCTCCCGTTTCTGGACGTGCTAGTGCATCGCGTAGGCCCACATCTAGAGACCTCAGTATACCGCAAACCCATGTGGTGCGGTCAATTCACCAACTACGGGTCCGGCCACGCTCCAAGCCATCTCAATAGCACTGCCCGCACCCTGTTCTCCAGGGCCTGGAGCCATTCCAGCACCGACACAATTAGACGTAACGAGATCTCCCGTGTGAAGGCGGACTTAACCAGATGCGGTTATCCATCCCATGTACTAAACAGATGCTTGTTACAGGCACAAGAGCTTACTTCCAACCCAAGACCTCCGAAGCAAGTCGGCATATCATCCGCCTACATTCCGTACTATCCAGGAGTGTCAGGACGTATCTCGAAGATCCTGAGAAGTTACAACATCAAATGTGTGCAATTACCAGGTAGGAACCTACGTTCACTTGTCTCCAGTGTGAAGACCCCTGTCACACCTGTCTTACGCAGCAATGTAGTGTACCGTATCACCTGTAGGGCCTGTAACAGTTGCTACGTAGGTGAGACATCGAGACGTCTCCAGGATCGCCTCACGGAACACGACAGAGCAATCCGGCTTGCCGAAACTGACCAGTCCGCGCTTGCAGAACATTTTTGGGCTACCAACCACGATCTTGACCCCAAGCGCGACTTTGAGATAGTGGACCACGCGCGACACTTTCGCCACCGCCTATGGCTAGAGTCACTAAACATAATGAACAACCCTAAGGCATTAAATCGCCAGAAAGGCATGCGTATACATCCAATCCTGGAGACAACCGTTTTATTGATGGATGATCACTGGCGCAAGGCAGCACACGTCCGTGCTACAACAATGACGAATGAGTAACGTGCCACAGTTTGCTTGTAATGTATTTAAAAATTCTGTCAGTTGAGAAAGGGACACGAGTTCCGAAAGCTTCTGGAAATATTTTATTTTATTTTATTTTACTGGGTATACTTTAAATAAATATCTGTTAAACTATGGACCCCAGTACTCCAGGCCCATTTGTCACTATTCGATAAGATTTACTCAGTTGTAGGTTTCCCCTCCCCCAAGGATGTTTGACATCAAAAACCAGTTTGATCGTTATTTCGAGCAAAAATAAATGTTTCTGACAACAATTATTCTTGAGCGTGAAATATACAATTTTAAGTTTCTAAACAACAACGCTTCCATTGTGACGCATCTGTCATTATCACTTTTTGAAATGCAACAATTGGCTGTTGCTGAGTTACACAAAGTCCATTGTTTTAATTCGCCCACGTTGCTGTTAAGCTGGATAGTCCAACAGATAATTGGATGTTATGTGACATAATTTAATAAGATTATCAGTGAGCTTAGGAACTTATTCCCGAGAGAAATTTATCAGGGAGTGTAGTTTGGTTTGATGTGATTTCTATTACATTATCTCAATTTACGACACGTTGATGTAAATTGATGTGGGCTGTATTTACATCACTATTGTTGAAAGTTCAGTCACGCGGCATCACTACAATTGTAATAACAACATTACTTCGGTATTCATCTCTTCAAAGTACTATCCGGGAATAAGAGAGGAGACCTTTCCATAGCGCTCAAGTTTACCAAATAAAATTTAACGTTTTCTATCGAAATAACTTAAAAAAGAAAAACAAAAAGTCTTCAGCCATACAATCAACTCTATACGCAGAAGCGCAACATTAAAATTTCTATTAGCTGTAAACATGGGCAGTATACGAGAGCAGTTTTTGTAAACAGTCAAGCCTATTTTCTCTCTCTTTCTTATACTACGTACCTTTCTTTATACGTACACGCCTAAAACACGATTCTATCTTTGAATGCTACACGGCAATCGTCCTTTTCATGGATGTCTTCGGATCGTTACCCCAGTAGGTCTATGACAGGCGATATTTCTATGTTGCCTAAAGTAGAATTCCCCTTTTTATTTCGAATCATGTAACGGATATGGGAAGTGTTTTATGGTAGCATTCAATTTTTTAATCGCCATCTGCCGGGGTTCAACCCCGAGGACTCTAACGTTCCGAGTTAAGTAAGAAATCGCAGTAAAATGGTTCAAGTATTTTATTGGTCTGTTTTGTGCCCCCTTTTCTGTATTATGGCTTTGGAAGGAGATCGGCAAGTCACAGATCATTTTTCTCGGGTCTCATGCCGTGGCAGCAGTTATGGATGTAAAAAAAAATTATCGCTACGACTACCGGACATAAAGAATAAAAAAAAATCAAAAACAAACGGAGCGGAAAGAAACTAAAATGCACTCTTTAAGACAACGATTAATTATATCATAACTTAACTTTTTTTTAGGCTTAATGAGAAAATAGCTGAATCCATGTCTTTATTTGAGAAATTAAATACTGTTCAGTTTTATTTTAAGAAATTAAGCTTTATATTAGAATTTTTTACATTTAGTCAGATAAAAGATAGTTAAAATATTACTTTCTATCGTTTTTGTATATTTTAAGTTTGCAGATGTGGTGTTATATAAAAATCAATCGCCTTTTCTACAGAAATGGAGTCTCTGGAGGTCTGTCGAAATGCAAAATTTATTCTTGAAGCAGTTCTAACGAGAAGACCTAGTCCCGAGAGTGGGGATGCTGAAGCACTCATTAGGAAAGTAACAGAATGCAGTCCAATGCATATTTCTGTGGAATTACTTTTTTTTTGGACTTAAATTAGTCTACACATAATGGTAGTGAAAGTCAATTGGATCGCTTTCATCTTTTCTGTCGAGTTCTTAATAAGCTTAAGAACATTCCCCCAAAGGACAGCAAGAAAAGTGTACGAAGAAAAGAAAGAGAAACGCTGAACGGAAGCAGCGATGGCAGAGTTCTCCTTTTAGTGCTTACTACTATGATATTCTTTTACGACAACCAAGAATACATTAGAAAGTGCATCCCTCCTTAACCACTACCATACGCTTTTGCTTGTGTGGGATGAGACAGACACACACAGATTGCTTCATCTGCATTCAAACGTTTCCTTTATGTACTCCACGGGTTGCCAGTCAGGACTCCTACAGATATTTTATAGAGATCGTAGAGATTATGCAGAAAGAATGAAGGGGGTGGGGGAAGTACGTAATTCGTTGTTTTAGAATTGTTTACATCATTCTATTTAATAAGTTAGCGGTTATTTTAAATTATATGTCATTACAAAATCGGTAGCATTACAGTGACAAATAAATATTAAGTGATACCCTTGTTTAAAAAAATCTGAAAAGAAACCTTTGTCCTACAGTATCATAGGCAAAAGATAAACACGTTGTTCTAATGATCTGTCTCTATAGATATTTAAATTTTTATCTCGTTCTCTCTCTCTCTCTTCCCCTGTCTATCTTTATCTCTGTTCGTTTCATTTCTCGCTTTCTTTTGTTATCTCTCTCTCACTTTGGTCATCTATCGTTCTATCTCTGTCTTTTGACGCTTTACATTTCTCATCGCATCTTTATATGGTAAAAACATTCGATTTAAATAAAAAAAAAAAAAAAAAAAAAACTTTAGCTTAACCAGCTTTTCCTTCAGAGGACTCTCCGCTTTTAGTTAATAAATGGATTGATGCGACGCCAACGCAAATGCATCTTACAGATCTGGGTTTTATATACAACCTATTAATTTGTTTTTCGAATGTTAAAATTATTAGAGCAGAATAAAAAGGACACGCGTCTCGTCTTAATGGGAACGAGTAGGGGCTTGGACAGCGAGCTAATATAATTTTATCGCTATACAGCAATCATAAGTAACCATGGAAACTGCCTCTTGAACTCGTAAGCGGTTACAGATATTTTAACCATGCGCCGCACATGTCTAAACTCATTCCCACTTCGTAATGCTATTTGACAAGCAGCAGCACCTGTGACGGTAATTCATACATAAATTCCGGCTAACGCCAAGCACAACAGTTCTTCGTGTACTCTATTGTGATGGGGTGTTGACAAAGACGTGTCGGTGACTCCTTCGATGCTTTTAAAGGCGTAAAAAGGATTGCACACATTCACTGTACAGTACCATTCATACCGGTCAGCGCTTCATTTACACACATATAACCCGAGAGAGAGAATTGAGAAGATGGGGAAAAACGATATAATATATTTCTCTCTCTTTCACTCGGGATATATAAAATTTTATTTATACACATAGATTAGAAACGAGGAATAAATACTGATAAAAGTACATCCGTACTTTATCAGTGTTGATAAAGCTCCTACACCATTCACTTAAAGAAATAAATGCAGAAAAATCATAAATTTCAGATATCAAAAGGAATTGTAAATTTTGAGTGCCGGTGCACGGCTTCAAAGTAAATAAAATGAGAAGAAAAAAATCTTTCTAACAGAATATTAATTAAACCACATATAAAAATGTATATCCTTAAACCACTAAAAAATATGCCTCAGGTGATAGTTCATCTATCTACCACTTTGTGGCGTTGTATTATATGTGACGTCATGTTTCCCCGGAAATGGATGCCTTTCAGTGTGGGACCATTTATCCAGCTACCCTGCATCCGGAAGTTTCGAAAACCGTAAACCAATAAAGTGAAATATTTAAAAAGCTTATATTATCACAATGTTCGTGTTTTACATAACTTTTATATTATATATACTGTATATATAGAGCCGTAGTGAGGGTAGGGCAACCGGGGTACGTGCACAGGGTACAACCTTATGAGAGGGCGTCAAATGGAAATTTTATTATACACTATTTTATATTAGATACACCATGGACAACTCTTAAGGAAAAACTACAATTGTAGTGTGAAAAGCATCGTTTCATGTGTATCTCATATTGTGCTCATCCTTCACAACGAGTTGCACATGTATTGCACTACTCGAATTAGTAACGCTTCACTAATATAGAAGACTATTGTTACTTATTCTTGGTGGGCCACACTAACCAAACGGCACTGTTTCAAAGCTAGTTGGGTTTTCATCTGTAGGTGGGCAGGTACCCTGGTATTGCAAGTGAAGCGTTACTTATTCGAGGTAGTGCAAAACATGGGCAACTCGTTGTTAAGGATGAGCACAAGATGAAATGATGCCTTTCACTACATATATACAGAATCTTAAACTCTCGAAATATTATGTCTAGTTGCATTTAGTTTTATTTAAACACTAGTTTATAGATAACTGAGAGAAAATTTGCTGTCTGCGAATTTGCAATTGCTTCCCATTTAATACGAACTAAAAATATTCATCTGCTTTAGGAAACAACAGACTAACGACCTACTTTTAAAAGTCTTAAGAATATTAATATAAAAGATATTTTTAAAAATTCTTACTACTGTAGTTTTTAACTCTGTTCACTTATATTATTCATTATGTCAAGAAGGCCTGCAGAAAAACCTCTGGGTGGTAAGATTACTAAAAGGAAGTTCGTGCCTCTAAACATTAAGGATAAGGTAGAGTAAAACGTCTGGACAAAAGTGCAACAGTCAAGTTTTTGTGTGATGAATATGGTATTGGTTCATCTACAGTCTATAATTTGATAAAACAGAAAGAAAACCTGTTAATTTTATGGTGATAGTGATTTACCCGAGTTAATGGAACTCAGGAAAACATTACACCAAAGAATGTAGAAATAGACAAAGTGTTAATGGAATGGATCCCACAGCGCCGAAGCAAAAAATATCCTCTCAATCGTTCTATTATCCTGGCCCAAGCAAAACTTTTTTTCCATGAGCAGTTAGGCATAACAACCCCCTGTGAGTATACAACAGCTGGTATGCGAAATTCAAGAAACGCAATGGTCTTGGTATCTTGGCAGTGTGTGGTGAAAAAGCATCAGCTGATTATGATGCTGCAGAGGCATATTTGGACAAGTTTGCAAAATTAATTGATGCTAACAAGTTTACTGCAGAGCAGGTGTATAATGCTGACGAGACTTTATCTTGGAGGTATATTCCTAGAAAAACTGTTGTTGCACCTGAGGAATCGGCACCCAGTGGGTTTAAAGACTCAAAAGAAAGAGCTTTAGGTTGTGCAAATGCTGCTGGGTCACATAAAATGAAATTGCTTGTTATTGGTAAAAGCAAAAATCCAAGAACTTTCAAAGGAGTAAGTGTCTTTCCAGTTATTTACAAGGCAAACAAATGAGCATGGATTGTCAAACCAATCTTCCTTGATTGGTTTAGAAACCATTTTGTACCAGAGGCTAAAGCAGATTGTACGTCTGCAGGGCTTCCGTGTCAGCAAGATAATGTTAATTCTTGATAATTGTGCGGCACATCCTGATGCACAGTTTCTTATCAAAGATAATGTGTTCGCCGTATATCTGCCACCTAACTGTACGTCCTTGATCCAGCCAAGGGTTGATGAAGACACTTTAAAACATGGTTGGCATAATTTATGGAAAGAATCGGTCTTTGATGATGAACATGATTTCATTGGACTTAGGATGTCAAGAGAAGAAACTTGTCGATGACTTGATGAATTTTGCTAAAGGTTTGTCATTTCCTGAGGCCCAGCTGTTAGATTATGATGCAGTGGAAGAGTGTCTCCATATTGATGATGATCCAGTTACCCTCAAACCAACAGACAGTGAAATCTGTGACATGGTAATGAATGAAAATGAAGACAACGAGAGCGACGACGAGGATGATGATGATACTGTTGAAGAAAAAATCAGTATTCAAAGAATAATAAGCCTTACGGAAGAACTGATTCGTGGAATGGAACGGAGGAGTTTTGTTACAGAGCATCACTTAATGTTTTTTTTTTATAAAATTCAAGAATTGCTTATAAAAAGACCGAAATATCTAAAACAACTTAGTTTAAAGGATATGTTTCATAAACTGGCTTCCAAGATAAACTCTACAGGCACATGTACAGAATCTACGCCTGAATCCCAGCCTTCAGTTTCTGGTGTGTCTATCCCAACAACTACATCTTCCCAAAACTGTCAAGATATTTCTTCTGATACCATGTAATTGATATGAATCAACTCGGCTCAATAAATATTCATATTTTATTTTCTTGCATTTTTAAGCCTGGCTACCGGAATTCCTGAAAAACCTCTTATCCGGCAACCCTCAGGTTACTGGGTAGCCGGTTAAATGGTCCGGTATTATAAAAGTAATTTCAGCCTTCACCATACATCCCAACTTCCATTGGAATTCTTCTTCAGCCAATAAACATAGCAATCTCCTCAATATAGGTTTAGCTAGTTCTTAAGATAAAAAGGTGTTTAAATAAATTTGAGTTTAACAACCACAAAAATTTATTAAAATGATATTGTTAAATTAATAATATGTACATAATATTTTATAAACAAATTATTTCATTAACTGTATAACCCTGATATGCAAGATTTTTATAGAACACTTCTGTTGACATATTTTCAGGTATCAAGTCAATTCATGGCAAGTTTCCTTTGGGGGAAAATATATACTTTATGCTTATAAAACGATGCATACTTATTTATAATAGATGTTGAGTTACCTGTGAGTCCCGTAACAATGCTAAGGGATCTGCTCCTCCTCCTCCTCCAAGGATATACTTTATAAAGACACAAAAAACTTAACTCTCTGCTGGATGTATTTGTTTGACGTTTGGTGCTGTACAAGCGCCGTTCTAGTGAAACTTTAAATCTCATCGGTTAACTTAAGTCCTCAGAAGGTAAATTAGATTTGGATATTTAATTATAAACACTCCGAACAGATTACCATCTTTGCTTATTAACCACTGTGCCACACAGCATGCAGCGAGAACAGTTAATAAGATTAGTTGCCGACAACGAGCTAAGGAAGAAAGCGAGCGTGTGTCCTTTGAACAGGGCTGCGTGTCTGTTACCACGAGATAGGAATATATTTGTTCTGGCGTCTGAACAGTTCTCTTTCTCCTGGCAAATTTGTTATACACACTTTCTCAATAAGGAATGTGCATCTGCGCTGCTCCACTGATAAGTGCACTGTGCGGTCTAACAACGGATACCTTCCGCAATTTAAAAAAAAATAATAATTTCCGCGTGTTGACGGGGAAGTTATTACGACTGTCGAAATATCGCAATAATTGATCAGAAGAATGTAAGTTCTCATTTTATGGCCAATTGAGAACATCCTTCTATTATTAATCCCCATTTTCGTCTTCTTCAACAGGGTGTGTTTGTATTTAAAGTGCCTAGGTGGTAAACCATCAAGAGCTAGATTTGGAAAAGACCGTACCTAATGAGCTTTATAAACAAGGCACAAAAATTATAGTTTGTTAGGTCCTGAGATAAAAGGTGTTTTTATAAATTTTCAATTTAAAACCAAAAATTAAACTAATCTTATTAAAATTAAATTAATGGAAAGATTCTAAGATGGATTGCAAGGTTGTTGTAGGGCAGAAGGCAGAGGGTTGTGATCATGGATAATCTTCAGATTAGTTTAACGTCAGAAGTGAATTCCCCAAGGATTGGTTCTTGGACCACTGTTTGCTAAAGAGTTAGTAACCAGGCACCTTAGAGGGGAAACCTGATTGAGGTTTATAAGTCCCTGAGAGGGATTGGTAAAATTAATGAAAAAGGAATTTTCACTGTTTAGAGAATTCCAGAACTAGGGACCATAAATTCAAATTACAGGGAAATATGTTGAGACTAGATTGTAGGAAGTTCTTTTAGCGAGCGAGTCGATCATTGGAACAAGTTGCCCTCTCTCTCGGACAGTTTGAAGAAATACAAAGGTGAACTGGATAGTTACCTATATGAGGAGGAAAATTCATGTTTTTCTTATGTACTTTTCTTGTGACCGGTGCAGTAAAGCCTATGGCTTCCTTGCGCACTGTGGCTATACTAATAGTAACGTGCTTGTTAAGACATTCTGTGGTAAAAAGGTCAACGTGGTACTGCAAATGCAAGTCGCGCTTTCTTGCCAATGGCATTTTGTTAAACAAAGGCAACGCCTTAACTGAGCATCGAGAGCGTCACGTTTTAAAATCTTAAGAAGAGGATCCCGTTCTCAAAATGCAAATGATGTGGAAATTCGAAGAAATAGCAGCAATTATCTGTAGCTCCCGGCAGAGGACTCCACCCAAAACGTGGCCACCTCACTCTATGGACCCGATCCTCGTCATTTCTGGTCTTTGGCTGACCTGAGGGAAAACATCACAAAAGGATCTAATTAATAAACACAAGCAACGGTTGAAATTTATTATACCTTCTACAAATTTAGTGTTTTTATTAATTCTTTATATTTTATAATTTTTTTCAATTACAGTATCATCAAAATAATATTCATCTTACGTTATTTTAATTATTTTTGATTTTTACTTCTTGGTAAGTCCTGTTGAAAACAATTCGTGATCTGCGTTTTTGATCCCACGTCTGTTTTCTTGTAGTATTTAATGATGGCAACTCGAAGAAGATGCGAAAGTAGTCGGAACGTTCGATAGAAATAAATGCAATTATCTAAATTGTATTCAGATGTGTTCATTCACACACTTTTATGCGTCGGAGCAAAATCCAATAATCGCCTAAAGTGGAGTAAAACGTGTTGGAAATAGCAACACCAAGCTACAACCCAACTGAATAAATTAAAATTTAAAGCTCTTTAAACCACGCTGATAAATTCGTTAAGACAACAGCGGTAAAAAGGACGCTTTTCTTGTGACAGCAAATTGTTTGAGCTACTCTCGGCACTTCCAGAAAAATAAACTGTAAAAAAGGAAAAAAAAAATCGCTCGGAAAAGAAAAGTGAAGAAAACAAACAAAAAAAATCAACAATCCTCAAACTGCTTTTTTCGTTTAGAAGAGTGGCCAGTGGTGGTTCAGGGGAGGAAAGATAGCTTGATCTTTCGCCACTCTAAAAAGATGAATTGTCACCGGAGCTGATGAAACACTTAAAGAAAAGAAAACTTCCAAGATTGCATTTTGTCAGGTTTGTCCTTAAAGAGAAGAGACTCTACAGGCGCTTTAAGGCCATTTAAACGAATAAGAACTAGTCTCTGATGCTCATAAATCTACATCACACATCTACCGTGGTCTGTTACGGTAGCATTACTTCGCTGATGCGAATGCATTGAAAAAGGAAACAAAGAAAATGCCTTGCTGTGATCGGGCTACTGCGCATTGAACACGTCGATAAATCAACGCGAATGTACAGAGTGTTTTTGCATAAGTAGAAGATAAGTTTATAAGTACAAGGTAAGGTTCATATATATTACACTCAGTGGCAGTTTATTAGGAATACCACTTACTGTAAAAAGTCAGATCCCTTGTGTTAGTGTCCTATATCTACATCTATAGGCTTAACTTATCACGAAATATACTCGAATACGCTGGGTACGTCTTCACCAATCAGTTCACTTGGTCATTTCGATGGAGTTAAAGAACAGAGCATTAGAAAGGAATATGCACTGTCTGGTCAAAACACTAGGCGTGATGTAGCCGAGTGGTCAATAGCACACGCTCTTTGAATGGACCGGGGTTCAAGCCCGTGATTGCTAAATACGATTAACATGTGTATCGATTGGTTTATTGTAAACTCCATTGACCTGGTGGTCTTGCCGGAGTATAAATAAGAACATTATGACCACCCACCTAATAGTGGGTATGTCCTCCTCTTACCGACAGTACTGCCTCAATAGGGAGCATCACGGACTCTCCCTGTGGGAAGTAGTGTTCCCTTGAACCCTTTCCCCACCCGTCCCTTTTATAAAATCCTAGGACCGGTAGAGGGAAGGAGGAATTCTATTTGGTCCAGACCTCAATCCGTTGGTAAATGGCATTTTGAAAAGTTGGTATGGTGTCTTTTAATTGGAGAACGATCCATACTGATTCTTGGGCGCTGATGTCTTTGTTGTGTTCAGATGAGTGAAACGCAACACATTTCAAGTAGCTCTCTTATGGTTGTCGTGCAAAGAATAATGTAATCTAAGTTCCCTTTTCTTAAAATGAATAAGACTGCGGCTGCTTCCGCCTCAATTCCAAAAGGGATCTACGCAACCTTTCTGGAAACAAAAAGAGACTCCATACCTCAAGATTCGGCTTAAGATCTTTAATAGGTTTAATGGTAGATGAAGAACTATTATCGTGTCCGCGGCCTAGTTTTACATGGCCCTTATTTGTCGTCAAATTGTTTTCCATTTATGAGTCGAAAAGTTAATACATTTTCCATGTATAATTTACGTTTATGGGAAAAGTTGTTTCAGTTAACATCTCTTTTTCAGGAATGCATTTGAGCCATTAAGTACAAGACCATTCTGTGTTATCTAAGGGAAATATTTCTGCATTGTAGAAATGCTGCTGACCATAAATTCTAAAATTAGTTTCTGTACATTGATATTGCAGACATGTGTTCGCCTTTCGTATTATAAAGCCACTAACGGTTCCTCGCTCGTTGACAACTCTTGCTTTCATTGCCCTCAAAAGTTATCGCTGAACCTATTCTCTTTAAGAATTAGAAGTTTAAAATTCCAAATGGGTCGTCGAGAGCAAAGGGTTTAATGGTGGATGAGGAAGAGTGATTCGGTGTTGGACTTGTAATCTATTCCTTCACGGAAGATTTTGAGGTTGTGATCCTGTGAACAGACGAAAGTAAGAGTGCTTTTTGTCTGGTAATGTTGCTTTCCTCCAGGGGAAGGGATGCTCGCCTCGTGTGTCAGATTCCATAGCGAGCTCTATCGTTGATTTCTCCTGGGTGTCTCTTTGTGTTCGGTGTAAGTCAAGGAATGCGTCAGCAGCCCTTTTCTTCTCCACTCCAGCTCAAAGGACAAAGCTTGATCTTGTTTCTACATCTGGTAGGTAACGGTGATGTTTTGTAAACAGTGTAAAAGTTCTCGGAATTAATGGAACGCGTCGCAGCTACGAAAGTCCCCGTCTGCATCTCTAACAATATCACTTAGGTAAATGCTCCTTTGTATCTTAACGCAGAGCTAAAGACCTATTAGGCCCAGCGGAAGGATAATGAATGGGGAAGAGTAAATATAAAGGTCAAACCATGGAAATGTAGCTGTGCACGCGTGCATACACAAGGGCCACTCCCTGTTCTGGGTATAAAGCATGTAGTGAAATAGGCCTAGGTTACATATAAATCATATTGCATTATATTGCATTATTAAAGAGGTTCTTGAAATATGTTTGTCCACTACTTTACCCTTTATTTTTGATTCTACAAAATCATATACCATTCCAAAGGTCTCGACAAGCAATCGAGTTTATGGTATTAACTAGAATAAAATCAACAAATCACAAGGATAAATTTAAGATTAAATAAATTAGCTAACTACTAAACTTTGTATATTTCTTCTAATCTATTAACTAACTAGCAGAATACAATAATTCTGCTAGTTAGTTTCCCTTTGGCTGCTCTAATACATTCCACCCTCTTGGGTAGTCTTTTCACCAACGAACAATAGCTTGCAGCGGGATGATTCCTCTATTTCTCCTGCAAAAGAGTAATGCAGCTGAGCAAGCAGTACTGTTTTGCAGGGGTTTGATGATCTGGTCCTCACCCCGACGTTCCAGTTCATCCCATAGGGTCCAAATCAGGACTCTGAGACTGTTATTCTTACTTTTGTACATTCATGTCGATGAACTATTCTCAAACATTCCAATGTATTACAATTTAAGTACTCATATGTATAACTCCTGGATGAAAACTCATCAAACTTGGAGGACTTTTCTCCATTAGGTAGTAAGATCAGCAAGGATGTAAATAACTTAAATTTATCGAATCCTTGTGTACCCTTGGTTGATTTGGACGAAAATTTCTCATCTCAAGATGTCGGATTAACACAGAAATCTAGAGATTTTATTATAGCAATATTCAAGATGCGTCATCGATTCTTCAAGAAATTTCTAACCTTAGGAATGATATTATGAACCACCTTAAGTGTGACGCTAACAGAATAACGAAAGCTTCTGGAAATTTTTATTTTGGACAAATGGTCCAGTTTAGAAACCATCACAGTAGCACTTCTGATAGATAATGAGAAACTAAGGACTGCTCTTGATGAAGTTAAAACTAGAACTAATCTTTAAGAAAAAGTTGTGGATATTCTCTCCATAATAACTTCTGATCCTCTCAAATTGCCTATTGAGGGAAAAAAAATTTAAAAGCCTTAGTACTGTTCTTTGTTTTTCTGAAGCTGTCCGTGGAAGCTCAGATCCATCTGCTCCTACTCAACAAACAATTCAAGATGATAGTTCTCCTTTCCTTTCCCAAAGGAACCTGCAGATAACAAAACGAAACGTATTAATAATTCGTGCTAAAGAAGTCAGTGAACTGAAAACCAGTAATGACGTTAAGAATTTGATTACAAATGCTTTAAAAACTGATTTTAGGAATACATTGCCCTGAATACCCAAAAGCACGAACTGACACCTTCTAGAATCAATGAATAGTCTCAATTTATTCTTTTTCACTATCTCCTACTTCACAGTTAAGTTCTCAATTTAGTCGTAGGTCTCTCAAAATATTACAGATATGTACTGTATATGCGATAACCTTAGCATGTATAAGTAGGATAGTGATGTTTCAAAATATTCCAATGTGTAGAACACTTTTGGTAAATATATTCTAAATTTTAGAAGTTAACTTTCTGTAATTATAAAATATTTTCATATAAATAATTATTAAATGAATAATAATAAATAATGCCTTGATCACACTTTTGTATATTTTTAATAACATTGAATAAAATTAGTATAATCTAAATACACAGTTCTTATGTATAGATATAATTACTTAATAAGTTTACGTAAATTTACTAACTTTGATTTTCCGTAATTAGACGGAAACATCTCGAACAGATGTGTAGCATTTATTTTAACGTTTGAATTTTTTATGAAAACACCAAGCACGAGAGGTATTAGAACCTATAGTACTTAGTACCATGCTTGGGTGGAGGTTGAGAAGACGAAAGAAGATATTTGTTGCCATTGGACTTGAACTTCTGTAGATTGTAATTTTCAGGAAATACGTATGAAGGAAGGTTGTTCCAGAAAACGGCAGTTGAATGAATAAATGAGGAAGGTGAAAAGTTGGTTCTGTGAGTTTGAAGTTGGACAGTAAATGGATGTTGGCTGGTGTTCGGACTGTTTTGAAAGAGAGAGAGCGGGAATTATAGAAGCCAATTCAGAAGAACAGTGCCCGTGGAAGTATCTGTAGAAAAGGCATGCAGCAGAAACAGTACGTCTATGAGACAGCGAGTGGAGAGACTGTTAGAGATGAATCATTAATTAACCTAACTACCCTCTTCTGAATGGAATCTAGAAGCCTGAGAGGTTTTGGGGGAACCACCCCCAGATGTAGGAACAATATTCCATGGTAAGGAGGATTTGCGATTTGTACAGAGTGAACAGCTGTTTGGAAGAAAAATAACGCCTAGAGCGAAAGAGAAACCAAGTTTTTTTTAGAATCTGAGGAAGCAATATTTGTAATGTGCTTGTGCCAAGAGAGATTAGAAGTCAGGGTAATCCCCACAAGAGTTATACCAACTTGCCTAAAAATCGGAGTGTCACTAAAGATAAGCATAGGAGCAGAAGAATCCTTTTTGCGAGATATAAGACAAGACTGAGTTTTAGAAGGATTGAAATCAACTAAGTTGTCTTTACCTCACTGGAGGATTATGTGGAGATCGGCATTTAAGGAATTGGCAGCGGATATTCGAGAAGTCGAAGCTGATTGAACAGGGCGAGGTTTATCAAACTTCAAAGTGGAATGCAATGTGCAATCATCAGCAAAACGATGGATAGGATTTCCAGTCAATGGAAGGAGGTCATTAAAATACAAGAGGAAAAGAGTGGGGGAAAGAAGTGAACCGTGGGGGACACCGGCATTAGTGGAGAAGTTAGAAGACAGAGCCATCTACGATTACCCTCAGTGAGCGATCAGACAGTAAACTGGATAACCAGTTACAATAAAACGGTTGGCAAACTATAAGATGGAAGCTTGTTTAGAAGATCTTTATGCCAAACACGATCGAAAGCCTTTGAAATGTCAAGAGCAACTGCTTGTGTTTTACCAACTTTTCCATTGAATTAGTCCATAAATGGGTAACATAAGCCAGAATATCACCAGTGGATCGACACTGACGGAATCCATACTGGCGATCGTTGATCAGACGGAAGGTTTCTAGGTAGTTTAAGAGTTGGCGGTTAATTGATTTCTCCATCACTTTAGAAAGAGTAGAAGTAATTGCAATGGGACGATAATTGGATGGGAGGGATTTGTCACCCTTTTTAGGAACTGGCTGGATATCAGCAAATTTCTAAGGAGAAGGAAAAACACCTTTGGAATAAGAAAGAGAAGAAAAAAAAAGGCGGCAAAGAACAGGAGTAAGTTCAGGAGCACAGGTTTTGAGAACAAGTGGAGAAATACCATGAGGACCTGGAGCTTTCTTAGCATCAAGATTCGTCAAAATTCTTCTGACATCCTTTTGACGGAAGACCACAGGAGGCATTGAATGGAGCGTGTTGGGAATGGTGGGAGGTGTTTTACCAAGATCATTAATACATGAGCTGGAAGAAAAATGGGATGCTAGCAGGTCAGCTTTATCCTTGGCTGAAGTGACAACAGAACCATCTGGTTTTGACAGGGGGAAGCAGAGATGTGCAATAGTTGCGGCCATTTGCTGTGGCAAGAGACCAGAATGCTCGGCTACCATTAGGGCAAGAAGCAAGTTTTCTACTCTTAGCCTGTTCAAAGTCTAGTCTGGACTGATTAATAACTGCTTTACAATTGTTGCGAGCTTTGGTGTAGGCAGAAAATGAAACTGAAGAATTGGAAACAAGCCAATTACGATATGCAACATTGTTCTCTTGAACAGCCTTAGCACATTTATTGGAAAACCAAGGTTTAGATAAGGGACGAGATTTTAGAGTGGAGTGTGGAATAAAGGATTCCATTCCTGCAAGAATAACTTCACTGACACGATTTGAGCAAACATTGACATCAGAAGTGGATTTATGCAGTATAATCTGGATAAGAACTTTTCCAAGGGACTAGAGGTTTAGTTTAGAACTTCTTAGAAGGGAAAATGACCTAGGATACTCAAACGTAAGTTAAAGATCATTTTTAAGTACTATTTCAGAATTTATAAATATTTTACTCTGCCTATGGGGAAACACTTTTTAAACTGAGGAGAATCATGCAAACATGACACCATGGAAGATTGAGATTCTGGAAAAGAATCTCATCATTCTTGCCAAACTGTTAACGAATAGGATTGATTCTCCCAGCATGCAAGAAATCATCTTAGCCTCAAGTACCCATTCAAGAGAGCGACATAAACAACGGTTTAGGTCGACTCTTACCAACTTTGTCCGCCTTAGAGATGTTCCCAGCAAACATTATGGAGCATTTCAACAATCTGCAAATTAACCCCAAAAAACTATTGGATGACAAGAAATAGAGGAAGAATATTCTGAAAGACTTGCATGGAAGCACTGACCTCCAGTGAATCTCGACAAACATGATCAAGTCACTCCATCTACCAGTCCATCATATGCCATCGACAGACGCATAAAATTCTCTGAAGTTCAAGACTTTGGCTGTCATTTAAAAGATTGAATTTATATTGTAGAGGTAATTAATTCTCAGTAATATGTTCAATAAGTTTTCTCCCTCTTGTAAATATGTATACATATGCTGTCCCAACTCCAGGCAAGCTCATTGTCAAATGTTATCTATTGTCCTTTTAATATATGTATTTTTCACTTATAATTGTCCATCAACCGTCCATAAGGTACTATACACATGTCACTGTTGCTGGATTTCATTGATACCATGTCATCTGGTAATAGATATTCTCCATCCCGTGCATCTGATCGGAATTGAGTACAGCGAGATTCGTCACTCCCCAGAATCGATTCACGCTGCCCTTGACCAATTATGGACTTCGTTCACCATGCAAGGAGAGATCGGCAATGTCTGGTTTTCATTCTGCTGCTCGGCCCTTGATGACACTTTAAACTGCTGATTGATGTTTTGTATGGATGTCAGACGAGATTGTCGTACTACCGACCCGAGTTCCTTCTGGTGACGTATAGTGAGCTTCTGTGGTCTTCCTGTGCGTTGATGGACGGTGATGGTACCGTCACTGTTCCATTCCATGATAACATCACCATTAGTCGACTTTGAATGGTGCAGACTGTCCGCAACACTAGAAAACCAAGCGTCCGCTAATTTTTGAAGGGTAGCGTTTATTATTAATTTGAAGTTTAAACGCTGGGATGAAATTGGACAATGTTCATTAGATGTATCTTGTAGACAGAAGGGAAACACGGCAGTATTTAATAAATTTTGTTTTTGTGGTAGTGTAGGGATACACGGCTTTAAACCGTTTCTTATAGTTGAAATAAAATATTCCATTTGGAGTTCAGTTGCTGTAAATGCACCTCTCTTGGATTACCACCGAAAAAGGTAAATCATGAGGAATTAGTGCACAAAATTTGTGTATTTTGGAGATGGAAACCCATTGCTGCTGGCAGAAAACTTTTACACTTAACATGTAACTGTTTAACAGATCAACGTTCAGTCATGTGATATCTATTTGATCTTTTAGGCGAGTTTGCAAATGCCTAAAGCGGCAATTGACTTAACGACGCCTGTCTGTCTGTCCGCATGTAATAACTTAACTCCCAGTGGATAGATTTTTCATGAATTTTATATTGCTATCGCATATTCCATCAAATGGAAGTATGTGTTTTGTTATATAAATATAACATGAGAGAATTCAATCTTAGATACTGATACAAAAAGGAACACGTTCAATTGACTGGACGCTATGAACAGCCACACATGAACTTAGGCAGAGAGCTGAAACACACGCATGCAGAGAAGTAGACGCTTTCCTCGATCCTGCAGAATTATTTAGGGACGATATTATCCAGTGGAATGTATGATGGAAGAAATCTCAAGCGGTCAAAGCACACCACGCTAAAGCAGTCGTAGGCATAAACGGAACCCACAGGGAGGAGCTGCTGTCTCAGTAAAATGGCAAGGGGCTCGCGATAATGTTCGATGTGATGCAAGTGGAAATGTCTATTTTATACAGAAGGGGATGTCATTAAACAATCCCCGAGTACCTGAGGAACTCGCTTAGCATATCGGAGCGATTAAACTGCCTCATATTTCAACGTGCACTATCGGATAATCGCTTGTCACGAGCTACGGTTCTATCCTGGCGGGACTTAAGGGTGTACTATCATAACAGATGCAAAATCACATGTGCAGGAAATTGAGCAACCAATCCTTCCTTGGTTTCTCTGAAATCTTCGTGGCAGCAGATCAATCAAACTCTGCAATGGTTCTAAGACGCGCTGCTGTCAGAAAGGTGGGGGTCGATTTTCCCTCTCATTGTTCTATCCCCCAATGTCTGCAGATAATCTTAATACCCTTAGGCACGTCGATAGGCCTTATTTGCTTATCTTTCGTTGTCTCAAATAGCTTCTGTTTCTCTCTCTCTCTCTCTCTCTCTCTCTCTCTCTCTCTCTCTCTCTCTCTCTCTCTCTCTCTCTCTCTCTCATATTTCCTCAGTTGACCCTCATTTGTGGTCCCGTCTTTCTTTCTTATAGATCTGATTTTTAATTTTTGGTCTCCCCCCCCCACTTCATTCCTGTCAGTTTATTCTTTATGCTATATCATGATTTTTTTCCTCTTCTGTATCTATAGAATACTTCCTGTTTAATTCCCATTTTGCTTTTTCCTGTCCATTTTGACTTTCTATTTTACAATCTTTGGCATTTCTTTTATCTCTTTCCTCTTCTTCATATCTCTATTTCTTTTTTTGTTTTTGAAACATGACTTCTTAGATTAAAAGTTCACCTGTTGTGTACAGTTCGATCTAATCCAATTTATTTATATACCCAAAATTTTGCAAGGCAGGCTGAAACTGGAAAAATTGGTTTCCCATTCCAACAATATGGATTTTACTCAAGGCCATGAATAGTCGTAGGGAGATTCAAGTGTGGGGATTCAATCGTTGTTGCGGACCTCAGGGTTTCTCCCATTAGCCGGTGGCACAGAGATGGGGAAGAGGTGCAAAAGGACTCAGCAAATATCTTGCGAAGTTTCAAAGGAGGGTACGATTGCTAGTTGCAATGTCTGTGTCTTCGCTGACACTCTAGTGGGTTCGCCACTTCTCACAAGTTTAAAGAAGTCTGAATTCGAATCCTGTTGCAGACCGGAAGAATTCTTTAAAGGATTTTTCGCTAATCGTGTGTAGGTTAGGATGCTGCAGGACGATCTTATACTTCTTTTATCTTCTCGAACCTCTACATTAACGCACAATACCTCACGTGTCTATTTTTCTGCTCAGTTTTCGGATCGGGACAGTTGGTTGACGCCACTTGATGTATTACAAATACCAGCTGATCTCCGCCCCAAAAAATGGATGCGCTCAGGGTAACTGACATTTCTCTTGCCCTCGTCACAAAAGGAAAATGCATGCGAACACGGGTCGGCGTTCCGCTCTGCATTAGACAACGTACTATGGGTAGAAAGGCTTTTCCGGCGAACAAACTGAGAATTTCAGTGCTATTCATATTGGTGCCTGGAGATACTGTGATGATAAAGCTTCCAGACGCAAGCTAATGGAAGCGTCGTGCACAGTTCTAGGTATACAAAGAGACGGAGGAAAATGTGCTTTTATTTCTTTTATTCTCACATAGCCCATAGACGCGTGGGGCTAGTATTTAATATATTATAACCATGTACTCGCAAAGATGTAAATAGAAGCTTATTTAATAAGTAAATAACTTTAATTGTAAAATATCGGCTTACATAAATAATTGAAAGTTGGATTATTGGTGTAACAAAACTGTCCTCAATTCCTGGACGGACATGAGCACTGGATTGTGCTGACGAGCACAGCACACTTTGCTAGTTCATCACACAGATGCTCAATAGAATTGGGAGTATTCCTGTCCATAGGGGTGAACGAGCAACGTATCCAAGTGTACATGATCCACAACAACGTTTGGACTTGCTCCGATGTTCACAGTGCCTTCCACTCGGATCAGAGAGCTAAGGGAATGCCACGACAACGTGTACAATACGCGACCACAGCATGGCCAACCTCGATTACACCTCTTCCAGAAGCACGATCTATCGGTATGCAACAGGATGATTTCTCGTGTGTCCGCACTTTTCCATCGGTGCTGAAAAGCATAGGTCGATACTCATCGGCCCACATGAGTTGTAGTGGTGGATTTAACGGCTAGCGAGGAAGGCAAATGCTGACTGGGCCTGACAGAGTTATTATTAGAATTATAAATGCTGCATGAAAGCGGATTTTTTCTGCATTTGTCAGAAACAAGGAAAAATTCTGAAGCACACATACTTTGTCGTCTTCAAAAAGTAGCTATCCAATTCCACTTCGAGCTTTACCAAATTCTTCGCCTCGACCACTGTTACACGAAATTTATACCAATGATTTACAACACACGGCCCGAAGGTAAATTTCATTAGATCTATCCTTCTGTTACTTCCAAAATTTTGCATTTTGATCTTTAGTTCTTTCTTTCTCCTACCAGTGAAAATATACCCCCTTCGTTCATTTTACAAATTCTCCTGAGGGCCTTATAACTCAATAAGGTTACTCCGCCACAAGATGTCTAATTGTCAACCTTTGCAGCACCTTCTAAGCCGTTCTTCATAAGGATCAATTAACAGCCCTCAAAAATCTAGTTACCCTTTTGGGAACTTTGTCTAAAAGCTGTCTTTCTTCAATGCGGTGTGTAAACAACAGTATTCTAAATACTGTCTCACCAGCTACACAAAGGGACAATAGCATCCTTTGTTTTTTTTTTCTACTTGCAAAAGTCTTACACATCATACACAGGACGTCATGCGCCTTCCCAGCAGCTTGTTTACAGACCATGGAAATCGTGTCTGAATCAATCGTAACTATTGTCCTTTTCGTCCCTTTAATTCCTTCTTTGTCCTGGCTAACATTGAATCCTCGCAGATATCACAGTGATTACAATTTACGTTCCCCCATACCGTATGGAAAAGGTCTTGGTTCGAAAGACCAGTGACACTGGTACTACCAGAAATCTCAGTTGACTCCAGTTAAGTTTTTCACAAGGAACCGTATGAAGAGCTTTAATGAAGCCAAGCTGAATAATGGAAAAGATGATTCTTTCATCCAACTCTTATGATTACGTAGTAACTAGGTTGGTTAGGCATAACTTCCTCTTCAAATGCCTATTCCTATTGAGATGGTCCAGTATCCTTCTCCCCTGACTAGATCTTTCCAACCAATGAAGTGACACTGGGCTATAGTTACCCACCACATTTGGCACCTCCTTTGTGGACTGGGAGACGTTAACGATTCTCACAAATTCCAATCTATTAAAGTCAAGTTGAAATCGCCTATAATGAGGCGATCACACCTGACTGTTTAAACATTTTTACCGGACAGCATCGGTGGATCTCTTAGTAATGTAGAGCATTCTTTGTAGGTGTCTTCTTATATACCTCTCTCCATCACCTTTCTTTTTTCTACGTAGTTGTATCTGTTTATGGATTTTTCCGGACTATTTTTTCGTTTTTCTAAATGTAATTACTGAACCAGACGTACCCCCGCCTGGTGAGAACAAAATTACTGCTCTCCCCTTTATTTTTAGTTTATTTACTTTATTTTTACTCTTTTTCTGTTTCTTTCTTTTTGTTTTTCCACCTTCCTCATCAGAACGAGACCCGAGGAATCTAAGACTCATCTGGAACTACCTTTTCTAAATAATTTTCGATGAACCGGTTTTCAGAATTATCCTCAGCCCGACTCATATTTTCTTAAGAATAGAACGTTGACGAAGTGCATCGGAGGCTCCATTTCCCCGTGCAGCTTGGTATGGAGGATGATGGTGTGTCTGGTGACAGCTCCCGCTATAATCTCCCTCTGTTGCATATCTGCAGCCCGCAATCCATTGTGACTTGCTAACAAACGCATCAACAGCTCTCGGAGTAGCAAAAACATCTTCCCTACCGCAGTTCTCTTACTGTTAATGAAAACAACGTCCCCCACTTTAGGAACTTTTGTTTCCTCCTCTCTTTTGCGTGTCTTCCCCTTTTTCTCAGCGTGTTCTTATTCCCTCATAATTACCTTAGCATCTTTACTAGCTCTGCTGTTGCCGCTGGATGTTATTTTGTTTTTTTTTTCTTTTTTGGATCTGTGTCCACGATAGCTGAAGCGGTAATCAGTATCTTTTCGTGCCATGGGGGATTCTGTTAATGTGTACCAAGTTCCCCAGGGAAATTATGTTATCTGTCTCTGTCCTCCTCTCACTACAGGGACAAGATTAGAATACAGTCTCTAGCATGTTTAGTTTCTTTGACGTAATTAAACTGACATCGTACTCAATCTGTTTTGCCATTTCGAGAGACCGTAATAATTAAATTAATATCTACTATAATCAATTGCTTCTCTGATAGTTCTGATTAAAACATCCTCCGAATCATCCTATCGCTGACTTCCGCATTACGATTATTTTTTCTCTTAGAAAATCCGCTGTATACTTCGTAGAGCAAAAGGACCGAATTGTTGATGTGTAGTGATACAAGAAAGGAATCATCTGTGTCTATTTTTCTTTTTAAATAAATAATTCTGAATTTTTAAAAACTGGAAGATCAAGTTGCATATTTGAATTGCTTGTTATGAACTTTATTTTATTGGCATTTAGAATCGTACGAATAGCCTGAAATTGCAATTTTGCATCTCCAGGGAAGTAAAGGTCCCAGAGTTCAAATAATTAACAAAAATTTAAAATAATAATAATAAAACTTAATTCAATAAGTAGCTTTACATGATTTGGAATAAAACAAGTTGAAACATGTATTTACTCGTTCGGTTTTTGTCTATCTATCAGCATAAATAACCACAAAGAGAAAAACTTCTTTTCCATAACTAGGAGAAAAGAATTACCGTATTTGTCTGACCATAAGACACATCCGAGCTTTAGAAGCGAACTTTGGTTTAAAAAATATTGTTTGTATATATCAGAAGCAAAATATCAGTGTAGAAAGAATGTACTCGTCATGTATTCATAAAACTTCACTGCCAACGCATTCTTCATTATTGATTCAATGATCTGAACTTTTATTTACTTCAAGGAGAGCGCCATTTTAAGTGTCAATGAGTGCATTTCTTGAAAGACTTCCGGTTTTTAGAAGGAAATAGGGTTTTATTGAGAATAAATAACAAGTTCTTGTGAGATATGAATAAATTCGCACTCGAAGGTGGTTGGCAAGAAAAATACACAGAGAAAAAAAAATTCTCACTACTTACACCTAAAATGTTTTAGAATTACATGACACAAGACGCATTATATATTCAATAAAAGCATATATAGATTATCTTAGTGTGAATTAATATGGTTGTTTTGCAAAATATTAATTATAAATATATATTTAAAAAAATAGTATTTTTTCTGTTTATGTTTTTAAATAATTATGTTATGATATTTAATTATAGAAAAAGATTTGAACAACTATTTTTTATTTAGTTATTTAGACTTTAATAAAATTATTTGCGAAGCTATTCAATAAAGATTAAAAAATCGTGTATGTATAAACATAATGAACCATTTAATTATTAATTTATTTAAATTTTAATATTTATATACACTATCGTTTTTAATATTTACTCGCTTGAAAGCAATCACCTTAAATTTTTATATAATTTTAATATATTTAAAATTTATTATTTTTATGAATTAATTAAATGATATTCTTGAAAAGAATATATTTCTCTTCATAATCACACCTTTTTACGGTTTTCTTAACTATGTTAATTATTAAAAAAAAAAAATTGTATAATTATGTAGCAATAAGTGACGAAACATGTGCACTGTACTGCTCGTTGTTTGTATAAATTAGCTTATTAAAACGAAGGAAAAATTTTTGACTTTACAGTTTACATTCCAATAACGTAGTAATTTGTGCTAAGTTTAGACAACGTTTCAAAACTCCCTGTGGAGATCATTTTCAAGTGTTGAATACACTCCTGGCTTTCTCTTTTACATCTTGCCCACTAAACACCAACTGTGGAACTCAGACTGCTTTATTTTCCTAACTTAAAGTGCTTATTAATTCCGAAGTATGTATTTCTCTCAACGAATTAGTTTAATTCGTGTTTAATAATCAAATAAAATGAGGTATTTCCTGATACCATCAGGGAATATCTTACTTAATTCTGTTATTTTGCGATTGAGATTTCTCCCTTCAATCTTCTTTCCATTACCGACGCTTCATCTCTCAATACTTTCGTAAATATTCTGCTAAAATCACCTTCACAAAGGCAGATTAACTTCAAATTGATTATCCTATCAATCTTTGTAACAAAAACAAGCATCATCGCAGTGGAATTACAAGCGAAAGATGTTTACTCTCGTTCTCTCTCTCTCTCTCTCTCTCTCTCTCTCTCTCTCTCTCTCTCTCTCTCTCTCTCTCTCTCTCCTCTCCACTACTGTTACAAGCAGACCGTAGCATCCGATCAATCGTTAATGAGTACACGAATATGACTTAGATTATGTAGCCTACCCTAGGGACATGTTTACCGATGGAAAGAATTCTACACCTGCTGATGTTCTTAGCTTCAGCGAATTGCTTTTAACATCTGCTGAATTATGTACCCTTTTCATCCAGCAAACCTTTAACTCTTTCTCTCGTTCTATAAGCAAACCAATCGTCTACTAAACTCAGTGTACTGATATTTTACCAGCGGCGAAATTCCCCCTTCCCCCCCCCAAAATGCAGTAGCCATTTCTTTTTTACTATTGTTGCTTTAGAAACAGGAAGAGGCGACTAACTTTCCAGGGGTGGTGGGTTCTTGAAGAAAAATGAGCCACAAAGTTGATTTTATGTAAATAGAAAGTTACGCCATCTATCGGAGAGGAAACCGTGACAGTTGATCATTCGACTTGGCTTATCTATACAGGTCCTTCGCCACCTTCTTCTTGTTAAAAACATGCTCATCTCTTACATGACTAGAAGGATCAGTCATAACAAGTTCGACTGGGAGAATCTGTTGATAAGCCTCATCCATCACCAGCCGAGTAAGGATGACCAGAAATGCGTCACGTGACCCTATAGTGGCACTAACCGATTTTTTTTTAGTCTTCCTATATATAAATTTCGCCTTAACGATGGAAAAATGTTAAAAAAATCCATTAACTGTAAATGAAAGTTTATTTTAACCTAGACGGGCAAATTAATTGCGCCATAATTACCCGGAAATCTTGGCTACCTAAGAGTTATGTCTCAGACATACACAGACGCAAAAAAAAAGGTCCTTCGTACTCAATGTAATGAAAATCACATCGCTGAACTCATTTACACAATCCACTCAGGCTGGTTAATTGTCTCATACATTTTGTATAATGAGCCACGAAAATCCCAAGTCTACAACAAGCTAACGGTTCCTGAAGTTCCTCATCCTACAGGTGTAGTCATATATTAGTGATGCATTATGGGATCCAATTTTCTGTTGTGTTTTATGTGCACTTTACAGCCACTCTAATTGTAGCACTAAATTAGTTTTTGGGTACAAAGCAAACATAGTTCAAAAATTACTCTGAAGAACATGAATGGTATCGGAGTTTGCTATTTCAGTACTGGGATAAAGAAGTGGGTGGGAATAGGGGTTTAATTAACAAGAGAGAGAGAGAGAGAGCTTTGCTCTTTCTCTTCCAGGCTGTTAAACAATTTCTGTTTGCCAGGTAATTATAACCGTTTAGAATCAATCAACATGAACCTCTGTCTTATTTAGTGTGCGCGTTGAGTTATGTTTTTGTGAATCGTTTAACTTAAGCACCGTAATTACGATATACACTTTACGATATTGCACTGTAAATACCGATTAATAAAAAGAGAAATTCCTATTTAAAACTCCTCCTCTCAAATAGGACGAACAGAGAGGTTGAAAAACTCGATGTGGAATTCTCTCGCTTGAAAGAATTCCACTGAAGATGCTGTATGCTTAACTATTAACTCTAGTCGATAAGCCATTTAAAGAACTCAACCACAGAGTGAAGACAGATTATAAATGTTCCTCGCATCATAGACGGGATTCGAACCCGGGCCTTTTTCCACCTGATGGATCTATATGTACAGTTCAAACATTGCGTCTTAGCCTAATTTGCGATTGTGGCAGAGATTGACCATGTTGGTTTGAAGCATTTTCGGGTTGGTTTAGCCTGTCGAAGAGAAGAGGTCCCCGTTGAGATCCTTAAGATCCGATTCTGCTCCGGGAGCACGTCGTTAAGATGAAAACACCAGTCTTTCCTAGATGGGAGAAGTCTTGCCAGAGTAAAGTTGTTTTTTTTTTTTTTTATGCGTAAATGGGATGGATCCAGTTAAACATGGTAAATAGTGTACTCCTAGAGGTAGATGGCTTGCTAAGTATCTTATTAAGCCATCTCATGACAGCATACTGAGCAATAAAAGTGACACATCTTGGTAAACTTCGTTTCGATCGCAGACTCCTGTCTGTAAAAAGCTATACGTGAGGAATCTCACGTAGCTTACCAACTTGGATTACCTCAAAATCTCGATGATAATCCGCTATTTTATTGGGTATGCTGTTCATGTGGATTATGGTAATATCCTTTTTGGTTGTTGTTGATAAAGAAACCTGAATCAATTCGGAAAGAAATGTTTCCGGATTCGGTTCGAGGCCTCTATTGAAGACATCTGCTCTTTTACTGAAGCGAGCTAAGAAGTGAGGGATTATTCATTATCCTGTGAGTAGATGAATATCTTAAGACGTGTAAAAAATGAATTGGGGATTTAATACTGCGGAGAAAAGGGTTACGGACAGAACCTTCACTGCAGGATGCATCGGCTTAAGACAAAATTCCAGGAAGCGCCTTCTTGTTTCGTAGTAATCTCTTGGCCTAAGAATAGCAGTTTCAGTAGGGAAAGTAACTAACCAGTTATCTAGAAGTGGATTTCTAGAGGAAGTTGATAGAAATTTTGCCATGCTCAGCATTAATGTCTAAAATTATGATCTGACGCAGCAATGCGTCCTAACTTTGATTTAAACTTCTTGAAATAAATATTAATCCATCTACAAATCTTTATATTATTTGAAAGGTGAATTTTCTCCTTTCTTTCGAGTCCTGCTTACTAAGTGATTGCAAGAGCCAGTATCCGAATTCCCAGATAAGAGTAACTGGAAATGCAGATATATTATGGAAAGAGGAGGGGAGGGAAACTAGAAGCTGTCTAAAGCCTGATTTAACTTCACTAAATCTGAGCAAAGGCATATGAAGTTCCCCAACGAGGACTATGGAGATAGAACATCTCCATAGAAGAGGTCTTTAAGAATTCCTCCAGCACAGTGGTTACACATACCATCATTCCACAGATTTTTTGTGAAGATTACATGGTTTTTCATCCTGAAAACAGGACCGACAATAGAATGAAGGCAATTTACAGATGCTGAAGTCAACTCATGGGTTTGTTGTTTGCATAAAATCGAAATAACAATTTGCGGGTTATCAGGGTCACGCCCCGCACTACTCGTTGATTCAGAACCATCAGTGGCCTTCGTGGGTAGCACAGTTGGTAGAATCGCCGTCCTCCCCACACCGAGTGGAAAAGGCCCGAGTTAGAGTCCCGTAGATGACGGGAGGAATTTTTATGGCTTTTTTTTCACAACGTGGCTGAGTTAGTTAGTCTCAGGCGAGGGCAGCATGCTTTTTCTCCCTGAAATTCGTGTTTTTCATCCAGCAAACAGAAAAGCGATCACAGAACACTCAATTTACAGACGGAACAATATAACCTCAGTCGTCGATGCTGCTAAAACCTTACTACAATAACAACAGCTCTTTTATGGAAATACCTTTCTTTTTGAAAGTGAAAATTAATCCTTTAGCTGTTGCCGAGTCTGATTCAGATCAAGTCCTATTAATAAAACCATTTTTGTTCCAGTAAATTCCTAATTTATTGAGCGTTCAGAATCCTTCCGGTTAGTAATAGTTATTTGATGGGAGAAGATACCACTGGTGGTAAGAAAAATTATTAAAATGTTAATGCGGTAAAAGATTATTAAAGTACACTTAAAAATGAAACTCGTTTAGTAAATTGGCTCTGACATCAATCTCCAGACGGATACTAAATTTAAATTTCATGGTTAAAAAAGAAAGAAAGAAGTTAAATTGGGTTGTACTGCGATGAAAAACCGAACGAAAAACCTTAATAAATGTCATTTTACCAGAAAAAATGTGTGGTTAATTATTCATCGAAGGGTTATTTTTTATCCTTCCGTGGCTCGTGGCGTTTATCCTACAAGTAGTGATTTCGGCACCAATCCTTTGCAGCCCTGTTCGCTACCCCAAAGTGATCGTGATGCACGATGGTGCTGTTAAAGAGGACGTCAACACATGTTTTACAGAATGTGCGGGCTGAAGGGTAGATTATGTCTTCACTTACGTCCGGATTATCTCGAATCGCAGACTAACCCCACTTGACACACGTTATGGAGTGACCCATGACTCTGATCTATCTGTCGCTTCATAGAGAAGTCGTCCTGTAATTCCTTCAGAGCCAAACAGAAAAGAAATTGTTGAGAAAATGGGATAAAAATGTCTTTCTTATATCTTTCTTATCCTACGGAAGTCAAGAGAATTTTTAAAACTTTCTCCTCACGCTTAACTGATTCGAGACTTTATCACTGGCATTATTATCGAATTAAGGTGCCTGGATGGAAAGGTTTGGTGGAATATCCTTGGAACGATAGTCAGAGAGATGTACCTCTATTTAAAAGAAAAACTTCTATAGGCTTAAAGGATAAACCTGTTTTCTTCGTGTTGTAATATGTGGAAATTATACATGCCACATAATAAATAAACATGAATTTTTATAAAAACTTTTTTGTCGCAACATGAAATTGTGAAACGAAGAAAAGCTTCAAAGTATTTTAAGATGTTGTTGGGTATTTTAGGCGCATCAGTAACTTAGGCCACATATATATTGTGCCTATAAATTGCATGCGTTCTGGTGGAGATTTGCTGGATGAAAAACCAGAGTTTCCTGGAGAAAAAACCTTGCTATTCTTGACTGAGACCGACTAACTCAGCCACTTTATAAAAAAAAGGGCCCGTAAAAATTCCTCATGTCATTTAAGGGATTTGAATACAGGTGCTTTTCACGCGGTGTGGGGAGGACGGTGATTTAACCACCTGTGCTACCCAGGAGGATGCATCTTTCAATAGTTACGAAGAATTGTATCTAAGAGACAATCTAATTGAAGGGCTGAGATTAACTCGATGTGAAAAAAATCGGGTACTGAAGAAAATTAATTTCATCGCACAAAATAACGATCCCTTGGCACTGCTAGAATGCACTCCGCCCTTCTGGGTTTACAAAAAAAGATGCCCCTTTGTCCAAAGGGGCATATCTGTCAGTTTGACACTTGGATTGATGAAGTCTTCACAGCGGGCGGCTTCATGCTGGGATGCCACCAGTGATACAGTATAGTGGAGGTTCGTCTAATTGATATGTAGTTGATAGGGGAGTGGGGGGAGGGTTAATCCGTTATTACAAGGCTTTATTTTCTGGTCAGTGACTTCGAGTGCAGAAAGAACTATGCAATCTATAACATGGCTTCCTGTACCCATGTCTCTCGCCTGATGGTTTCGCATGTTGCATTGATAAAATTCGTGTTTCTTCAGCCTTCGCTGTTTCAGATTTTGTTTTGCTGAAATGGAAGAATCGAAGAATATTTGGTCTTTTACACGCGGTCTATAATGATAACATCAAGTAATAGGTGTTTCTATAAAGCAGTGTTTTATTTTTATTATTGTATAACAACGTATTTAACAACTCACAGGAGGGAAAAAAATATTTGCTTTTTATTAAAAAAAATAGAAAAAATCTTAAGTTGTTCAATGATTAATAAGATGCGCCCTACTGGTGTTTTTTTTTTTTTTTTTTCTTCAGGATCCATGTCATGATTTTTATAAATCTACCCCCAGGCAAATCATGAAGGTACGAAGCACATTGTAAATTTCATAACATGTGTCCTCAGTCACATCTGCATTTTAAAAATCCCAAAGAAACGAATACATCTAACAAAATACCCATCCTTCTAAAATAATCTCCTGTTGCCATTTTTCACCGGCCTTTTTTAAACCATTGAAACCATTTAAGTCTCTGTTCAAATCAGTATTTACCTGCTATATTTTTTCTAATATACACTGAGTGATCACTGAATTATAACCACTTACCTAATATCATGTTGGGCCATTGTTCGCAACGGTAGCCCAACAAGACTAACGCTGCTGTTCGCCTAGGCATTGACTCCACTACATATCTGAAGCTGTCCATAGGGATCGCAGCCCGCAAGGCTTTCAACAGCGTCGAAACAGATGACGGTTGCGTGTCCATATGTCTCACTTCCAGTTCCAAAACATCCCTCAGGTATAAAACTGGTTTAACGATAGGCGAATTTGGAGGCCATTCAAAATGGGTGATTTTCTCACTGTGTTCCTCGAACCACTCGTGCACAGTGCAGCCCGATGACTCAGCGTATTATCGTTTTGGAAGATCTCGTTTCTGTCTGAGAAAAAAAAAAATTCAATATGGAAAGGTGCAAGGCCTCCTGAGCTCAATCTGCAGTAGACCTCACCAGTGAAACATTGGTCCACACGGACTAGGGATCCTAGTTCTTTCCAGCAAAACATTCCCAATATTAAGCAACCACAGCTATCTGCCTGGATAGTGGGAACCATGCACAATGGGTCCATGGACTCGTGTTGTTTGCGCCACAGAGGAAGGCGTGGGTCAGCCGGTTATACCAGTTATTTGGACTCATCCGACCAGCACACTCGTTTCCAGTCCTCCAGCGTGTTAACACCACAGCATTCGACGGTGAAGAGATGGTACTTCTTGGGTCGACTGCTGTAGAACCCCCATACGTCTGAGTTGGGAGACTGAGAAATAACAAGTCACCAGGCCTGGACATGCATCCATTCGGCTCATACCCAAAAATCCAACTAAACCGCACGATCGACCTGACTTGTATAGACCTATTGCTTTCCTCTCTGTGCTGAGTAAGGGTAAGGTCTTTGAGCAACTCCTTAGACGGAGACTGGAAAACCACTACGATACTGCACAGCTACCAGCACGAAATCAATTTGGATTCAAGCCGGGCATGTCTACGGTCGATGCGCTGGAGACCATTACCAATGCTGCCAGAAACTGCACCCAGAAGTAGCTCTTCGTCATGTCGATCGACTTTGCTGGGGCGTTCGACACCTTATGGTGGCCAAGCGTCCTCGGACGGCTGAGACGCACTGAGCTCCCAGGAAATCTCTACAACTGCATTGCCAGCTATCTCAGTGACAGGAGCATTGTAGTTCAGGCTCCCTTCTTCAGTGTGGAACGTCGTGTCCACCGAGGTTGCCCTCAGGGCTCTGTCCTAGACCCCCTTTTCTGGAACTCTGTACTCGACGAGCTTCTCAGTACTGACTTAGGCGATGTCCAGACCTTGGCATACGCTGATGATCTCTTCCTGATCCTAGCAGGGGACTCCATCGATCACCATCCGAACGCCTGCAACGGTGGAGTGAATTCTTCAAAGCTTTGTACAATCACGACCCACCTCAGGGACCGCCAGCAACAGCACTCTCGATCGACCCCCCTGAGGTCTCCATGGTCGATGTTGAGCCTACAGTAGAAGAAGTGAAAGCAGCCATACAATCCCTGAAGAATGGCAAGGCACCAGGAGTGGACCAAGTCACCACAGAAGCGATCAAAGCCGGGGGAGATGTACTGCTTCGCCGACTACACTCACTCCTCAAAACCATCTGGTGCACTGAACAAATTCCGTTAACATGGAGGAAAGCCATTATCGTACCGATCCACAAGAAAGGTGATAACCGGGACTGCAAGAACTACCGTGGCATCAGCCTCCTTTCCATCATCGGAAAGGTCTTTATGAAGATCATCCAGTCAAGACTGCAAAAACATCGCGAGCAAACCAGTCGAGAAGAACAGGCAGGATTTAGACCCGGGCGAGGATGCTGTGATCAAATCTTTGCCATTCGTCAGCTGATGGAGGAGAGGATCCGGTGTGGACAGCGAACCGTCATTGTTTTCATTGACTTTAAGTCTGCTTTCGACTGTGTCCACCGGCCTGCCTTATGGAAACTACTAGAGGCTGAACATGTACCTCGAAAAGTCATCACACTCCTCCAAACTGCATACAACGGTTTAACCAGCCAGGTGCGCATCCAGAACGATTTATCTGAGGAATTTACCATCCAAACTGGAGTCCGCCAAGGGGATGTAGCCTCCCCGTTGCTTTTCAACATCGTGGTCGACGCCATTATGAGGCAAGCATTCAGAAACAGACAGGGCATACAATATGACAAGGATCACTATGTGACTGACCTGATGTTTGCTGATGATAGTGCTATCCTTGCCGGTAACGACGCTGAAGCCACGGACATCCTCTGCGACATTGCCCGCATTGCCCGGCCATACGGTTTGAAGATCAATGCTGGTAAGACAAAGGCCCTGACAACAGATGGGTCGCAAGCCACCATCTATCTCGAAGGCGTCCAGATCGAGCAAGTGCAGGACTTTAAATACCTTGGGTCGCTGGTCCAGGAGAAGAAAGTTGCATCCACCATGGAAATCCACAGCAGAATTGGACAGGCGGCCACTGCGTTTGCCTCGCTCAAATGGTGTCTGTGGAAGAGGACCAACATTTCCACAAAGACTAAAATCCGACTCTTCCGGACTTTGATCCTGCCCATTCTTCTTTACGGATCGGAAACATGGATTTGTCTCAAGTTGGATTTGAACAAACTTGAGGTATTCCAAATGCGATGCCTGCGGCAGATCTTGGGCATCTCTCTTCGCGACCGCATCACTAATGATACCATCCGCGCCAGATGCCAACAGCAACCAACCATTGCCGACCAAATCCAGAAGCGAAGGCTCAGATGGTTTGGCCACGTATGTAGAATGGGTACGAACAGAATACCATCCACACTCCTTTGGAGACAACGACCCACCCAATGGAGCATCCAACGGACCGCGCCTAGGAAAAGGTGGACCAAGCAAGTGGAAGATGACTTGAAGAGCCGACGTCTCGACCTTAACCAGGCCAGGACTGAAGCCATGGATCGTAAGGTATGGAAGAACATCACAGAGCAAGTCCGAAACCCTGCGGCACCTACAGCAGCATACTAGTTGCGTGGCCAACCGCCTCCCCCAGCTGCCAGCTAAGGACCAAAGAAGAAGAAGAAGAAGAAGCAGGGGACTCCAGGGTTCAACTTGAAGTATCTGCCAATAGAGCTCTTACTACCCTGCAAGAGTGGGTCCGGAAAAAACATCTGAGCATCTCATCCACTAAAACCCAATCCATTCTCTTGAAGAGCTGTCTTGATCCGCGGAGGCAGCCTCAAATCAAGATACATGTCACAACCATCAAGTTTGTTACCCAGCTGAAACTCCTTGACATTATAATCGACAGCAAACTAACATTTCTCCCACACCTCAACTATCTACAGAGGAAAATAAGAAACTACGCTGCACTGGTGGCCAGGGTGACCCGCCGAGATTGGGGACTCAAAAAACGCATTCTAGCATTACTCTATAGAGCCATATTCATACCGGCTATCACCTATGCTTCTGGCATATGATCCACTCCACTGTGGTAGGACGAAGAAAGCCGAACATCATTCAACGAACAATTCTCCTTACGATAACCAGAGCATGTTGAAAAATGCATAGAAAAATTCCTATATATCATTGACAATACACCATGAGCTACTCTTGCAGCTCGTCTGCACTGCTCAGAGAACTTCATATCTGCCTGCACCACCACCCCCAGGTCCCTTTCATTCTCTACCACTGTCAGTGTAGTACCACAGAGTTGATACGTTGCTCTGGGGTTGCTGTTTCCCATATGTAGTACTTTACATTTGTCAATGTTAAACTTCATTTGCCACCTCGAAGCCCATCTGCTCAACCTTTCCAAATCCTGTTGCAGCAGCATAGTGTCAGTAGTGTCCTTGACAACCCTGCCAACCTTCGTATCGTCTGCAAACTTGGACATTAAGCCTGATATACCATCATCAATATCATTTATAAATACAGAAAACAATAAAGGCCCCAATACTGAACCCTGAGGGACTCCACTAATAACATTAGTCCACGATGAGCAATGTCCATTGATTACCACTCTCTGTCTTCTCCCCCTCAACCACCCCTTTATCCATAGCAGCAACTTGCCTCCAATGCCACACTGCTCCAATTTGTGCAGCAGTCTTCCATGTGCAACAGTATCAAAAGCCTTTCTAAGATCCAAGTATATAATATCAAAGTTATTCCCTGCATCCAGTTCTTTTGTGACTGCATCATAGTATCCAATCAAATTGGTCAGGCAAGACTTCCCCTTAACAAAACCATGCTGTGTCCTAGCTATAACTGAAGTCTTGTCTAGATGATCCTGCAGTGCTTCTTTCACCAGTGCCTCCATTAATTTTCCGGGAACAGAAGTTAAACTCACAGGTCTATAATTACTTGTGTCAGCCTTTGATCCCCCTTTGTGAATTGGGGTCACATTTGCACATCTCCAGTCAATGGGTACCTCCCCTGAGTCCAAGGAAGCTCTCATAATTATGGCTAAGGGTTTGCTTACCTCCTTTGCTGCCTCCTTTAATATAACTGGATAGATCCCATCCACCCCAGGTGCCTTTCTTGTGTTTATCTTCAACAATTTCTCCTCCACTTTGCTCTCAGTTATTACAAGATTCTCTAGCTTACTGCTAGAGTTGAATACACCTCTGGCATTCCCCTCGCTGAATAACTCCTCATGTGTGAATGTCGATGCAAAATATTCATTTAGTTTGTTAGCTACCCGAGCAGGGTCATCAACAGTTGACCCATCGATCTCAAGTGGACCAATCTGATTCATCCCCTTCCTTCTAGAGTTTACATAAGTAAAGAACTCTTTGCTGTTTTTCTTCGCATCCCTTGCCAAGGATCTCTCGTAATCTGCCTTCGCCTGCCTAACCTCCTTTGTAACTTGGTTACAGATCAACTTGTATCTATCATAGGCATCCGTGTCACGTGTTAATTTGTATGTATCCCATGCATTTTTCTTCTCTGCCATATGCCTCATTAGTTCATCTGACAACCATTTAGGCCTAAACCTTGAACAATATTTCTTAGTTGGTATGTAAAGCCTAGTAGCTTCCACGATAAGTTCTTTGAATGCTTCCCATTTTGAATTTGCTGTTGGCAATATCATCAGTTGATCCCACTGTATAGAATTTAAATACTGTCTCAGTCCATTGTAGTCGCCTTTACGAAAGCAATACCCCTTCCCTTTACCCCTAATGGTAGTTACCTCTTTGAGTAACTCCCACTTCAGCACACTGTGATCACTGCCACCAAGTGGTTCATTTATCTGCAGATTCTTAATGCATGAAGAATCACTACTGATAATCAAATCAAGAGTATTACTCCCTCTAGTTGCCTCCCGAACATGCTGATGTAGAAAACAATCATCCAATAAATCCACAAAAGCCTTGCTACTGTGTGAGTGACCAGCCCCCAAATTCCAGTCAATATCTGGGAAATTAAAATCCCCCATTATAAGACTCTCTGATTTACTGGCCCACTCTATTTCTCCGAACAGTTTCTTATTATACTCATCAGAGTCATTAGGCCTATAGCACACTCCTACTCTCAATTTTGATCTCCCAATGCTTATGTCACACCAAACTGACTCGACACTGCACTGTCCAGCGATGTCGACTGGCTTCACTTCCTTGGATTTTATGTGTTTCTTAATTAATAGCATAACCCCTCCTCCCTTCCTATCCTGTCTATCCTTTCTGTACACATTGTACTCCCCAAATTCCAGTTCTGCATTTCTTATATCTGTGTGACACCACGTCTCTGAAATCCCCACAATATCTGCCTTTGATGTTTTGAGCAATACCTCAAATTCATCAAATTTATTTACTGAACTCCTAGCATTGGTGTACACACAAGTATACATGCACCTGTTCTTTTTCTTAGCTACCCTAACACAACCCATGTGTTTACTTGTACCCCAATGATTCCCAGCAGTCTCTGAAATATCCTGCATCTTGTTTTTCAGGCTTCTGCTCATTCCAATAGAAGCAGTGCAGGAATCACTTTCACCTCTGCCAGTGGCTACTGTTAATCTATTAGTCCTTGTATCCCCCCAATCTAGCAGTTTTCCGACCCACCTAACATTGCCTCGATAGCATCAGCAAACATTCTTGCACCCTTTCTATTTAAGTGTATCCCATCCCTGTAGAAGCAGTCTCTCCTGTTAACAAGTACAGACCAGGCTGAAAAAAATTCTACCCCTTGAGCCCTGCACAATCTTTCCAGGGCCGAATTGATCGACAGAGCTCTCATCATATACTCCCTCCTATCGTGTCTGGGCAGAATTGCAGACACTTTCAATTTCAACCCTAATTCACGGCTTTTTTTCATCAGTGACCTGTACTTGTCAAGTAATTCCGCCGGTCTCCTACTCTTAATGTCATTAGTATTCGATAGATTATCCACTCTATCGATCATATACTTCTGTCTCTCACCCCCAGCCTTCAGTCACCCCGCCCCCTCTAGTTTTCCAACTAGCGTTATCTCATGTCAAAATTATCCTAGCCCTACACCCAAAATTCTTAATTCCACACTGTATAACTTAAAACTCCTTTGGCCTGATCCAACCTCTAGCGCACTTCTTTTTTTTTTTTTTTTTTTTTTTTTTGGGCCTAGCCACTGAAATCCCAGAAAATTAGGTGGCAGGACCTGCCAGAGTACCTATTTAAAAATACTGGTGTACCTGGCTTGCCTCCACGGGGCTAAGTGTGGACAACGTTGGGCCTCAGTAGGGGTCCAGCGGCTAAATGGTCAGATGAACAACGGTACACGACACTACACTCAACAATATCCATACACTTTTAAATCTCTGGCCTTTACAGTGTTCTGTAACACACGACAATGTAGAGTACGCGTCTGAGAGTGTGGTGCATCATTTGGGATATTGTTCCTGCATTCCTCATTGTATTGCGATGTCAACTGTCGCACACTGACATGCCATTGAGTCCGTAATGGGCTGCCCCTTCGCTCACCATGAACATCTATCTACCTTGCGTAATCCTTTACAGTTCTGTCGGTGGGAATTGGTTTTCCTTTGTTATATACCATTCCTTGTACGCCTTAAACAGTGGGGCGTGAGCAACCCACAAGATGTGTGGTTTCCGATATGGAAGCACCCTACTCACAAACTCCCCCGTTCATGCCCTTTTGAAGCTGAAACGTTCCATAACTGCCACTTTATCACTTTGTCTTGCACGACCAGATGCAAATTATCCCTGCTCTGTCCCACGAAGCTGTTCAACTTTTTATATTGCAAACTATGCGGCCCAGTCCATTACGGTTGGGGTGATCACTGAGTATATATGCTATTTTTTGGTGTCTCTGTATCCGTTAGAATTTTTTTTTTTTTTTTTAATTTATTGAACGCACTAAAGGAGTCGAATTGGAAAATTTATCGGCACAGAACTCTGGTTAATGAAATCTTATTTTTTAATAGAAAGTACCGATCTCTGTAACGAATAGAAACGATTTTCCCGTGTGTTCTGATCTATTCGAAACCCTCAATCAAAGAAATCTAATGTCAGAAAATTCTTCACAAAACACCAATTCCTTTAAAAATGCTCTCGTTAAATTTGAAAACTTCCTAATACTTTTTTGCAGACTCTGTAATAACTGAAATCAACTAAACTTTTTGCCAATCTCAGAATTTATAATCGAATGCAAAATAACACCGTTTGATTTAAATTCATTATCTTATATATATTCCTTCCTTGACGGTTTTGCTTTCTGCCACCCGTCTAGGGGAGGGGCTCTGGTTCGAGTCCCATTAACGACTGGAGGAGGTAGCAGGATTTTTTAGTGAGTTCGGGTTTTCCAGCCCACACAATAATCAATTGATCGTAACTCGCAGATCATTGTAATAATCATTATATATTTTTCTCTATATAAATTTTTTGGGGTTTATATATATTTCAGAAATAAAGTTATTAATTAATTACTAAACTGATTTTCAAATTGTTTTCTTTGAAATGTTATAATTTTTAGAGAATTCAAATCAAGGAATTAATAGAAATTAAGTCCAGACTAGTTGAAGCATTCATAGTACCTACATGCCAACTGATGAGACCCCTCCCCTCCCAGAAAAAAAGGGCCGAAACCAGACTGTGGGTAGTGGCATACACTTTAAATAAACAATATACTTTTCCATTGGAAAAGCATCTTTTGTTTAAAGTAGTACAATACCAAGGCAACTCGTGGTGAAGTGTCTCTATAACACGAGATCGATGCACAAGTAGCCAACCCAGTTACAAGAATACTCAGTAAAGAAAATATAATTGTTTTTAACTAGTTTTCTACTGCTTCTCCTGAGCATTGCTAATAATTTAGAAATAGAATGCCTCTAATTAGCATTTCGGTTAATTATCTTATAAGTGTAATTTGTATAATATATTTATGTTTTTTTCTCGTATATTGCTGTAAATGCCAGATTATTTCTCTCTCTCTCCTTCCTTCTTGCTGTCACACGATATCTGCGAAGAAATCAATCAGAGAATCATATCAGTTCGCTTTATCTTCCAGACCCTTGCTAACTCTAGCTAGCTTTTAACAAAGTCTGACAATCTCATTAAATACAGTTGATTTTCGTTTTCTGCTTTCTTCAGCCCTACTAAGAAGCGATGCGTCTCTATTAAGACCTTGTCATTCCACTCCTTTCTGCTCGTTAAACATCTCTCAAACTTTCGCGCTAACTTAGATGTATCTTGGATACTCTGTTTTTTTTTTGCTTTGTTTTTTTTTAACTTTGTCTCCTTAACTAAAACTTTATTCGCTTGTAGATCTCCCCCTGTTTTTTTTTCTCCCTTTCGTGTTGTCTTCTGAGACGTTGAGATATTTTACTACGCCTGATCCATCTCAGTCTCTTTCTGTCTCTCCGATCACAGCTCTACGACCAATTCCATGACCTGTGAGATTTTTTTTTTTGCTTTTCTCTCACTCCTTGGTTTCCTTTTCACCATTTGTACGTTCATGGCAAAGCTCTATAATTAAGCTGGGTGTCGAAGCGGACATTTGAGACTGCCGATAAAGACTACAGCTCACTCCTTACTGATCCCTAAAGAAGCCCTCTTTCCTTACGAATTAAAGCCTCCCAAAATATACTACCGGCTGTAATCACAAGGGGCCCCAAATGTCTTCGAGACAATGACCAACATTAGTTAAGTATAAACTGATCCGAAAGTTAAAAAAAAAAACAAACTCAATCTCATTATAATGGAACGAGAAACATCAAAGTTAGTAATGGAATTGCAGCTCTATCAATTTATTTCATGAGTGCAGAACCAAGAAAATGGCCAGCAAAAGAGTAACCCTCATTTGTATACAAACGTTTGGCTCTTTATACAGTAATCAGCGCTGGGGAAATGATAAAAACTGAACACTTAATATAGCTCCATTTCCTGACTTTTAAAGATTTTTTTTTTTCCCCTTCTTATTTTTGTCGCGCATTAGGGGACATTTGGAATCGTAACTGTCACCGATCGGACTTCCTGGGATAATTTGGTTCGCATGATAAGTGGCAGCAGGAACTGCGCATCCAAAGAAATTATAAATTCATAGCTGTTAATGCTTGTCTCAAGACATTCCATCTTCTTAGTCTAATGTGAAGAATTTGTAAAACTCGTTAATTATCCTTTAAGTATTCTTATCGAAGAGTTGAACACAAAAATAGACTACAATAACAGTGGACTAATTAATGCAGACTCGATTTCCTTCGCGCTGCTATTTTTCAGGAAGGAGAAGGAAAATAAAAAAGATCGTTAAGGTCAAATGGCGCTTCTTTTAACTGTCTAAGTAGAGAAATTCGTGAGATAAGATTATTAAGATATCGGAATGAATAGGCCGTCTGTCTTTTAAAAGGTAGGAAGCATTAAGGAGAGGTTCACACACTAGCTGATGATTTTAAGAATTTATGGATAGCGTAGGGTATGTATTTTTTAATATTCTATAATTCATTTAGTTAAAATAGGAGCAATGGTATTTTCGTAGGAGATCTCATATAATTGAGACAAGAAAGCAGTAGCACATAGATATTTAGTAAAAATAAAGTAACTAATATGATTCTGTTATAATATATACACAGTTTGACAATTAAGTTCCACGATTCGATAATAATTGCGTATGGTAAGTCGTTCGCGCGCAGTTGCTCAAGCGTTCATACCCATGTAATTGTTAAATACAGTATAGCTTGTATTGTTGTTAAAATGATTAGCTGTAAACTCTGAGTCAGGTGTTCGTGGCGGATTTATATACAGAACAGTCACACCTTGTACTTTATTAAAAATCTTCAGTGGATGTGGCCCCCCTCCAAAGTGCTCTCCTTTTCACTTTATGAGCACATCCCAACGTCCTTGTCATGCCTGAAAAGTGTATTCAAAATATGATCCTTTCATTTTTTTTTTTTTTAGTTTGGGAAACCTGAAGAAGTCGCATGAAGCAAGATCGTGATATTCCTATGTCCAGTCAAATCTTTTTCTATGAATACGGAGCCATTAACGTTCCAAAACTTAAAGTTAGAATGCTTTGACTATTGCTGTGAAGGGATAAATATTGATGATGAAAAACTTCTTTGAAGTGGAAGAGAGACATTGGAATGATTTCAAACTGATTTTTTTGATGTGCAAAAGTATATTTTCGCCCTGGACCTCTTCCATTGAAGAATTTGGTGTTTCATTTCGTTTTTGAATCATACCGGAAGATTCACGTCTTGTCACGGTTTTATACCAAAAGCTGGACCTTTCGAAAATCACTTCATAAAGGTCTTGATTTATTTTCACCAAATTTATTTTCTTCCCAGAATTTTCGGCATAATCTTGGCACAGACATTCCTCGTGTTGGTCAAAATCAATCTATCTAGCAGTTTCTGTAAGCATTCCAATTTATAGAACCAACAATCAGGATACGCGTCCTTTTTCAGATGGGAAGTTTCTTTGTACTCTAAGAAGCGAAATTTGTCGGATCGGAAGATTAAGACATCGGAACGGATAGAGTGGTCAAACGCTGGGGTTCAATAGTACGCGCGTTTTAGTTGACCGTGGTTAAAGTCCACATGACTGCTAAAACAAATGACAGTGTTTTTATTGTATTCTGTCTACCTTGTGAACTCTTCTAAACATATAAAGCCATCCGCGGAGTATAGACTTTTTTATTCTTCTGTTCCCTGACCTTATCGTGCTACTGGTTTGCAATGAAGTTAGAATCTGTATTCTGTGATAAGAGCTGCTGCTTTGTAAAGAAATAAGTATACCTATTGCAGCATAAATCTGTGAAAAGTTTATTTGTCTTGGTAATAAATACATTTAATGTTTATATGCTATGGTCACTACATATAGTGAGTATACAAGACAAAGAACGTTACTGTATCTAGGGATCATATGCACTTTACCACGGTCATTTCAAACGCATATATTACTGCACTATAGCGTTAACTACTCGGCTAAGTCAGGCCTGCTAGTTTGTGGATCAGTAAATCAAAGAAATCGATGCGACAGTTGATTTTTATTTTCCATTATTTGTTAAATATTAACCAATCAGACCTTTCTTCATTTGGTTGAACAAATAGAAGTTACTGGGTGCTAGATCAGGGCCTTATCACAATTCTAGCCATTCAATGTCTATTTAAAATCTCTGCTAGCTCCAAGGAATGTTCACCGATAGCCCTAGAATTGATTTTTTTTCCTGCCAATCTATCGTTTCGAATTTTTTTCTTTTTGCCCATCTACTCGAAATTGTTTTTAATCGGCATGTTTTGACACACCTTTGTGCTCAAATCGACATTAATATTTCCGTCATTCTCAACGATCCAAGTCACGAAATACACTCTGCTGAGGACTACAAATTACCCATCTTCTCTGCTCTGTGTTTTTAGACTAAAATTCACTGCACCGCAGTCCATTAACCCACTCCATCTTTGCATATTGAGTAGAGATCAATTGCCAATTCTAACAGGAACACGGCGATGCAATCTGTAATGAAATATTGTCGTCGGTTGAAACAATTCGGAGAACAGATGTGCCATTATGTCTTATCTAAGTACCGTTTAAGAATAACGGGGGGCCCCAAATCTACGGCATGAACTGACATCCTGGTATTATTAGGCCATGAAAACAATTGGTGATGATTTGTTGAAGTCCTAAAAACATTACGACTGTCCAAACCACAGCCCTGTTAGGCTCCAGAAAGGATCTTCCATCTGATTATTTGAGTCCACGTAATTAAAAAAATAATACTTGTAATAACAGGGCGGGATCTATTCCTTGGGCTGCCTTAAAAAACAAAGAAAAAAAAAAAAGACACTGACTAATTGCGAGCTTTCTACCGAAGCCGCCGGTGCATGGCATATTTCTTCTGCTTACGGGCGAAATCTCCCCCGTCGATGTCACGAGCGTTTTGTCATGGCTTGCCCGTAATGATGAGGTAACTGGAGAGAGGGGGTTTCGCTTTGCAGTCGTGCCGCAAGTTGTCGAACACAGCACCACACCTCGTTCGAAACGATGGGCTGTCTAATTATCGCACTTTTAGCGTGGCCTCGCCGCAGAAGAGTGTCTTGTAGTTCGGTCGGCGGACGCACGGTAAAGAAAACTGCGAGAGTGGCTCGCGAGCGGGCGCGCACGCACACACACACGCGTGAGTAGATATTAGTAATGGCTGGGTGGAGAGGGCAGGTACAGCCCCGACGTCGGTGGACTTCTCTCAGATAGACCTTAAGCACGGAACTGCGAGCGAGTGGGGTAGAATTTTTGGCTCCAGTTCCTCGCCCGCCTCCTTTCAGAAGGGTGGACTGGGTGGAGAACTCCCGTGCTAATCAATTCTTCATGGTGAACTAGAGGAAAGAAAGAGCTAAAACTTTAAGCCACCGTGAAATAATAGATGAAAGGTGAGGAGCTTTGTAGTTTTTAGATCCGAATTGTCGCCTTTTCGTTGGCTACCAACCAACCAACCAACTCGTCTAATAGCCCAAGTGTAGCCCAAAACCGATATTTTAAAAATAATAAATTCAATTATTGCGAAATTTTACACTGTGACGTGCGGATCAACGATGGTCCGCTGTAAGCGCCCCCTACCGGCGGACTACTTTCGATACAATAAGTACGTTACCTCGTTCGAAGACTGTGGGTGAAAGATCAGAGAGGCATTATAGTGTGCGAAAGGCTCGCGCGGTGGGTCTCTTACCAGATCATAACCACATCGGGTTTTACGGTCCCTCCAGGACTTCTTTTGTAAATAACGTTTAATGTGTTTTCCTCATTGCCAGGTGTAATGTGACAGCACCATTTTATGGCGCTTGCCCATCTATAGTAATAAACGGTTACCGCTGCACACATCTCTCGTGCGATGCTGCAACGGCTACAGATAGATTTACTGATGCCGTAAGTGACGGAAGAACCTCAACGGTAAAAATGTTCCTTGTGTGTGTGTGTGGTGTGAGAAAGGCTTTCTCAGCCAATGGACCAATATCTATTCAAGTGCAATGCTCTTCCTGGGACTCTGCTTCCAGAACCTCTTTAAGCCTTAGGACATCTCCAAGTAGCGAGGCCTACTTGAGAAACTCATTTAATGTTCTCTGAGTGCAGAAGTTTTCTATGTGACTCGGGCGGCTATCAAAGAAACGTGAACCATCCCCTCCATCACCACATGTGGCAAATATGTAACGCGTTTAATCCATCTCATAAAACTCTGCCATTCTCTCCAGCTCGACTTTGTTCAGCGTGTCAAAATGTACTTCAGTAATTGAAGGCTTTCTATAGATACCCGAAGGAAAAAAATCGGATAGTGACGATATACACGCAATTCGAAAGCGTATATAGTAATACGTAAACTGTATGAAGTATATTTTGGTACATACTGTACATATTCATATTTCCAATCCATAAAGACCGTTTACTACCAAGCAAAGTATGAAAATAAACTCTATGTTTACTACATACAAGCTGGTGTATATCAAATCTTTTACTTAGCTCCTTGTACGAGCATGCAGTGTACAGCGAGGCGCGTACATATAATCAATTCATTACTTAATGTGTTTATTCTCCATCGCCATATTTGCCAGACGGAAACTCACTACAGATCGTTATCTAATTAAGCAGTGACTGCTCTTGTCACATATAATATTAATAGCGCGAGCTCACGATGTGGTCTATGACGATTACTATTTCTTGGAGAATTTGTAGGAGTGACGTCTCTCTCATCTTATCACTTCGATAATTTCTTAAGTTCTCTGATTTCGTTGGCCGTGACGGCAGATGAACCAAAAAAAAAAAAAAAGAAAATAAAAGGGAAAGGGAAGAGTTTGCACTTCGTCTGATTAAATGAGTCACTATTAAATAGCAGGGTAGAAGGCGCTATGGGGGAATGCGGGAGGGAGGGAAGGAGAGCTGTCCTGAGTGGAGCGAGCTATTCATTGATATTAGGGTAACCAACCAACTGGAAACATTTTTATTAGTATTTTTAGAGTCCAATTTCTCCGCAGCTAACCCCACGAATCCTTCTGTTGACAGACTTAATTTTATAGTTTGCTATATTTTTGCTACGTAGCGTTTCCATCTACCTCTCGGAAGATGGGGGAGGCGGTAAAGGCAGAGGAGAGTACGTACGTATTTCGGTTATTTTTGTCCTTGTTTCTAGCTTGTTTTGCTTTTCTTCACGATCATTGAACATGATGATGGAACTGTTTTGGTATCTTCATACTGAAAGCTCTCAGGAGATTGAACATAAAACAAAGGGACGAGGAGCGTTTTATTCACGCATTTTGGGTTTTTCAGTATACATTGTTGCATCTGAGAAATGTCACTTTCCATTCGTTTTTTTTTTTTTTTGTATATTTTGGACAGCAGGCAAAACGTAATTTGCATCATCATCAAATCTAGCGTCAGATCTGTTCCTAGAATCCAAATAACAAAATAGCACATATGCACAATGTGCCTATTGCCTTCAACATGTCCGTTCGTCCGTCCGCATGCAATAACTTGGTTTCTAGTGGATGGATTTTCATGAAATTTTATATTTGGAGCGTTTAAAAATATTTAGCTAGCTATCCTAAAATTTTATTAAAATCGGATCAATAGAAATCCTGCATTTATTTATTTTGTTTCATATTTATTACATAGGCCACTCATATACCGTATATTGTATGTAGCTGAAGCACTAAATATTATGTCTATTGCCATACATTAATTGAAGGAATGAATAAAAACCATAGCGGATGCACTAGAAGCGAAGTTTTCTCATTTGCGTATACCAGTCCTTGCTTTTCGTTTTTTTTTTTTTTTTGTTATAAATCGCGCATTATTACTGTTACTATTTGCTAATATGCATGAAATGTAACACACTGCGTCCATTGACTTAACTTTGTCATCTGAAGTGACAAAATTTACAAAAATAATTTTTTTAGCATACTTTCAGTTTAAAATTGTGCATATTTGTTAGGGAGATGAAGAGGTAGAAATTAGATTCACCAACACAGGATCAGCTAATTTGCATATAAGACATAGAAGCTTCATAGATGAGTTTAGCAATACAATATAGATGTAAATCATTATATTTTATTTATATTTATAAAAAGTTATATTTACTATATATAAAAATAAATAATTATTAATAATAATTGGTAATTTACTATGAAAAAAAGTAAACACACCAATAAAAAAATAATACGATTTTCTAATATATAATAGGTAAAGCTCTAACTCGAACTTTACAGGAAAAATCTCCAATTTTCTCTTCGTTCTCAATTTTTAAATCAAGAATGATATAAGTGAAGTGCATTACAAAAGTGCTGGCAGCATACGGTGATCTGAGGTACACGTTGCTATCTAAATATTTTTAAATCTTTGCTGAAAATAGGGTTTCTGCAAAAAATATTTCAAGTAAGGTTTTTAGAGCGAAATTAATGAAACATCGAAAATGATAAAAGTAGTTGCTTCTAACCTTAAACGTTTTTATTAAGGATTTCCAGAAAAGCATAAATATTTAAGCGCACTAACTCTGAAAGATCGAATAAGGAGTTGATTTGCTCATTAGAAATTCTAGGGGCGATGCACACACTCTGTTTTGCTTTAATTACATGAATTTTCAGTAGACAAAGAAATGTCCACCTCTGCTTTTCATGAGTGCTTTCAAGTTTTTTTTTTTTTTTCCCGTCTGCTCTTGTGCATACTAAAAAATTTGTTCTGTTCAGGTGAGGTTCTTCTAATTGGATTGTGAACGAGAAAAACTCTAATATATCCAGCAACCGTGTGAACGAGGAAAGTTTTTCTATTTCCAGGCAATTCTACAGTCTGTTTTTTCACACAGAGGACAGCAGTATCCCTCTTTCTGTAGTTTTTTTCATATCAATCCGCGCACATAGTAAGCACTCAGTATCTGTATTTATTTTTGATTTCTTAAATAAATTTAAGTTCTCGCTAGTATAGTGGATTATTAACCCCAGGTTCTGAACTCATTTGGGTTAAAATCATAAAAGTCAGGGGAGGCGAGGGGCATATCATTCCGTGATGCAGCTGCATCAGGGCCTCCTTGAGTTCAGAAGGATTTTAAATAAACCCTCAAATTACTAACATGACAGCTGATAACCATACCTTCTTTTAAGCTCATTCTTGGATCCTCAAGTATCCAACTGGGTGTTGATATGTATGGTGTTTTGCGCTTTTATCCGGTTCATAATCTGTCTTCTACAGGCTCGCATCTTTGGGCGGCCCACTTACTTTTGAGAGGGTAGTGTATTTTATCGTATACCCAGAAAATGTATGATGGACACAATTTTTAGAAATTGCACAAAACCTGAGTAAAAAACTCCATTTTACAAGCAGCCATTTTTGAGCTGACACTTTTGAAGATTTAAATTCTTCAGGAATCAAATAACACAATTATAAAATTGCGTGTTCCCTATAAGAAAAAATTCATTATTTCAAAACAAAACAAAAAAAACCCTACTTTGCTGTCTCTCAAAGAAATTAATGTCAAAGCTCCTTTGATCAGCCATCAGGACCACATGAACTGCCACATCGGGACACATCCTCATCCTCCGAACTCTTCCGCTGCACTCTTGGCCCGATTAACAATTATGTTCCCGTATCCCCTGGAGCGAATTACTGCTCTTTTTCCCCGCGTGTTCCCTATTTGACTTTCTAATTTGTAATACATCAACAGAAGCGCTTTCAAATGAGAAAATTAGTAATCGACGTTTTATGGAAACACACGCAGCAAAATATTCACCTGACTCTTTCTCGGGTTCTTAGAAATGGATGCAAATCCTGTGAAATTAATTTTTACAAGGTACTTTTCCAATTCCTTTGTGTATTTTTGCCAAAGCGAAATACCTGGGCTGACTTTTTATTTTACAGTTTATGAAGTTATAATGAACTGAGAGTAATTTGATATGAAAGTTTGAATATGATAATCACGTCATTAATTAGGTTTTGAAGAAATAATTTTTATTTTATATTCTCTTATGTAACGCACAAGTTGAATAGAAAACCTGTTGAATTTTATTCACTGAATTAATCAAATATTTTAGGGTTCCTGTGTTATTAAAAAATTGCTTTTAATAGCTAATAAAATTTAAAAATCTAAATAATAGTTTTAAGCAAACAATGTTAGTTAAATTTAAGTGTTTTTTTTTTTTTTTAAACCATCAGAATTATTTCATTATAAATGGTTTATTTTTGTGTATTATGCTGAGTATTATAGATTTAATGTTTTACATTAATAATTTTTCTTCTGCTGAGCTTTGTCTGCTTCGTATGCGATCCGTAAGAATTATTTGATTGACATGGGCAAGGGACGTGATCTGGATTTCGAAAAAGGTATGATTATCCGGTACTGGTTGAAGTTTGACAGTATTAAGGAAACTGCGAATCTTGCGGGCTGTTCACGGAATGCTGTAGTTAAGGTGTCCCAAGAGTGAACGGATAGTGGACAGAGCAGCAGTCACCGGGCCAGTGACGAGCGCCCACACTCGGTTTGTGTATAAGTTACGATAGACGGAAAACAGTGGAAGGGCTGACTAACGACATGGGTCGTTCAAATGGAAGCTCTTCTCTTTAGGCCTAAGCAATACTGATCTACGTTCCTGTGGACAGGTAGAAGACTGGACACGTGATCTTCCAATGTGCTGTACTCTTGTGGACAATAGTTTTAACCTGCACACTCTTCAGGACTTCGCTGCTGGATTATTCACTCATGAAAGGACTTCTTGCGATCTCCACTGTTGTCAGTGGGTCAGCGTGATTCTTCTTGCTGTAGATTGAAGACATGCGTACTTCTGTTAAATTACGAACTTTGTATACATGTACTATAAACCTTATCTGTATTACCTGTATCGTTTTACCTATTGTTCTGGCTGGTTCCGGTTTTATGCTTGTTTCTAGGCTAATTTGTAAAGTTGGAATATGTTTGGTTACTAGATTTTTACCTTAATTCGTTGGTTTGTGGTCCACCATTTCTAGTTTTCCAGAACCTTTTGTTATTTCATCCACTAGTTTTTTCTTCGGACAGGAATTCTCTTGCTGGCCTCTTTCCTGAGGCGGGATCCTCTTGCTGGTCCATTGACTTGAGTCGTTAGCGCTATGGGATTGCACCCACCGATTCACTTCCATCTGTACATCCTTTATCTTTCTTTTAAAGGCAACTCAATTGAACCGGTTTCCGTTGAACCAGGACATTGGAGTGATTGCAATGTCCTGGTTCAACAGGCAGATGGCAGCAGTGTTTTGGCATGAGGATTTACCCTGGGAATCTTTTGGAGCCCTCATATAAAAATTAGGCAAGGAACTGTTTTCGTTAAAACAACAGATAATAAAAATATTGTTCATCAAACGAATAATATTCGGACCTCTCAATTCTGATGATGAAAGTAAGATAAAAAGATTTTTATCTGGGATTTTTGTAGCTCTTTTAACAGTAGAAACTAAAATAGAACAAAAAAAAAAAACTTATTTTCCTTTATTCATAATTGTTATTTTTATCCAATCTGTTTATGAGAGCATTTCTGTTTATTATACAAACATTAATAAATTACTATCATTTTATACCGATGCAATGGCTTGCATAAAGAATTAGTTTGTCAAATTAACGCCGTTGCGGTAAACCTACTTGGGTATTCATTTTGAGATTAAATTTATGAGATCAAAGGCGAGACGTATTGTTTCTTGATCGAATCTTGAATTCAGAGAAAGAGCTTTAAAATCCCTGTTTTGGTGAATTCGTTTCTATGTAATTAGATAACAGAAATCCATTGAGATGAAATGTATCAAGCGAATAAATTTGAATTCGTGACTATAAGTGGTTTAACGAACACAAAAGAATGGAATTTTCAAAGGAATACATTTGCGTAATTAGTATTATCGTAGTTTGCAACAAAATCGCCTTCACAGCATATCAGATACCCTTTCTGGCTGAATTTAACAGGGATCGTAGTCGGAAATTGGAATTCCTTTTTCTATAGTAAGCAAACGAAGGCCAGGAATGTCTGCTCTTTGATTAGTTTTATAGCAACGTATCCAACAGAGGGATTGCAGAATAGGCCAACGTAGCTTAACTGCAGAAGTATCCACAGTATAATTGCCCTTGTGGGGAGAACAGTTCATAAAATCGCCCCTCTTTTCGCGGGATGTGAAGGACCTCAGTTCGAATCGAATGACATGAGGAATTTTTATGGGTGTTTTTCACAATGTGGCTGAGTTAGTCGGTGTGAGGCTGTGGTAGTATGGTTTTTTCTCCCGGAAATTCGAATTTTTCGCCCATTAACCAACAAATCGACCAAGAACAAACGCAATTTACAGACGCCAAGAATTGAGCCACCGTTCGCATGGAAAGCAGCCGCTATTCGCCAAGGTATTGACTCCACTAAATGTCTGAAGACGTCCGTAGGGATCTGCACCCATGCCTTCAAGGCGGTGGCACATTGGAACAGATGACAGTGTCGGAATAGATGACAGTTGCGTGTCCATACGCCCGACTTCCCGTTTTTAGGCGAATTTAGAGGCCAATCAAGATGGGTTATATCTTCACTGTGTTCCTCGAACTACTTGTGCACAGTGTGGACCCCATTACACGACACAGTCGTAGAAGATTCCGTTTCTGTCCGGGAAAAAATGCAACATGGCAGAGTGCACATGGTCTTCTAAGAGTTGCCGGTAGACCTGAAGAGTGAAACATTAGTTCGTACGCAACAGGGGTCCTAGTTCTTGCCACCATGACCTATATTAAGAAACCACCGAGACCTGCCTGAATAGCGGACACCATGCACGGTAGTCGCATGGGCTCGTGTTGCTTGCGCCACACGTGAAGGAATCGCACGGGTGTTGCAGGTATTTGGTTTCATCCGACCAGTACCCTCGCTTCCAGTCCTCCATTGTCCAACCAACGTGCTGCTGACGATGAGGAGAGCATGTTTCTTGGGTCGTCTGCTGTGGAACCCCATAAGTCTAAGCGTGTGGCTCATCGTCATTTGGGATATTGTTCTTGCATTCCCCATATTCTGTTGAGAAGTCAACTGTTGCACAGTGGCCTGCCATTGAGCGCATACAACGCGCTGCACTCTTCGCTTGCCACGAACATCCACCTTGCGTAATCCTTTACAGTTCTGTCGGCGGGAGGTGGTTTGACCCATTTGACACCATTTCTTGTAACCTTAAACACAGTAGACGGTGAGCAATAGACAAGACATCCCTTTTCCGATATAGAAGCACCCGACGCAAGAGCTCCTACAGGCATGCCCTTTTGAAACCACATGATATCTTTACTGCATCCCATAACTGCTAATATATCACTTTGATTTTCACGACCAGATGCAGATTACCACTGCTGTAGTTTAGGAAGGTGTTCGACTTTTTATACTGAGAGCTATGCGGCATAGTCCATTACGGATGGCTTAGACGTAATTCAATGATCACCGAGTGTATATAAGGAGCAATATGGCCTAAGTTGCTGATGCGTCAGAAACCCTAACCGAGCGTGTGGCTTTTGCAAGTGGTCTGTTTCAAGCAGGAGTGGTAGTGGAAGAGGAAGATTCGTACCATAGTCAGTGGCTGATTCCGCATAAACATTCAGTCAGTGTGTGTAAGGGGAAAAATTTTTCTCCGATATAGAACCGGTTTGATAAGTAAAAGTTTGTCAGAAAATTGTTCCCGGATATTATATATATATATATATATATATATATAAGCAGTTTGTTCCACTGAAGAATGCATATGTATACTTTTATATCTCCCACAGATGACGGGAATAATTTTAATGGGCCTATTTCACAACGTGGCTGAGTTAGTCGGTCTCAGACGCGGGTTCTTATGAGAAAAGACTTTAGAATATGTGGGCTATTTCAGAGTTTTGCGATCGGGCACCTTAGAGGGGGCCTGTGTGAGGTCAATAAAACTAAGAGGGAACAGCGAAATGATTGAAGGCAAAATTTTCACTGTTATAAGCGAAAAGGGGCCATAAATTCAAATTACGGAGAAAGGTTTAGAATGAAAAGTAGGAAATTTTCATTTAGCCAGCCTGTTTTTTTAATTAATGGAATAATTGCCTTTGTAGGCAGCTGAGCCAGACAACTCGTGGAAATTCACAGTGCAGCTGGATAGATATATATGAGGGAAACTAATTTTTTTATTTATTTTAATTCATTTAACTTTAATTATTATTATTTTGTTTTGGTGTAGCAGAAGCTTGTGGCTTCTCCCATCTATGATAACGGAGGTGAATATAACTCTCACTCAAACTACGCTATCTTCTACCATCACAACCCCAATAACTGCGACTTCTTTCAGACAGAATACAAGAACCAGACAAGTCTGCATCACAGAACTGAACAGACTAATAACCAGGTAGGTAAATATTTCTCAAATCCGAACTTCAACTGATAAACCAACATAGATTAATTACCACGAATTTGTACAGTAGCTAGTAACATCTGCACAACTGAAATCGCCAATCGAACCCAAAACAGTTAAATCTCATATCTTTAAGTGTGTATAATCAAATTTGAATTCACCAGTGCTATTTACGCAACACTTCCGATGTATTTCTTATTCAGAAGTGTCAAAACTTGAAATATATAACAAAATTCTTTTCATATTTAACTACTTACCAAATATTGTCTCAAAATGTGCCTCGATTTACGTACCCACACCCAAAACAGCATCAAACAATCGTTAGAAAACAAAAACTATTAGATTAATTAAATAAATCCCTTTAGTAGGTGTTATTAAATGAATACAATTATTCTGTATATAAAATTAATTAATTTTATTGTTAAAAATAAATGAAAAATTTCTGTAATTTTTGTTTATATAAAATAAAAGTCTAATACACCTTTTACCATTAAATTTTTGCCTTTGCATTGAAAATAAGGACTTCATTTGTATTAATACATCAATTCATTTGGCTTAATGAATTTGGCCAAATGTGCCTTTAATTCGTATTTGGTTATATTCAAGTGGCGCTGATGCTTTTATATAACTGTTGCCTGCTTCGAAGAGAACTGAGAAAATTGTATTGAAACAAACTCCACCCAGGAGTAACTCATTCGTAACGGACTAACAGACAGGGCGGACCACAGACAATTTTTTTTTCATACTTTGTACGTTACAGTATCGAAAATAAATATTTGTGTAAAAAGTTATTTTTCCCTATTACAGTAATTTTCCTGCAGAACCGTTTAGACCTCTTCCCAGAACTCTGGGATTTTCACAGAATGCAGTTCGAGAAACGTTCTTTGGAGCATCGTCCATTTATAATAGCGATTTTCTTACTCGTAATAAGCTGTTTCTGTCCGAATTAGGTAGAAAAAAATTAAAAAAAACAGCATAAAAACTTGCACTGAATACAGCAACAAACGTATTAGATTTCTCACCTGTCCAGACTGTTAAGTGGATATGTACAGGGTGTCCCAAAAGTTGCACACCATACAGAAAATATAATCAAGCGTCTAATTGTCATTTAATTTGAAATGTAAGAAAGACCAATAGTATACGAAAGAGTCCTTATGAGGTTTTTGTTTATCTGAACATTCTTTGGAGATCTCGTCGATCTGTAGCAAGAAACAGCTCAATCTAACTTTTTAAATCATTGGGATTGTAATTCGTATGTCCATCTACCCATTTCAAATAGCAACGTCACTATAACACCTAGTTAGAGTAGTTTAAAAAAAAAGTTAATGTCGCTTTTTTTTAGGCCATTTTAGAGTGTTCGTTCTTTGTGGTTACATTGAAAGGGAAAACAATAGGCAACAGAAAAGCGTATTCATTAAAAGAATAGGCACCTCTATAAGAAATGAAAGAGACAAATTGCGTGTGCCAAGCTTCTCAAAACTGAATGAACAGAAGTTTGTATACAAAGAGCCGAAGATCGATGTTTCTAAAGATGTTGGGTCGAACAACAAACCCCCCTCCTCTATTGCTCTGTACTGTACTTTCTAAACGTAACCACGGTTTGTTGAATAACAGGGCGAAAAGTGGATGAATGGCTGTCCAAAAAGTGCTTCTTGGAAGAGAAGTTAAGGCTGTTGGTTGATCGATTTTGACTGCGAGAGAGAGAGAGAGAGAGCAAAGATGGTTATTCAATCCAACAAAATAGAGGACAGGTGGTCTAAAGGTGAACGTGTCTGAAGTGAGAGAGTAAGGAACAAATCTTTTTCTCTTGTATTTGGCCTTTCAAGAAAAATTCACTCTACCCTATAACTCAATAAATTAAGTTCAACGTACAGCGGAAGCGCGGACTTAAACTTGACGTTCTTTCTGAAATATTGTGCAGCCATCGGTGCTTTATCAGTTGTTATAGATGTAGATTGATGGCGCAACGATTAGATGTGGTAAGGTTGTAACCGTGATTCCAAATACCAACATGGCACTGTACAACTGAAAAATCGCTTGCTTAACAATCGTTGTGTTACGTACAGAGTTGGCGTTTTCAAGTGAGGGAACAGTCGAACAGTATATGGAGAGAGAGAAGGATGGGTTTTGTTCAACTTGACCCGATGGAGCATGAATTTAGTTGCTTTGGTGATAACTTAAAAACAACCCTCCCCTCTCCACTTCATTCCACAAAACACATTCTCAGAAGTCGGAGGGCATCACTTGTCTGACGCCAAGGACATTGTAGTGAAATATTTGAACAAGCGCCATCTTGGTCATGGTGATTTCAAAAAGAAAAAAAAGTCATGTATGTTAGAAAACTATTTTTTTTTTTGGTGATTTTTTTATAATAATATTTTTATATTGACAAAAAATAGGCTTACTGAAATATTCAGGTAGAATTTCGTAACATAAGCAAATTTCTTTTCAGAAAACTAAATCAATAGTTGAATCTATTTCGATATTTTTATTTATTTTAAAATCTGCTTAGCCTTGCACACTACAGCTTTGATTTCTCATCAACTGTTCTAAATCAGGGCGATTAAACAGCAGCACCACCTAGGAGAACGTCAGAGAACTAAGCTATTGGCAAAAGAAGTTTCTGATTAGATATTTTTAGGGTGGGAAAGGCAGTAGTCACCAACATTGATGGAGAATATTCTTTACATCTGTCGAAGTGTGCGCAAAAAAAAAAGGGAAAGATTTTTGATGCAATGCCAACAGCAACTCAACTTTACAACCGTACGAAGATAAATTATTGACGGCAGCTTCCTTCACGACCACGCTGTTTATGCTCTTTGTGGGTGTGTTGTCCGCACGTGAATTATTAAGCTGGCATGTCGGGAATACCCCGATTAGTAGTTTCTTGTTGCTGGCCTATCCGTTTGATCATAAATAAGTAAACGTTTGCTGTTAAACTGCATCTGCCATGATTTATGCAAAACGTTATTACACACTTGTGTCTGCCTTTGTTTTCTGGCAGATAAATAAAACACCGGCAGCTCCATAAATACGTAATACGATCATGAAAAGCAACACTTTTGTTTTCCGCTTCAGCTGGATATATTTTTCCTCTCTTTGATTCTAGTCTATATACAAACTTCCGTAGATTGGGGGATTTATGGGATTTTTTTTTATAAAAATAACAATATTTTGGAAGTTATACGCCATTAAAAATCTCAGATAACTTTTCTATAAGTAAAATGAAAAAAATAATTTTCACTTATTTTTTTGGAAAAAGCCATTTAGATTAATTTTTTAATATTCAATAAGACGAGTCTGGCAGCTTTTTACATTGAAACTAAAACAAAATGCGTACTCCCATTTCTGTAAATCCCTATTTATTTTCATTACTCTTAATTATTTAACTAACTGCTCATTAAGTATCATTTTCCTTTTTCTGTTCTTTGCTTTATTATTATTATTTTAGTTATTTTTTTTCTTTTATTAATGCAATCGATAATGAAAGTAAATTATTTGGAAACAGTTACTTTTGGTTACTCCCTAATGTGCTGTTATTGGAATACATTGCTGAATATAATATACATTTTTGTATATTAAATGAAGAAAATGAAGAAACAAAGCCCAGGGGTAAGATGAAGTTACTGTAGAGTTGTTAAAATTGAGAGGAAGAGATGACACAGAAACTGGTAAGACTCTTCACAAAATACTTTAGGAAAGGCGTGACGCCTTAGGAGTGGAATAATGCAATCATAATTTTGTTGCATAAGAAAGAAGATAAATAAGAAATTGGAAATTATAGACCAATTAGCTTGATGTCCCACATCTCAATCTTGGAAGCTACTAGGCTTAACATATCAACTAAGAAATATTGTTCAAGGTTTAGGCCTAAATGGATGTCAGATGAACTAATGAGACATGTGGCAGAGAAGAAAAATGCATATAAATTAATGGGTGACATGGAAGCCTACGATAGATATAGCTGGTCTGTAACCAAGTCACAAAGGAGATTAGGCAGGCAAAGGCAGATTATGAGAAATCTTTGGCAAAGGATGCAAAGAAAAACAGAAAAGAGTTCTTTACCTATGTAAACTCTAGAAGGAAAGGGATGAATCAGATTGGTCCACTGGATATTGATGGTTCAACTGTTGATGATCCTGCTCAGGTGGCTAACAAACTAAACGAGTATTTTGCATCTACATTCACACATGAGGAGTTATTAAGGGAGGGGGATGCCAGAGGTGAATTAAACTCTGGCAGTGAGCTAGATGATTTTGTAATAACTGAGAGGAAACATTGTTGAAGATAAACATAAAAAAAAAGCACCCGTGGTGGATGTGATCTATCCAGTTATTAAAGGAGGCAGCAAAGGAAGTAAGCAAACCTTTAGCCATAATTATGAGAGCTTCTTTGGACTCAGGAGAGGTTCCCATGGACAGGAGATGTTCAAATATGACACCAATTAACAAAGGAGGATCAAAGGCCGACAAATAATTATAGACCTGTTAGTTTACTTCTGTTCTAGGGAAATTAATGGAGGCACTGGTTAAAGAAGCACTGCAGGATCATCTAGACAAGAATTCAGTTATAGCTCGGACACAGCATGGTTTTGTTAAGGGAAAGTCTTGCCTGACCAATTTGATTGGATACTATGATGTGGTCACAAAGGAACTGGATTCAGGGAATAACTTTGATATCATATATTTGGATCTTAGAAAGGCTTTTGATACTGTTGCACATGGAAGACTGCTGCACAAATTGGAGCAGTGTGGCATTGGAGGCAAATTGCTGCTATGGATAAAGGTTGAGTGGGAGAAGACAGTGGTAATCAATGGACACTGCTCTTTGTGGACTGATGTTATTAGTGGAGTCCCTCAGGGCTCAGTGTTGGGTCCATTCTTGTTTTCTGTATTTATAAATGATATTGATGATGGTATATCAAGCTGAATGTCCAAGTTTGCAGACGATACAAAGGTTGGCAGGGTTGTTAAGGACACTACTGACGCTATGCTGCTGCAACAGGATCTGGAAAGGTTGAGCAGATGGGCTGAGAGGTGGCAAATGAAGTTTAACATTGACAAATGTCAAGTACTACATATGGGAAACAGCAACCCCAGAGCAACATATCAACTCTGTGGTACTACACTGACAGTGAGAGAATAAAAAGGACTTGGGGGTAATTGTGCAGGCAGATATGAAGTTTTCTGAGAAGTGCAGAAGTGCCGTACTGTATACAGGTCTGGAGGCCTCATTTTAATGATGTAGAGCTGTTTGAACGAGTACAGAGAAGGGCAACAAGATTAGTGAATGGAACGAAGGGTTGCTCTTAGGAAGAAAGGCTTAAGTTTTGCAGATTAGTGTCTGAAGACTAGGCACCTGCGAGGTGATGTGATTGAGGTGTATAAAGCATTGAATGGTTTCAGCATGCTCAATGCTGATGGGATTCTTCCTCTTGCTCAGAATAATCACCTGAGAGGGCATAAATTCAAATTGAGGAAAGACAGCTGTAGGATAGATAGATGTGCGGAAGTTTGCCTTTAGCCAGCGGGTTGTTGATTGGTGGAACAGACTTCCATCTTTTGTTGTGGAATTGATAGCTTAAATAAATTAAAGGCTGAGCTGGACAGTTATTTGGAACGAACGGAGGGATGAAATGGGAACGGTTTTTTTTTTGGTTGATGCTGCATAAGCTTGCTTCCTTGCATCGTATGCCTCTACTAAGGCTAATGCTAATCTACAAGTTGTTCACAAGGGTCGTTACTCCCAGATTAGAAAGAATACTTGATGAGAATCAACCGAAAGAGCAAGCTGGCTTTAGGACAGGATTCTCAACTATGGATCACCTTCACGTAATATCACAGCTAATGGAGAAAGCAAATGAATATAAAACACTATTATGCCTATAATTTGTGGATAATGAAAAGACATTGACTCCATACGGCATAAGGCAATGTTTCGGACACTAGAAAGACAAGACATGGACATCCCATACATTATGATTTTGAAGAAAATATATGAGAACGCTACCTCCTTTATTAGACTAGACAAAGACAGTAGCAAATTTAAAATTGAGAAAGGAGTTCGACAAGGAGACAATATCTCCGAAGTTGTTTACTGCTGCCCTTGAGGAAGCTTTCAAAAGATTGGGCTGGTTGCAGAAAGGAGTCAATGTGAATGGAGAGTACCTAAACCATTTACGATTTGCAGATGACATTGTGGTCATAAGCCACGATCCCAAAGAATTAGAGGAAAATCTTAATCAGTTATGCACAGTTAGTAAGGATTTTGGACTAAAGATGAATATGGCTAAAACAAAAGTAATGATGAACAAATATGCCACAGAAAGGGAAATAACCATTGACTGAGTAGAAATTGAAGAGGTGGATTCATATACTTATCTTGGACAAGTCATTAGTTGTAATAATGATAAATTGCTGGAAGTCAAGAGAAGAATAAATTTCGGATGGACAGCAATCAGGAAATATAGTCACCTACTTTGGAGCAATATCCCAAAATAAGAATAGTACCCAAGAGGAATTAAAAGAAAACCTGATAGATAACAACGGAGATGGACAGATAATTCTTCCGTTTGTGGGTAGTAAATGGATGGCCATTGCACAAAACAGAAGGAAGTGGAAAGTTGCTGGAGAGGCCTTCATCCTGCAATGGATTTAAAATGACTGATGTACATACGTAGTGCTTTGTAAATACATTTCCATTTATAATATTGTATATTGTCCAAGGAACTGTATTCTGTTTCTGGCGTTTCTGGCAATAAACAACACTGAATTCTTTTTTTTTTTTTATTTAGTTCAATACAGTATTCTACTACTTTGCATTTCTATGTTGCTACAATTAACACGCGATATCTTAAATAATAAACCGTTTATCACGTAATTAGAAAATAAAAGGTGTTTAGATAGATTTCTGTTTACTAACTAGAAGAGAGATATTAACAAATTTACGAAAACAAACTAAAATATTATTATTTCAGTATTTTTTAGTAAAAATTTATCTTTATTACAGCTCGCAATTAACAAGCTGCACAAAAATGTCACTAATATTAACCACCAACACAATCATTGGGAAGACCATAGCCGATATTTCATTTCATTTGACATTGCGAATAGTATAGTAGATTTTTATTTAAACTAATCTAAAAACATAATATTAAATTCTAAAAAAAAAGAAAAAAAAAAAGGTTTTCTATTTATTTTAGTAGCAGTGGCTACGAAAATCCCTCGTAACTCAATTTATGGCAGCGGGTGTTGTGTATATTTTAAATTAATGGAAGTTTTTTTAACTCGATTTTTCCCATTCTTTGTGACCCATGTGCGCAGTATTCTGAACTTAATTTAATAAACAAACACCCATTACAACTAACCCGATTAGCGATGTTTTGGTTACAGTCTGTTAATAATACACAATTACTCTCCAGCTATGTAAAATTGAAGCTAATTTATATGGTGACCAATTTAACAAGGTAAAACGGTTTGGTAGCTCTATTACTGAAAATCATGCAGCATGAATAGTGTTCAACATATTAACGCTATCATAGGCGATAATTATACGCGACATTGAAGAAAAGTACAGCATTCACGGGGTGATGAATTCATTATGAAATTAATCTCAGAACCTCATGCTTCCTAGTAAAGTAGTAACAAATCTCTCTCTCTCTGGGAAGGGGAAGGAGGCTTTTAACCTACAAGTGCACCATGTTTGCATTAGCTTCTGCCGGTTATTCGCCACACCTTTAGGCATGCACCACTAAGAAGTGGGAAGAGAGGTCAACTTACGATCACTAAGGCGACTAGAAGTCGTCAGGACGGCTCAAAGCCGGTTTCCTGTCTGTAAGGGCCAGTGCATGCAAACGGCAACATACTATGACGTCACTCAGTACTACTAGTGTTACATCACACTTCCTATTTCAACATGGTTGTAATCTTGTACATCGTCGTATGTCCTAATTGCTAATGGATGCATTTGCTTGTTCTTATAAGAGGCATTTAAACGGTCTTTGACTGCAGCTGTATCCGAATAATGATCTCTCTTTGTGTTCGGTTATCCTAACTCCTATTGTTTATCCTACTAGTTATTCTAACTTGTACACAAAGTCGATTGCCTGTTGGGTGCGTATCCCTCCAATGTAGTCAATAGTTAACAATTAAGTAATCCCTTTGTAATAAAATTATGGAGAAATATCATTTTACCACGTTGTTATAAGAATTTAATTCGAAGAGATTATTCACAGTCGAAGAGATTATTAACAATACTGTAACTCCTCCTCAATTACAATATTTAATATTCATATTACGCAAATATCGTGTACATAAAACATCACACCATCCTCTGGGTGGTTCGTGGAATGACAATAGTTCCAAGAGAACCCAGTTTGGATTACAATGGCGCAGGATGGTGACAGGAAAGCGTGGAACATCCATCTACCAATCAGATGACGAGATGCTAATCCGCTGTCTAATCACTATGGCCTTTGATTAATATCGTTCAAATTGAAAAGCTCGTCAAGAGACGAAGAGGCCATTGGCATCTCTTGGCTTGCAGTCGTACTGGTGTGTTAAGAAGAAGAAAGAAGAAAACTAGAAAGTCAACTCTTTTAAAGGTCATCGCTCTCTCAGTTGTGTCGGACAAGGTCACAGCTACGAAACTGTGTTAAAGGACGAAGGTCCCTACGAAGCCCCAACCTGTTATATCCTGTAAGGTGGCCTGAACTGGGAGGAGAGCTAATAAACCATCTCGAGACTTTTATTGTGCTGTTTTTTTTTTTTTTTTTTTTTTTGTTCATATTACGATCCCTGGGTGATTCACTATCGGGTCTTCGGAGTTGCCTGAAGAAAATTAAGATGTGACAAGGAAAAGTTAGCTAATGTACCTCTGCTGAGGATCATTATGAGTTTTTTTCTTGGCCACGGGCATTGTTGCAGGTCACGTGTATTTGAGCAGCCAATTGATGAGCATAGCTTCCCCCTCCTATCAAGTACGGTTCCAAATGCTCCAATTAGTTAATGAATCTGCTGGTTCTATTCTTAAATATAGAATTTCAAAAAGCTTTCTTAGAAATTAGCCTATCGAGCAATTTTCAGATTACTTAAGTCTTCTTCTTCGTTCTCTTTGAAATATTGCGAATATATAGAATGGATTCTGGTACCTGAATGTCACTGATAACCGGAATTATCTTTTATAGCTGTTTCCAATGATCCAGATGTGGCTACTTTTCCGTGTCCTGAAAAAAAAAAAAAAAAAATGAATTTTTGCAAAAGAAACTTTTTGCATGGAAATCAAACAAAAAAAAATAATAAATGAAGATATTGTTATTTTGTAACAATTTTCCAACTCCTCAAAAATACATACTTCGTCAGCTGTTTACAACTTTGTTTCTCAAAATGACACAGGCTATTTCTTGGATCTATACGAAAGGGGGATTGAGAAGTGGTCATATTTGCAGGGAATTAGAAACAAAAACAAACATTCAGCAATTTCAGTATAATGAAAAAGATCTGCAGAAAGATTACATTTTATTGTCACCACAAGAACTTGTTTTAGCTGCTTTGTTAGCTGAGTATCCACACTGCAACCACGCTATTTTGTTTTAAATCATTACAACACGAGGGACGTTTGAAAGATTCGTAGCTTGAGTATGCAGGGTTTATTTGTGGAGTTTGGTAACACGTTGCTTTTCAGCACATTCCCCTTTGGAGTCGATACACTTTTGTTACCGATGCTGCAATGCCTCGATTCCAGCTGCGAAGAAAGTTTTCTCTTGAGCCTCCAGAATGCATCTATTGCAGCAATGACGTCACTGTTGGTTGCAAAATGGATGCCAGCCAAGAATTTTTTCAAATTAGGAAATGGGTGGAAGTCCGATGGTGCTAGATCTGGTGAATATGATGGATTGTCTAAGATTTCAAACCCACACTCATGTAGTGCGACCATGGTAGTGAGAGATTTGGGAGCAGACTCCTTTGCTAAGTTTCCCTCGGCATTTGTCTTTGATATTTTTTCGCAAACGCCTCACAAGGTCTGCGTATTATGCCCCTGTGACTGTTTGGCCTTTCTGAAGATAATCCACTTAGAAACACTTCATCAGCATCCCAAAATACCGATGCCATCACCTTGCCAGCAGAAATAATCGACTTGGCTTTCTTTGGAGAGGAGAAGAACTGTTTCCACTTTTGGACTGCTCCTTTGCCTCTGGCTGAAAGTGATGGACCCTCGTCTCATCCATGGTTACAAACCATTCAAGGAAATTTGCTTGGATCTGCTTAAACTATACAAATATGCGCTTGACTTGACAGCTCTTGTGTGTTTTTGATCTCTGTTAACAGCTTTTGGATCCATCGTGCTGACACATTTTTCATAGCGAGGACCTCTGTTATTATGTGGTACGCACGTTCATATAAGATGTCCAGGACGTTGGCAATGCACTGAACTGTCACTCGTCGATCGCTAGATCATGCACACAGTCAACTTCTGGAGTGATGGATGTTGCACGTCTACCACAGCGTGGGCTATCTTCTAGGCTTTCTGTTCCTCGTTTAAATTCTGTTGCCCACTTCTTAACCATGGAATAGGAAGGGGCACTCTCCCTTAATGTTGTAACCATATCCTCATGAATTTCCTTTAGTGTTAGTCCCTTTTTTCCCTAATGCTGAATAACTGCACGTGATTGATTTTGTCCATCTTTCCTTATTCACACAACTTTGTTCACTTCAGGACCTGTAATTAAAATTCAGAAAGAAGATTGATTTTGAGAATGCAATTGTAAGGTTTTTTGGACTAATAAAACCCACTCGTTTTTATTCGAAAGATATTGACTTTCTAGAGATTATTGTGTTAATGGAACTACCTACTCTTGGAATAATTGGATCTTACAGTTTCAATAATATTTGTACAGGACAGGGGGACATGCAACAGGAAACTTTTTCGCTAAACATTGAGGTGTGCGCAACTGGCTGGTGTATATTCAAACTAATGTCAGTGTCTATCTGAATACTGAATTTCCTGAAAGGCGAATGAGTCGTCGCATTAATATCCCCCAAAATTGTCAGACTTATAACGTCTGGAGATTTGATAAGCATTCGACTGTCCCGCACAAGGGATTACTGTAAAAGATGGAAGGTGTTGAATGTATCTCGGGATGGCTGCAGGACATCTTATCCTGTCATTGTCTTTGGGATCTTGAGCTTGCCTTCAACTCCGAATTTAGTCTCTTCTGACATACCATTCCATTGCAACGCCAATCGAGTGTGCGTATTGGGTGTACAGTGAATTATGTTATTATTTATATTGTGTGATTCGCCTCTAGAACTAGGGAGAAACATCAAAAGGTCTCTCTGCGGTTCCCGTTCCTAGCTATGAGGAGGCGAGACTTCTTCATACTGGGCCAAGGCAGTGAAAAAGCTAGCCCTTGGAAATTTTGCGATGAACGGAGAGGTGATTAGGTCAGAAGAATCAGAAGGAATGGGATTGTGAGAGGAACATGGATACAAAGGATAGAAGGGAAGAAGTGTGAGACCACCCCCCTGAAAGATTACAGAGCGAAGGATTTCTAGTAGAAAGAGATAGTAGTCATGTTCTTCAGAGTCTAAATGGTGCATGGAGTGATCCCATGCTGGAAGGAGAGAAATCCCCAGCTTCAGCAAAAATCGTAACCTTTTATACTTTGAAAATAACAAGATTTTCAAGTGTAAAAAATTATATACATCAAGAAGTTGAAATAAAAACAGTAGTAGTAGTGGCATGTGATGCAAGTGTATGAGCTTATGCAGCATCAGCCAAAAAAAAAAAAAAAAAAAATCACACCATTCCCTCCAAATGCCTGTCCAGTTCCTCCTTAAATTTATTCAACCTATCAACTTCCACAACGACAGATGGAAGTTTGTTCCAGCAATTAACCACCCGCTGGCTAAAGGAAAATTTCCGCACATCTATTCTACATCTGTCTTTTCTTAATTTGAGTTTATGCCCCCTTAGTAATCTGAAAAAGTGGAAGGATCCCATCAAAATTCAGCGTCCTCAACCCATTCAAGGCCTTATATACCTCAATCAGATCACCGCGCAGGTGCCTAGTCTCCAGCCACTGCAATTTGCAGAACTTAAGCCTCTCTTGGTAATAGGATCCCTTCATTCCCCTCACCAATCTTGTTGCCCTTCTCTGTACACGCTCAAGCAAATCGAAATCTTTCCTAAAATTAGTAAAGTAGAAGGGGAAAGAGATTTGGAGGGCTGACACGAAGATCTTTGTGTAGTGCAGATGGCAAGGAAGGTGCTCATGGTGTTCGATCAATTATTTATCGAACATTTGCTTGCAGTGATAGTAATTCATAATCCCACCGTACAAGACAATTGTAAGACTGCATTCAGAATACTGTCCAAGTATGGAGATCGCATCTAAAAAAAAGACATTGAACTTTTTGAAAAGGTCATAGGAGGACCTTTTTGAAAACGTCCTATGAGGAAAGACTTCAAAATTTTGGGCTAGAGAAATAGCAACCAGGCACCTTAGAATGGGCCTGATTGAGGTATAAGGCTCTGAGAGGGGATAATAAAATGAATGAAGACCAATCTTTCACTGTTTTAAATGATTCTATAACCGGGGGAGATAAATTACGGCCGAAGAGAGTTAGACAGGATTGTAGGAAGTTTTCTTTTATCCGTTAAGTTGCGAATCCCTGAGCTTTGCTGTCGTTAGTAGGTGAGGCAACATGGAGAATTCTTAGTTCAACTGGATCAGCACCGTGATAAGTGAAACATGTGTTTTTTTTTTTGCTTTAATATACATTCCAATGATGGACAGTTTGAACATTTTCGTTATGATTATATTTCTACACATTCCAATAAATTTGTAGAAATTTTAGATTTGTTTACTCAAATAACCTTTAGTTACTTCTTAGAGTTTAGATTTTATTTTATATTTGATTCCAATAGGCTCTAGCGTTATCTTGTTATCTGTTACCTTATCTTAGCGAGAAAAAAAAAAATCTCTGTTAACCTAATCGGTCGATTTCACGGTAACTAGAGGATAACTCAATATCTTGTTATGAAGAGATGCGGTTTCCATGGTTATGGTTAGGTAATGGCATCGTATGTTTCTTGTGTATTTATAGAGAGGGAGAAAGATAAGAAGATGCAGGATAAAAGAAAAAGAGAGGTAAAGGATAAAAGTTCGTGATACTGGTGGGGGGGGGGGGAATAAAAAGAAGAGGAAAAATTAACAAAAAGTAATCTGAACACTTGTTATTAGGATATTTGGTGGGCAGTGGAATTGTGCGATTTACGATGAAAAATCCTTGGGGATCCGGACGACTGAGTATACGAGAGGACTCTTGGAAGGCAGCTTTATCGGGAGTCACGTAATTCTCCAACGCTGTGAGTGCGTGCTGCGATTGTGCGTGGCGAATTCCCCTAATATTTCACATGTGAGTGAGTGCTTTGTATTCCTCCGAAAAATTGAGAAGCGAAATGAAATTCTTGCCACTTTAGCGAGCGTACAAGACTTGCCTGCGGTCAGAAGAGAAGCATGCAAGAAATTAACGTGTGTGTGTGTGCGTGTTGTGCAGCCTTAAGGGCGAGGGACGAAGGATTCCAGAAGATGTTACTATTCGGTAATGCCAGAAAGCAGAACGGGCAAATATAAAACCATCATTGTCACGGCGAACAGACTCCGAACAAATGAAGCAGTAACGGAGCCTGTAATTTTAAGCATGCTTATGCCCGTGTGACATCCTTTCATTCTTCGGGTGACCATCGCAGTGTGGCCTCGTCGACTTGACTCCTGCCACCAACAACACTCCTACACGATCTCTGTCGTAGTGTTCTGTGACCTGAAAAAAAAAAAAAGAGGGGAAAAAAATCTAGTGGTCGAAAACCTCCCAAGTATTACTCCTCTGCTTTGAAAATGTCTCGATAGAGATATACCGAAGATTGGCAGAGAACCATCCTCCTCAGGGGCAATCTCACCATAAATAAATAGCAGATTATCCTACTCATTTGAAGGAAGTGCAAGACCAATGCAACTGGTTATGAAGGCAAAGTAATGTCAACATTAATTAAGAGAGAACATAATACTTGTAGTCTTCCTAAATACATATAATTTAATAATTATTTCATTTTACTGTTATAATATGTTTAGTTAAATAGTTTAATTTATTTAATAATTATTATTATTATTTAATTGTTCTCCCAGAAATATAAAATGGCAAATTTGTTTTTATTATTAATTGTATTGAAGCCATTTTGTTTCCTATTCCAAGAGAAAAAAATTATAATCCTAGTTTAGATATCAGTTTGGTTTGCAGAAAAATCTTAAATAAATCTGTAATATGATTTATTATAATTTACCAGTGTTTGATCTTTTAGTGTTCAGAAAAAATATTGGCTGCAAGTAGATATGGATTTCATTATTTTAAAATGTTTAAAATAGCCCAGGTATTTATTTTATAATTACTTTTTTATGATGAGAGTTTTGTTGTGTACGTCTAAGGGTTTTTTTTTTTGTGAAAAAATTCCTTTCTTGTATATTTATTTGTTTTTATATAATGGTTGTATAAAAACATAACAGGAAAAAGTTTCTATCAAGAGGACTTGTAAGAAGTAGAGTTAGAGGTTGCAGTTGAAATAGGTTTATTTACCAACTCTTTTAGAAAACGCTCAGATAATATTACTTTTCGAAAAAATAATTACTTTCTTTTTTTACATTTTTTCTTCCCTGAATTGCAGTTATCTAAAATTTCTTAAGAAATAAAAAACAGTTAATATTTTGAGGAATTTATTGTAGCTTAAACACAGAGCGTACAGATAAAGCAGAAATATATGAGCTTTCGGCTATATGGTAGCCTTCGTCAGAATATTTTCGAACTCACAGATTATTGCAGGTAGGGGATGTATAAAAAGTACTAGAAATGAAATGATTTTTTATGCCAATATCAAAAATAAGTCAATAATTACTCTGAAGGAGCTTTGACTTTTCATCAAAAGCTTAATTATTAAACATAATTAAAGAAAACATATTTTTAATAAGAACGGAACTACTATGTTTATATATACATTTAGACAAACCTATTTCATTTTTAAATGCATTATTTATATAAGAACACTGACTGCATGCGGTTAGCTTTATGAAATCGTGAAAAAAAGCGTCAAACCTCTCCAGTGGCGTTCACTAAGTATCTCTTGACTTCATACGTAGTCTACAATAATGAGACATGTTTGTCACAAATAAATATTTATTCTGCTCGCAAATTGTATCAGAGTCACCTACGATACACTGACACAATAGGGATAGTCTCTGTCCTAATGAATGTGCCAATTTGGAACTGAGCTACTTTCAAGCTGCCTTCAGCACAATGGCTGAATTTAACTAACTAATTTCCATCTGGACTTCATTATGCTGCAATGAAATATTGAAAAATTGTTGAAGGTGAAGACAGGGAGGGGGAAAAAATCCAAGTATTTCTGTTGAATGTGTTGTCTTAAAAAATCGGCGAAGACTGTGGCTTCTTATTTGAAAATAAAATATGAAATTTGCGATCGCGCGCCTCCGTTTTAACCTTTATAACAAGCTGCCTCATGTTATGGAAATAGAATTAATCCTCAATCCCCACAGAAACGCATCCTCCCAGATAGAAGCTGTAGGCCTTCTTCGTGCCAAATGGGAAAAGAGATGCCGAAAGCTATCTCTGAAAACTCATGATGCAAATTACTTTTCGCAGAGAAATGAAACAAATTAAAATCGAATACAAATTACGTTTCTGTGCCAATAGAAATTATCAATTTATATTCAAGAAAAATAATGGCTGCTTAATATGCATTTCCACAGAATGTATAAGTACGAATCACTCGTAGGGAAATTCTAAAGACAGAGGCAAATCTCAAAGTCGACAAGTTCTTAGCACGATTAGCACAAAACTTCAAATTAATCAGTCATCTTTGTTCTGAGTGTGATTCCTTTGTTAATGTAAACAGAAATATGTAGTAGAACAATAAAACTGCCACTTCGTAAACTATTTTTTTTTCTCTTTAATAGGAATCCGGATATTACGATAAACAGTGGCAGCCATTGTACTGTTTGTAGTCTTAGCTAATTAAAACCTATTTGATCAATATTTCATTATGTAAAATCAGAAACATTCTCCAAAAAAAGCTCTTAAATAAATAAACTGTGGAATTCTTTATCAGTTTTGGGGCAGAGAATACTGGAATTTACACAACTTTAGTGTTTCCACGTTCAAACATTTAATTACAAACTTGGCTTTGTTAATAATTTTTAAAGGCGACACTGGTAATAAAGTACCTTCTAATTAGCTGTAATCCGTAGAGTTTTAAAGGAGAAAATCCTTTAAAGATGAGTTCCATCATCTTATTTACAATGCATTATTTATTTGATTATTGATTTGTAATAGAACTGTTAAGAATGGCAAACCAATGAGAGGTGGATGTAAATAGAAAGTCCACAGAATTGGACATTCTATGGGAAACGCGTACACATGTCAAGAACATCCCCGTAACTGGCTGATAAAATAAATAATAAATAAAAATGCAGGGAGGACGGGGTCAACTGAAACATGGGTTAATTGTAACACACTTTCCCATAGTTTTGAGTGACCATAAATTAGAAAATTTATGTATTTTCTAATTCATGAAATATGGATTCGGGTATTCTAAAACAGTAATGGTAAATCACGGTTACTTCTCTTCCCTCGCTCTCTACTACTACTATCTCTTCTAAAATATTAAAATTAACAGATATTATTTAAAATATCCTCCGACCACATTTCAACATCTGCAGATATATCAGAGTAGTGATAACTAATGGCTAGTTTCAGTTTAGATAAGCTTCCAGGAACACGGCTTTCATAATAAATGTTAATACTTTTATGTTGTAAATAATTACTAGATTTGTTAGCAGTTACTTGGGAGGCGCCTTTAACTATCGTCAGTACGTCATGATTGCTAAGAATCAACCACCAAGAATAATCCGCTACTCATTTCAGTTGGCGTAATTATTCTCTTCAAGGGTGGTACGGGTCTATATTTCCGCTGCAATATTCCTTGTCAGAGACATCCCCGTGGAATCTCCTCTCTTTGGTCATCCTCTAGTTTAAAATCTCTCTTCGCCATTCTGTCAGATTCATTTGTTGCCTCCATTGTTCTTCCAAATAACTAAGGACTATTTGACTTTCCTTCTCTAAAATCAGAATTTCCTCCATGGTTATTTTAATATTCACAATTCCAACTAGCTTCAAATGGTAGAGACGCTAGGCTTTGCGATTATTAAGGACATTACACAGCGTGTTCATTTACTTACCGGAATACAAGACAATCCTAATCTCACTAGCATTGCTTCAAAGTACACAGTCAGTGTTATTGGTCCTCTATGCACCTTAGATCACAACTTTGTGAAGGTCCCTTAAATGGAATCTTTCTTTCGTGGTCGTTATCAGCTTCGTGTTGTTTAGCTATGGAAAATTGCGACATGAGATTATCTGCAAGATTTCTATCCTTTTTCTTGGTTGGATTACTGTTTTAACTCTTCCGATCCTAATGTTTGTACATATGGTGTGGGAAATTATTCTTGCACAAAAGAAATCCTTTATTCCGCATTCCACCCAAAAATCTTGTCCTTTATCTCAGTTTTCTAATAAATGTGCTAAAGCTGTTTAAGATAAGAATATTGCATATCGCAATTGCCTTGCATCTAAATCTCCAACTTTGTTTTATGTTCAAGCTGAAGTTCGCAACGATTGTACAACAATTCTTAATCAGTCCAAAGTCAATTTTGAAATGCTAAGAGTACAAAGACAACAACAGAGATGGACATGAAGTTCAAGAGTTCGTGGGTAGTAAATGGATGGCTATTGCACAAAACAGAAGAAACTGGAAAGTTTCTGGAGAGGCCTTCATTCTGCAGTGGATCGAAAATGGTTGATGATAATGAAGAGTAAAAAACTTGCTTTTTGTCTATTTGAAGCCCAGCATTCTGGTCTCTGGCCAAAGCCTGTGGTCTTCCGAAAGAAAGATGTTATAATTCTCAATAATTTTGATGCCAAGAAAGCTCCAGGTCCTCATGACATTTCTCCACTTGTTCTCAAAATACTTTAGTTTTAGGGATCATATTTTTATTAAAATTTTTTTTTGGAAGTTAATAGCCTTGAGATTTGTTAAAAAAATAAATATATAACTTATCAACTGGAACGGTGTTCCGGTTCAATTTAAGCACTTGTTCTGATATACAAACTAGAATGAGATTTTTCTTTCTCTTGTTTTTTTTTTTTTTTTTTTAATAAAAAGTGTCTTGAAGCTGGACTGCATTTCCTCGTTGAGTTGTTGAACTCAGACAGAACTTGACACGACTGTTTTTATTATCAAAGCCGTCCCTTTGAGTGTTACTGACTACCTCTGAGTCGGCAATCTTACAGTACACGAATAAATATGAACACACCGGAGCAAAATCCCCATGGATAGTTGCCTAATGAGGTTGGGAATCCGGCCCTGTCTGTTGTCAAGAGAAGCAACTCCTCAGGTTGGTAGAAAATTAACGACAATTCATGTAATCGATGATTCTCCACTTGGAACTTTTTTATCAACTACGAAGACCAATAATTACCTATTAAGTACCGTAATTTCATTAGGGAATCCGCCAAACAGGGTCGAAATTGAATCACACCACTAATAAAACGCACACCAATGGGAACTCCACTCGCCAAGTTCACCTAATTCCTAGCTCGATATATTAGGTGACGTCATCGATGACGTCACGCAGCCTATGGCATCGGTACTTTAAATTTCTCGTTAGATTGTTAGGCAATAATTAAGAGGGGGAGGGAGGAAAGAGGGACAGTATTTTGCAGCCTGGCAGATAGCGAACGTGATAGAAAACCCACAACAAGTTCCCTTATGGTGCATACTTTTTAATAAAAAAAAATGAGAATTGCTCTCCGGCGTGGTTTTTTTTTTTTTTTTTTTATTAAGCGGACCAACGTTGCAATCATTTCATGCCTTTGTGGGTCCGACTAATTTTATGGATTCCTCGCGATGTTAGCAAAAAAAAAAAAAAAAATAATAAAAAAAGTGGATGAGCATATATCATTGAGATCGAAGAGTTAATTAATATCTGTCTTGTATTACCCCTCTCTCTGTGTCGGTCCTTGGCTCTTTCGGGGGCTCACTCGAGCGGAAGGACTAACAAGAAAAAAAAAGTGGATTACTGAGGGCTTCTCAAGTACAGAGTTTAATCAAGAAAACCATTAGGTGGAATAATTAGCATTTTCCTCGAAAGCCATCATTTGATGGAAATTTCTTCAAAAACACGCACCCATAATGGTTCGCTGTGCTGTATTCAATATTAGTCATCGACATCAGACGATTTAAAAGACATTATAATCATCTTGTTGGGACTTGGTCAGTAAGCAGGGAGGTCGTAATATGATTTCTTTGATGAGTTTGCACTGCGCCCATAATCCTCTCACGTAAATAGTTTGGCATATCCAATGAAGACTTCGCTGCGAATGGCTAACAAATGATCTCTCTGTCTCTCTCGTAGTAAGCCCGAAATTCGGTCGGGAGAGGGATAAAGCGTTTCATTGATCGTTATTAATGGCCTTCGTACACGACACAGAGCGCGGGCGGGGGCGATTGCATTTTTTTATAAATTCTAGCGATAAAAAGTGAAAGTAACTGTGTCACTAATAGTATCCTTTATGTTCCGATAATTTTGGTAAGGTAGTGTACATACTGCAGTTGGAAACCGACACTACCCCGTAATATCAGAGATAATCTCGCGCATCACCAGTGATAACTGCAATAAAAACAGGAAGACCATATTGACTTCAGCTGATAATATTGTTAAAGTTCTGATGGGTGCCGATACTTTTGTTCAGGTATTGTAAACCAATTATCAAATATAAATTGTTCACTGAAATATCAGAATACCGGATAATTTTAACTATCCTCAATGCTTCTGATCTTTACATATTAAAAGCTCTTCAATTCTTGATGTTTCTAATTCAACTTCATCCCAAAGAATAAATCAACTACTAGGATGTTTTCTTCTGATTTTCTGTATTGATGATCTCAGTAAATCTCTTCTACCATATCGAGCGACTTAAAAACTTCTTTGGTCTTTTGACAGTAAAAAATTGAAAAATCTTTTTTCTCAGCAGGTCTCCATGTTGTGGTAACATTTCTCCTTAAAATCTGTGCTCCAGAGTTAACACCGGAGTTAATTCCGAGTCGCCTCTTTTACACTTTCTAATTCTACTGGTGTTTATTCCTTCCGCATGGAAATTCTCTCCCAATTAGGGCCAAATCCTAAAACGGGAAACAAATTCTTCACTCTTAATTTTAGTGCCAATTCACTTACCTCTACTCTTTCCAAAGTAATCGTGGAATCCATCAGCCACCAATTATTACCATCCTTGAAACCTTCCATTTTATTAACTATCTTCAAATGGATTCCATCTGAAGGTGGAATCCATTTGAAGCCGTTGGTGATCTGTGCATCTTTCAACAATATGGAAAACACTCAAAGAAACTCAATCTGTTTAGACTACACATTTCAAAAAGATTTGATTGAGTTTGCTATAAAGGCCCTCGCTGCTAGCCCAGCTTTTTCAATAGTTGTTATTCTACACCGTGCGAAAAGATCCCAGCTCGAGTCTCATCTACACGAAAGGAACATTTGTTCTTCTTCAGTGGAGAGATTCACTTTTTTTTTTTTACTTCTGAAAACATGGGTTTTTCATCCCGAAAAACAAACCGATCACACTGACGTCCATAGCCGATAAGTGATGGAAAAAAATAGTTCGCGGTTAGATTGAAATATACTCAGACGTGTTTGACATTACTGTACACTGATCTGGAAGATCTCATTCTCGCATATACACTTCGGGCAAAAAATTTAGATGAAAGCGGCACTGTTCGTGTCAATGAGGGGGTTGGCTTAAATAATGCATTTCCCTTTACCGATGTCGTTGATTCGAACAATCGAGGCTACTAAAAACACTTCACACAACTGCGAGATGTTGATGGCAGGGCAGGGCGGGGTGGGGGGGGAAGTAGCGCAATGATAGCGAAGGCACTTCTGTCGGCTGAATGTTACCTAGTCTGGCGATGTCGGTGAACGTTATTTGCCTAATGAAATATCTGTGCGCGAGCGAGGAAAAACACGCATCAACGTTAAATCCATTTCATTTGAAGAGACAGAGCAGGGGAGGAAAGAGAGGAAAAAAAAAGGGGGGTTTTATTTGCGCGTATTGTTTCGTTGCCGTGATAAATTCAACTCGCTGCAAATGTTTATTGGGCCGCCGACAAGCTCGCGAGGAGAAAAATAACAATAACATTGCGATAACGGAATGGGGGAGAAAGATGGGGAGTGGGGGATCCTATCTTGGCAAACAAGGTGCAAATAGAAATGTGTTGTTGGCATTCCCCGTTCTCTCTTATCCTCCCAATGATCAATTTATGCATATACGGAGGCAGATACTTTGCGCCCGTTGTGGTGGTTCTGCTGCAGCGAGAGGCATTTGCCATTAAATAAACATAGCAAAGCAACTACAATGAGTTGCCATTGGTGGTTTTCATTCACGCAAAACGTACATAAAAGTTGATACGCGGCCAGAGTGAATTTAAAGTGAATTAAGACATTTTCCTTATGTTCGTAGCTAACGTCTGGTCTTGTTCGATTGTCTTGCTTCTCTATTATTTACTTCCAGCATCTAACAAATGCGATTTACTTAAAAGAAAACGTTACAGGAGATGCTTCCATTGAAAAGCGAGCTGTTTCGTATACGGTTAGTTAACTAAGAAGAAAAATTCTGTCGTGGTGGTCTACTTAAACATTCAATTCCCTTCGCTCTATGGAAAGCCAATATTTGGCTGCGGATCGAGGCCAGAAAAATACTGTTCCGCCTTTGTTGGATGCTCAACAATTCTTGATCGAACACTTGTCGCTTTTAGAAGCGCCCTCTACGTTACTTCTGATTCGATGGGCAAACCACGCCATGGAAAGTATGAGTGACTGACGTGTTGAAGTCATTTATTACGAGGCACAAATCCAAATAACGTTTGCAATATTTCATCATCAAACATCGGCCCTGATCCCTTAAGCCTGTTTATATTGCGTTGGATCGCACCGAAATGGTGAAATTGGACTTGAAATGGACGATGCCACTGACTTGCTCTTTCCTTCTGGCCAGTGATTTCAAATTAAAGACAGCAAAGACTACAGGAGTTTGCGATATGCTCGTCAGCCTGTGAGCGTAGTTGCCTTTCACAATGCGAGTCGAATAACCTATCTGCAGAAAACTGCTCTCAATTAATTCACGTCTACTTTGATTTTATTTGACCTTTAATAAATTTATTTCTGCTTCGTTTTACTCAAGAACTCATGACCTGTTTATGAAAATCGGCTTCTATTCCCAAATCCTCAACTGTTCCAAGCAAAGTCAAAAAATCTTTGCGTTTATTAGCTTTTATTTATTTATTTTTGAAGCAAGAGACAGCTGTTCCCAAAATTGAGCGTTCTTTCAGGAAAATCAACGATGAAGCAACCATAGAGAGCAATACTCTTTATCTGCTTATCAGCAGTGATTCTTTATGCATTAAGAATCTTCAGATAAAGGAACCACTTGGTGGCAGTGATCGCAGCAGATTGATTTGGGATTTACTTAAAGGGAAGGGTTTTTTTTCTTTTGTAAAGGTACCTACAATGGTCTCAGACAGTTTTTAAATTCTGTACAGTGAGACCAACTGATGTTACCAACAGCAAATTAAATGGGAAACATTCAAGGAATTAATCATGGAAACTACTAGACTTTACATACCAAATAAGAAATACTGTTCAAGGTTTAGGCCTAAATGGATTTCAGATGATCTAATGAGACTCGTGAAAGAGAAGAAAAATGCATGGAATACATATAAATTATCAGGAGACACAGAAGCCTATGGTAGATATAAGCTAGTCTGTAATCAATCACAAAGGAGATTAGGCAAGCAAAGGCAGATTATGAGAAATCCTTGTTAAAGGATGCAAAGAAAAACAGCAAAGATTTCTTTACTTATGAAAACTCTAGAAGGAAGAGGATGAATCATTGGTCCACTTGACATCAACGGTTTGTTTGTTGATGAATCTGCTGAGATAGCTGACAAACTGATTGCGTATTTTGCATCTCATTCACGCATGAGGAATTCTGTGGGGAGGTGGGGGCCAGACGTTTATCACTCTCTAATAGTGAGCTAAATGATTTTGTAATAACTGAGAGAAAAGTGGAGGAAAAATTATTGAAGTTAAACATAAGGAAGGCACCTGGAGTGGATGGGATCTATCCAGTTACATTAAAGGAGGCGGCAAAGCAACTAAGCAAACCCTTAGCCATAATTATGAGAGCATCCTTGGATTCAGGGGAGATCCCATCAGACTGCAGATGTGCAAATGTATCCCCAGTTCACAAAGGGGGATCGAAGGGTGACAAGTAATTACAGACCAGTTAGTTTAACTTCTGTTCCGGGTAAATAATGGAGTCTCTGGTTAACGATGCACTGCAGGATCGTCTAGACAAGACTGCAGTAATAATTCAGACACAGAATGGGAAGTCTTGTCTTGCTAAGGGGAAGTCTTGTCTGACTAATTTCATTGGATACTATGATATGGTCACAAAGGTACTGGATGCAAAAAATAATTTTGATATCATATACTTGGATTTCAGGAAAGCTTTTGATACTGTTGCACATAAAAGACTGTTGTACAAATTGGAGCAGTAAGGCCATAGCAGCACTTGACCTTAGGGCAAGTTGCTGCTAAGGGTAAAGGGATGGTTGAGTGGGAGAAGACAGAGTGGTAATCAATGGACACTGCTCTTCGTGGACTATTGTTATTAGTGGAGTTCCCCCAGAGTTCGGTGCTGGGTCCATTGTTGTTTTGTGTATTATTAATGATATTGATGAATGTAATAATGTCGAAGTTTGCAGATGATACAAAGGTTGGCAGGGTTGTTAATGGCAGTAATGACAGTACCCTACTGCAACAGGACCTAGAAAAGTTGGGCAAATGGGCTGAAAGGCGGCAGCTGAAGTCTAACGTTCAGAAATGCAAAGTACTGCATATGGGAAGCAATAACCTGAGCCTGACGTACCAACTGTGTGGTTACTACACTCAGCCCATTTGCTCAACTTTTCTAGGTCCTGTTGCAGTAGAGTACTGTCATTACTGCCATTAACAACCCTGCCAACCTTTGTATGTATCATCTGCAAACTTCGACATTATTACATTCATCAATTGTGGGTAACTGTGCAGTCAGATATGAAGTTTTCTAAGCAGTGCAGACAGGCTGCCAGAGCAGCTCTTGGGGTCTTGTCAATGATATACAGGAATTTTGCTAGCAGCGATAAGGGGTGATTATCCCCTTGTACTGTATAAGGCCACACGTTGAGTACTGCATACTGATCTGGAGGCCTCATTTTAAGAAGGATGTAGTGTTGTGGAAAGAGTACAGAGAGGGGCAAAAAGGGTTTCTTACGAAGAAAAGCTTAAGTTCTGAAAATTGTAGCATCTGGAGACTAGGCACTTGCGAGGGATCTGATTCAGGTGTATAAGGTCTTGAATGGTTTGAGTAAATAAATTTAATATTGATGGGTCTTTCTCTTGCTCAGATTACGCATTTGAGGGAGCATTAATTCAAATTTAAGAAAGGCAATTTTTGAATAGATTTGCAGAAATTTGCCTTTAGCCAGCGGGTTGATAGTAGGAACAAACTTCCATAGGTCGTTGTGGAAGTTGACAACTTAAATAAATCCAAGGCTGAACTAGACAAACTTTTGGAGTGAATGGATGGGTGAAACCGGAAGGGGTTTTTTTTTGGCGATGCTGAATAAGCTTGTTTTTTTTACATCATATGCCTATGCTAATTCTAGTGTAACGAGATAATTGGAATCGTCCTTCCCTTATTTTCAAATAAACAGTTACAAAATTCAGATTTTTTTTTTTCTTTTCGAAATTTCCTAAAATAATTTAGTGTTTTTGAGAATTTGTTTTTTTATAAATTTTATTGTAACCTTAATGATACTTGAAATTTTTAAAACATTTTTAGAATAGTTTAAAAATTCTAAAAATATCTTCGAATATTTTAATACACTTTTTAATATAATTAATAAAATTACTAAAAGTTCATAGTAGATTTATAAAGTTATTTTTAAGAATTGGCTTATTCTGGAGAATTTAGAATATGCATGATGTACCGTAAAATTTCTCGATGGGTGGCGCTGCTCTTGTCAGGTGAAGTTTTTTTTTAAAGTTTTTTGTTAAAAGAGAAAGGTGTTTTAAGCACGTTTTATTTAAAAAAAAATATTAATTCTTCTGAAAATTAAACTAAAAACATACGAAGATCCCTTTTTCTAGTTTTTAAAACCGTTAATCGCGTACAACTTTAAACGTGAACTTGCATATATTTCTGCTTATTATTTGTACAACAGATTTTTAATAATTTCAAAAAGTTTGAAAAACATTCAAAAGCTCTATATCGTTTTAGAAAGTATTATTTACTTGCATTGATCAATATTTAAAATTTGGCATACTTGCTGTGGATTACAGGAAATTTGAATCTCGATGGATATCGCCGTCTGTTCTTGTCATGATTATTGAAAATGAATACCGAAAATAATAATAATAATCATTCATAAACACCTTGTATAAAACTATTGATGTTTGCGGATTATCTGGGACAGTTCTTTACCATAGGCAGTTTATTGTACTATTCTTTATGCTCATAGCAGAAAAACTTTGCCTGCACAACAAGTTGCGTAGGTATTGAATTACTTGACTATAAGATTCATATCCTATCTATTAATTTCTAGAAAACGGTCATAAATCACGTGCAGTGTGTTTTACTTTGTAAAGAGATCTATATCTAATTTATGAATTGGATAACTAGCTACAAAAAATAAGATATTTATCGCCAACCCGGCTTGGTATTTTTGAAATGTACCTCATAGGTGTAGCAAAAAAAAAAAAAACAAGTAAAGAAAACAGCCGAAAATCACATAAACTTCGTAGATTATACTAAGGTTAAAAACAATTGGCGGCTAGAGAACAGCTGCTTTATGTGTGAGAGAGGGATAGAGTCGCACAGGGTGAGGAAGTGGGGGTTTTACTGTTTGATAGTATTTTTGTACTATATTAAAAGCAATAAATGTGATTTTAAAGAACATCTCTGCTTTTTACTCATTTTTCCCCCCTTTGGCACATATCTCTCGTGCAACACGCGTAAAATGCGAGTTTAATACAGAGGAGGCTCATCGGTATTCACTTCTATTTTGTGTCTTTCAATTTATGCTTCCCGTGGTTGTCTTTCTCCTTTTTTTCTGCCTTTCACAACATTTTTCCTTTCTCCATTGAGTCTGTTTTTATTTTTCCTTCCACTTAAGATTTCTTTTCTATTTTTTCTCCCACAAAATATATTTGCCCATCTGGAGAATGACAGATAGAGAAAGTGGCGACGCGATATCACCATTACACCTGCAGTCTATTTTATTTGGCCGGTCTGTTTGTCCTGCGAAATCTTCTTCACCTGGCAAGACGTCATAGGGCGAGTGGAGAGAAGCCTTGTTTACAATGAGCGAACGGCATTTATCTCTGCACTCTGCCTATTCTTACGTGTACACCTCAACCTTATTACCAAATCCGAGTGAGGGTTAGATAGAACACGGAAATGACCGTCCATTTATCTTACTGAGTTGCTGATCTTTTTTCGAAGTGGGTATATTGCAGTGGAGGGCCTTCGCACACTCGTAACAGTCCTCGATGCCTTGGGGAAAAAGACACCCTGACAAAGAATGATGACTGTGGAGTTTTTGCCAGCAAAGTATACAATTCGGTGTCAGTTGTTGTCGCGTTTTGTGATTTTTTTTTTCTGCCTTAAGTTTCACAAGTGTATCCTCCGAGTAATTCGTTACCATTTGCAGAGGTGGTGAATGATTGATATCTTATATCCAATTGTAGTCTCCTGCAAACACTTTGACGCTTCTTCTTCCGCTCACACCATCCCCACACACTAAGAATAAGAAATCGGTAAGCGAAAATGAACTATTGTTTGTAATTCAAATACGTTTTTATTCTGTTATCCTTTCTCTTTTAAATAAGATTGGTAAAACAATCGGATTTTCTCATTATTGGGTTTTCTATTTATTTAAATCACTCTGAAATAAACAGCATATGCGGGGGGTAATATTGTCTGTATCTCAGTAGGGATAACACATCGCCTTTGATAAGACATAACATATATTAAAGTTCAGTTTTTTCCTGATCGGAAAAAATATACTAGTTTTAGATTATTTTGATCACAAAAGAGGTTGCATTGCTTTGGAATTGTTTTGATGGAAAAGGATTGCATTGCTTTGGAATTGTTTTGATGGAAAAGGATTGCATTGCTTTAGGGTTGTTTTGATGGAAAATGAGGTGCATTGTTTTGGGCTTATTTTGATTGGAAAGGAGGGTTGCATTGTTTTGGGATTATTTTGATTGGAAAGGAGGGTTGCATTGTTTTGGGATTATTTTGATTGGAAAGGAGGGTTGCATTGTTTTGGGCTTATTTTGATTGGAAAGGAGGGTTGCATTGTTTTGGGATTATTTTGATTGGAAAGGAGGGTTGCATTGCTTTGGGATTATTTTGATTGGAAAGGAGGGTTGCATTGCTTTGGGATTATTTTGATCGAAAAGGAGGAGTGCATTGCTATCGAGTTATTTTGATTCGAAAGGCATTGTCATTGGATTATTTTGATCAGAAAAAGGATTGCATTGCTTTGGGATTATTTTGTTTAGTAAAAAAGTTGCTTTTGGATTGTTTGATTAAAATTAGGAAAGTAACCATTTTTTTTTTTCATAATTTACATTTTAGAAAAATCGGATTGGATTATTTAATTACCGTAAACCAGGACAACTTTGTGACACTTTTTGCTGTTTTCTAAAAATAAATACATGTAAGTATAAACGAAATGATATATTCCGATTATGATTGTGGGTATAATTACCTCTCATCTTCTAAATACCATTACGTTTATTTACAAATTTGCATTAGAACAATTAGAATTTGAGAAATTAGGTGTCACAATGTTACACTCCTTTGTAGGACAACTTTGTGACAACCAACATTCTGCTATCACTCCTTTCTATTTCAACATCTGTCATAGTGTTGTACCTATAAATGACTAATTTAGGACAATTAAAGGATAAACGGAAGCAAATCATTCAGTATTTTCGATGGAACAATGTCATGAATGCATTTTATTAATATGTTAACTTACTTCAGCACAAACTTTTTTTTATAAAACATAGGGTAGAAAATTTACTAAAAACAACAAAAAGAAACCCTTCAAAGCAGTTGTACACATTTCATTACTCATTACGTTGAAAACAACTGGGTTATTTCTGGAATATCAAAAATTGCTCGCTTCCCCCTCTGCTTAGGAGCATTTATTTTACCTACAATCTCCTTGTCTTCGTACCAAATTTCGTCTTTTTCCGCAGGCCACCTCCAGTGTTTACCTGCTGGTTCCATTGCATTGATTAGTGTCCCTTTCTTAATAATTTTAGTTATTGTTCCCGGATAATATTTTCCCTCATAAGCTACAACAAAATAGCTTTCAATAACTTTATCTTCTTCACTGAAGGGCACGATGTCAGGTGTGTGCTGGACTTCAGACTCGGATTCTTCTTCCCAGTTGTCATTTGATTCTGCTTACACTATACTATCTGCATCACTCTCATCAGAAGTTTCGATTTTGCAAATTTTACGACCTGAGTTCTTCGGATTATTTGTGCTAGTTTCGAGCGGCGCAGGAATATTCATCCCTGACGAACTCTGCAGATCCAACTCTGATATGCTTTTGCCTGGTGGGACATTAACCCTTCTCTTTTTCGTTTGCCTTTTTTCAGTCACTTCAGTCTTCTTTCGAACAAGATGCTCTATGAAGTTGTAACTTACATTCTGTCGAATTGTTTCGGTTTCTTTTTCCTGAACACGACTGCATAGCCGATTCTGGACCTCTTCTCTATTTAGGGGATAACTCCCACATTTTCTGAATCCGGAACTTAGATTCTTTCCCCTATTCTCCTCTACGTTTTCTACCAGCTTATTAAGCAAAGCTGGAAATTCCCGCTTAGGTATCGTGACGCTCTTGATTCCAACAACCGACTCCTTCCATTCAGTTAAAATGGCCTTCCAATTTCTCTTCAGTGGCCGAAAGAACGCAACATCTAATGTCTGCAGCAAGTGTGTAGCATTCGGCGGCAGTGCTATAAATCAAATGTTGTGTTCCTCACACTGTCGAATAACTTCCATGTTCAGATGCGAGCTCAAATTATCACCAGTTAACACTTTTGGTCCCTCTTGTCTTCTCAGAATAGGAAGCATTAAATTGGTGAAGAAGTCCTCGAACGTATTGTAGTCAAACCATCCAGAAGGAGTGCAGTTATATCTTGCACCTGCAGGACCAGCTTCACTCCATGTATTCCACAAATGCTTGGACTTGTAGTTCACATAAAGTCGAGCAAGCTGGCCATCTGCATTCCCACAAAACATTATGGAAGTGCAAGCTTTTGTGGAGTTCCTAATTTTTTCAGGGTATTTTGTACCTCCTTTTGTGATTACTTTGCAAGAGCCTGAGTCGTCTACGAGGTTCGTCTCATCGTAGTTCCAAATATTTGCACTTGGAATTCCATCAAGTTCTGCTTGCAAGTGGTCAAAAAAATTATTAACAACATCCTCGTCAACTGCTGCTCTTGCAATTGATATATTTTGAGCAAATTTTTGCGTAAGAATTTTATGGCGACCCATGAAGGAGTTTTGCCAGTCAACTCGTGGGAAATTATTTCTAAAAATAAGCACTGTACGGTCCACGCGGTCCATATAGGATTTCACTATGCACCTCAGGTCGAATCTTGTCAGAGGAAAACCATAATTTCAATTAGCAAAACATTAATTCGATTATTTAATTAAAAATGTTGTGGATTATTTGATTAAGAATTTTTTTTTTATTAGTTTGATAATGTTATTTCATTAGGAAAACTAAAATGTTTTTGAAGTATTTTATTAGAAAAAAAATTAACTTTTGATTATTTAATCAGGAAAATGTTTTGTTATTTGATTAAAAGAATTATTTTGGATTACTTAAACTACTTATAACTATTCTGAAGTAAATAAAAACTGTTTTAAATTATTTAAAATTGAAATCTCTTTCTATATATAAATTGAACTACATATAAGTAGGGATATAAATTGTGCTGTTTCGTCAGGCAGGATCGGATAAGCCAATGATTTATTAATATGCCAAGTTTAATCAAATAATCATAGAATTACCGCAGTTATATTGATAGAATATCCAACTGTGTAATACATCCGGGATTTGTATAGCCGACATCAGCAAATTCATTAATGGGCCATTCATGATCGATCAGTCTATAAGTAGTTTGGAATAAATAAATCAAAGTGCGAACTAAAATAAGCATTCATTTATTATTAATAAAAATGAACAAACGACTGTATCAGAATCATTGTTGACAAAATGTAATAAAAATAACCAACCGACTGCATCAGAATCATTGTTGACCAAAATGTAATAAAAATAACCAACCGACTGCATCAGAATCATTGTTGACCAAAATGTAATAAAAATAACCAACCCACTGCATCAGAATCATTGTTGACCAAAACGTAATAAAAATAACCAACCGACTGCATCAGAATCAAAACGTAATAAAAATAACCAACCGACTGCATCAGAATCATTGTTGACAAAATGTAATAAAAGTAACCAAACGACTATCAGAATCATTGTTGACAAAATGTAATAAAAATAACCAAACGACTGTATTAGGACCATTGTTGAAATTAACACCCAACACTCGCTGTATTCGTTGATTCCAAATACGTCTATTGTTACAATTTGCAAACTTTGAAAGCGATAAAAAAAGAGCAAAAATTCATTGTTGAAAGCGCTTGAAATTAGTAGGAAATAGACGAGAAAGCCTCGCGTTTCCTGAACTCAACCTCATCCTTCTATTGTTTAAAATAATGCGGAGTCTCCTTTTCTATTAAACTAAGTAAATGTTATGCCAATTGTCGGCGATTATCTGAGTGAAGATAATCGAGAAGCGGCCCACAAGTGCACAAAAGATGACAATCGGAAACGCATCTTGTCGCTATCTCTTCAGAATTACGCTTTCACTCTTCGAGCGCTTTTACCTCGAAAGAAATTATTTCGCCGGCCGGCATCCATCCGCTAATCCATGCAAACGAAATAGAGTATAATCGGCTGCCGACTATTATGTCATAAGTGCGACTCATTCAGTTAAATAGCCTCGGGCTATTTACTAAAGTGGGCGGCACAATTAATTCTGCGGAAAGAGCCTACTTGGCAATCCATCGGGGTAAACCAGAAAAATAATTACCTTTTATTATTCACGAGATGCGACGAACAACACTTTTATTTACGCGGGGGGGAATGCGGCATAAACGGATCACCCGAATGGAGTGTCCAACAGAACGGGACATAGACGCCGCTAATTTTTCACCCGGACCAGGAAATGGCTTAAATCATGACGCATCCTTTACAGCGAAAGTACATTAGGGCATCGCCGCTTCCACTCATAACTTACAGCGGCCGTAATGCGCCTCCCTCTTAAGTCTGCCTCCTTAAGTATGGTTAAAGGTGTCGGGCATTTAGCGGCCCGCTAATTTAGCGATTTACTTTGAACACAGCTGATCAATAGGTTTTCCGGTGGAGGGGGGGGGCGAATTGGTGAGTGGATATGCTTCTGTATTTAATCTTTATGCACTGGTGGGTTTTGCTTTCCTTCGGGTAAATTTTGAAGGATGCCTCGTCCCACTTACAAACCGTTTCTCAGGTGGACAGGGAAATGTTCAGTGAAAGAAAGATTTCTGAAAGAAAGAAGAGTGAACTTTTCATGCCAACGGAATCTCCGGCATTTTGAACATTTAGCCTCAGGAGAGCTGAAAATTATTCTCTTCCCCGCTTCGATCTCAGTTTCTCTTTCTCTCTTACTGACATTGAAGACTACCATTCTCTATCTGTTTTCTTTCTGTCTGTCTACCTCTCTTTCTTTCACTATCGCTCTTTCTATTTCTCTCTTTAGCTTTCTGCCTTACTCTCTCTCTCTCTCTCTCTGTCTCTCTCTCTCTCTCTCTCTCTCTCTCTGTCATTCTGCTTTTCTCTATCTGTCTGTCTTCGTGCCTTTCTCCCTCTGTCCGTCTGTCTGTCTCTCTCTCGGTTTTCTGTCTTTCTGCTTTTCTCGCTGTCTCTTTGTCTGTCTTTTTTGTTTTACTTTCTCCCCCACTGCCTGTGTCTATTGCTCTTTCTCTGTCTGCTTGCATGTCTGTATTTCTGCCTTTCTCTCTTTCTCTTTCTATATATATATATACACACACTAGCGTAGCTACCCTTTTTCGGGCCCGGAGGCAAAGAACATGTTCAGGCTCCTACATAATTAATGAAAATTGCAAAAACAGGAGACAGCCAAAGACGCCGGGCCCCTAAAGGGCCCGGGACCGGAGGCAATTGCCTTGCCTGTCTACGTGGTAGCTACGCCACTGCATATATGTATAGTCTCTCCCCCTCTGTTTGTTGCTCTTTTTCTCTTTCTCTCCTACACTTACTTTTTTCTGTTTTGTCTGTCTTTCTGTCTTTCTCTGCCTGTCTGTCTCTCTCTCTCACTTTTTTTCTTGTCTCTATCTGTGTGTTGCTCTTTATTTCTGTCTCTGCTTCACGCAGAACAGGCAACACACTCCACACGCAACCTCTTCATTGCTGCAACAGCCATCGACTACAACTGCCACTTGAAACGCACAAAACAGCATGGAAAAAGGGCCTCCTCGTTTTCACAGCTCAACACAAAACTTCGTGTGGAGTCTACGCAGAAATTGCAGAAAAGACTTCTGCTCCACAACCAGAAATCCGAAAGATTTTCTCCATCTTAACAGAGAATGAAACAAAGCAGATCGTCTTTTTTGCCATAAATAGCGACTTTGCTTTCAAAATGTTAACTTTCTAAGCTGTTTGGATTTCGTGTGCAAAAAAAAAAAGGGGAAAAAAAAACTATGCGATAAATTAAAATAAATTAAACAACGCAACGAGCCTTCAATGTCCAAATTCTTTAATGCGTTGCACAATGCACAAAACACTGTCAGCCGACTGCCCACTCTTTATAGAGACGCATTACAACATTGAGGACTAAAATAGCACACGGACTTGCTGACACGTGACTTTCTGTTCTACTCTCAGAGCCATCTGGTCCAGCAATAAGAAGATAACGGATCTTCAACTGCACATTTCTCCTTCCCAACATGAATCGAGCAAGAATAAGGACTGCTGGAGATTTTCAGACACCAGCTGGGATGAAAAACATTAATAAACTTCCCTGTGAAAACTATGGAAGCAGGAATCTTCATTGAAACAAATTAACAACCTTTTCGAAAACTCTGAACAATCCACTTGTGGAGTATACGCAGGAACCAGCATAGCAGGATTTGTGCTCAAGTTTCTCCAACACAAATCTAAATGAACCCTTATCTATTTCAGTGAGAACCTCAAGCTTCAACATATGAACCTTAACATTGTGGAGTTCCTAAGTGCGCATTCGTAGATTTTTATTATTATTTAATAATTATAAAGTTTCAATGGATATATTAAACCTTTAAACGAGTATCTTCCTGGCTTCATGTTTATTTTAATCTTCTCTCTCTCTCTGTCTTGTATTCGCCCAACTCACGATTTCTCCTCATATATTTCTTAATTATTTCCTGATCGTCTCCTTTCGCTGCTCCTCCTTTCCTTGTGTGTCTTTCGAGGGTGACACACTGTGATGTTGCTGGCGATGTTTGAGGTTGGCCTGGATTACGTCCGAGCCGTCCATTAACTACTTCATAAGAAATGTAGCTTAAAAATGGAGTCTTGCGGTAATTAAGAGAAGCGATACAATAAATCCTACTAACGCAGTGCGCAAGACAACACGAACATAGCAATACATATTTTATCAGCGCAGTTTCTTAGCAGCCTGTGTAATCAATAAAATATTGCATAACGCCTGTCGTTGCGTCAGGAGGATGCGGAACATTTCGAAGGAAAAGAATTGTTCATTTTATTATTAAGAATGGTTGGAGTTCTGCAAACCCTGAAGTCGTCTGCGCGTATACACTGACATCCAGAAAATGTTCTGAAATCCTTTAAAGAACTCTCTCCCCACGCTTCCCCTTCGGAAATTTCTATATCAACATAGGGATTTATAAGAATTTCCGAAGGGGAAAATGAATTCTCATGATTTTGTATTCGTTCCTTTCTTGCTGAGCACCAATGAAATTCCTGCAGAATTTACGGAGCTTCAAAATACACTGCCTTAGCAAAATATTAAAGCATGCATAACAACGAATTGATCTTCCTTTAGTGGTAATAAGAGCATTAATCCTTCTTGTTCTTGTTTCTACAAG